>NC_135426.1:5707500-6018750 GCF_051991245.1 Festucalex cinctus
TGTCCGCTGTCGGACGTATATACGGCCGCGGAAAGACCAAATAAAAATAAAAATCCAAAAAGCACACACACAAATCCGTGAACGATGAACCCACGATTGACGACGGAACACTGTAAACTTCAACTTGGAGTGGCAAATAAGAAGACGAATTAAACCTATAACAAAATTCCACCAGATGGTGCCAAACTTTAGTTGTTTTGGCACGAGCAAGATAAGAATCAGTTGCCGCTCGTTTCAATTATGCTTTGAAACTAATCAAGATATTTTTTTTTTAATTTTGCTTTTTAAGATGAATCAAAAATGTTTGCTTGCTTCCGAGGATGAGAACAACAACAACAACAACAAAAAAGGATGACATAAGGCTGTATGTGGATCCTGTGACGAACAGGGAGCTCTTTGTGAAAAGAGCCGCAGAAGCGGATGAGTAAAAGGAGCATGAGTGACTGCAGGCCAGACTTTAGGAATCATTACGAGGGAAATAATACTGCAGGTTGGCGCTCAAACCAGATTACAAAATATACGAGATGATCTCAAATTCAAAATGTGGTATACCTGACTTGGTGCTCCAGGAAGCTCATGTAGCGGTAGAGCAAAGTGTAGGAAGGCGACAGGATGCCCACCGACTTCATCCTGGCGCCACGCTCCGCCGTGCTCTCCACCGCCATGTTGGCGAAGCAGGCCAGGCCAAAGTAGGAGCCCTTTCGGAAGTAGCTGCATGGGTATTATATGCATGGCGTGTGGAGGGGAGGGGATTCAGATAAAGCCTGTCAATCGTGGAAGCCATGACAAGGCCAGATGGCTGAGCTGCTTTTGTATTTATTTATTTATTTATTTATTTATTTACTGCCAAGAGGAAGATGCAACATTTCATATTGTTGTTTTGCATTCAATAAAATTAAATATTCTTGCGTAATTAAATACCATTTTAACTTCAGTGCACTTCTTTAATTTTAACTGCACATTTGTAAGAATTAAATCTTTTTAAATTGAATTCTGTCAGTAGCAGACAACTGTGTTCTTTAACTCATTCAAACCCAAAAACGTGTATACGTTTTTTTTTTAACACTTCCCAAAAACGTATTTATACATTTTGTTGTTGTTGTTTTTTATGCAAGAGCGCACAGAAGGCTTTGATGCTGCTTCTGGTATGAAGAGGTGGCTTAAAGCAATGGTAGTTATTACAAGAAACGACCAGCAGGTGGCAGCAGAGTATAAGAGATCATCCAGGATCATGATGCATTAAGCTCTATTTGTGAATGTGAATGAATATTGATGAAACTTAACTGTATTCCAATGCTAATTGCTGCAAAATGGAAACAGATACAAATATATTTTTTCCTGATGAAAGAAGAGATGCTAATCTTTCTTTTGGTATATTCCATGTTTTTGTAGCAATCGAACACAATATTCTGTGGGTCTTGCAAAATTAATCCAAATCCAGGAAAACAGCCGGGAGTGGAAAATGGCTGGGAGTGGATGAGTTAATCAAATACTCTTTAAACAAATATTTGAACTAGATATTTATCAAATCTAATTAAATCCATGTATGCCAATAGAAAAGATGCAGCATTGCATTTTTTATTTTATTATTATTATTATTTTTTTAAGTTTGATCAAATAAAAGTCAGACAAGTTAACCACGTACAGAATATACAGTACAGCATAAAATATGAATGGAATGGTCATAAAATATTAACGCTAACAAATTGTCGATCAAATATTTACACAAAATTGGCAGCATGCACTTACATAAAGTCTGTGGTGACTCTGTGGGAGCCGCTGGCGATGGCTTTAAACTCCACCCCTTCCAGGTCCATATCCTTGGGAAGGCACCACTCGAGCATGTTGCCTGTCACGCACACACATACACATCACGTTAATAACGAGTGTCGTTTCGATACCGATACTGGTATCAGCAGAGGTGCCGAGGTACTGCATTAAAACAGTGGTATCGGTATCGGTGACTACTCACAAGTAACATGCCGATACCATTATTTCCAAAGCTAATATAGGATTTTGGATGCAGCATCTTGTGTCTTGCTCATGCACGACATTTACTGATATGTGACATGTTCACTGCATGCCGATCTAAGATATCCTATTGGCCCTTGAATGCTCTGAACCAATGGCAGGACAGCTTTTTCATGTTGAGGGGAAAAAAAAAAAAAAGGATCGGTATGTATCTGCCGATATATTGCAAAGCTGGGTATCGGAATCGGCCAAAAACCGGTATCGGAACAACACATAAATAATATATATATATATATATATATATATACTGCGATTGGTTGGCAACCAGTCCAGGGTGCCTACTGCCCAGAGCCAGCTGAGATAGGCGCCAGCAGCCCCCGCGACCCTTGTGAGGAATAAGCGGTCAAGAAAATGGATGGATGGATATATATATATATATTTGTCATGACTAAAACCGACAGTTTTAGTTGACTAAACCGAGACGAATAAAATGTTTTCTTGGACTAAAATAAAGACCAAATGCTAGATTTACAGTCGACTAAAAATGGACTAAATAAAAATGGGATGAGGTTAACTAACTGTGATAAAAACTAACAAGCGTGACTGAAATTGGGACTAAAACTAAGACTACATTTAAAAATGGCAGAGAAAATTAACACTTACTTCACACATCATGTCAGACTCTTTCAGTTACCTTACTGTAATTCAAATAAACAAATCCCCAGCTGGGGTTGACTTTATTCCGACTATAATTAAGTAAATTGAGAAAATCTCATTACAGCGAGGAGGCCTTGTTACGCCCATGCATGCCAGCAAAGTGCAAGCCCCTGCAACCACCATCAAGAGTCCCATGCAGCTGTCCTTTGCACATAAGCTGCTGTTTTATTCATCGTTTGGGTGGACTAAGTCGGCCGACTTGGCTATACTGTTTCACAAGAAGCCTGAGAATATTACAGAGAGCGCAGCAGTCACAAGATGACCGATCAATTGCTGATTTTGTCAGTTCAAGGCCAGGTCATAAAATAGGGCCACACCTGTTTGAGACACGCAGACATAGATTGTTATCCCCACGCATTCATTCTTATTTGTATCAATCGGAACAGCATTGTTTTGATTGCTAATTAATCAAAGTGAGCATTAAAGCAGTTCGAACACAGATTTTGGGTGTACCTAATGAACTGTCTGGCCAAAACGCCGAGTTGTGTGTTGCATAGTTGATGTCCCCACCTGTTCTGGTGTTAAACGTCACGACAAAAACCGACACGATTTGGTCCTTCTCCTCCCACGTCACCATCCGGTCTTCGAGCGCCACATCCCCGGGTCCTGAATCCGAGGGATGATGCTCCGTCGCTGCATCCGCGCCCGCCTGGGTGATGATGATGGAGGTCGCGGGCGGGGCACCGCAGCCGTCTGGAACCCCCGGACCGCCGCTCCGCCCAAGCCCAGGCGGCGCGGAGGAAGCCGGCGAGCCGCAGCCGTTGGGGGGTCTCGCTAGTCGGTCGCTAGGGTCGGCACCGGCGGGCTTGTCCGCGGACGGAACCTCCTCCCAGTCCAGCAGAGGGGCTCGGTCCGACCGCTCTCCCATCCCGTCTTGTGTCTCGCCGCGGAGTGCAAGTGATGTATCAGGCGATAGGCACCACCGTGAGCAAACCACATCCGTGGAGGAGTGCTCAAAGCCGCATGGTCGGCCACTTGTTTCAAATACCTAAAAAGGTTCGCATTCTGTTCCAAAAAAAAAATAAAAAATACAGCCGGTGCTCACAGACAGGATATTCCTCCCAGGGAGACCATAAATTTGATGCTGTTGAGAGGAGAGGGGCAACTCCTTCGCTACGGTTCGAGTTGCGTTCACAACCATACTGTTGAAATTCCCTTTAAAACAGCATAAGCGTGACAAGATATTGTTTCTAGATTACTCATTTGTTTATTCATGTAAGGTAAGCTATTTAAACATATTGAAATTATGTGTAATTCATTAATTGATATAGGCAATTATCAAGATATTCTGGCGTTAGGGTTAACAAACAAATGCTTGCAAACGTTAAGGGAACGATTTGGCTTCTTGAATGTGCCCCGTAAGCATAAAACCTTCTTCCAACCAGCCGCACTTTCGACAAAAACGGTTAAAAAATTTAAATCAATAATAATAAAATTCTAATTTTTTTACAACGTTATCTTGACATATTTGCTAGAAAATCCAAACGTCAATTTTATATGAGTTTTGTCTAATGTACTATTTTATGTGTGCGTCATTTTTGGGGAGTTTTATGAAGTTGGCTCGTGGGTCCGAGTGCCGCAGCTCGACTCGTCTGTCTCTCTTTTTATTTTAAACCGGCTTTATTGAACATATAGAGTAAGTACAGAACAGTATACCCGAAATTACCTAAAGGAAATATTTTATTAGTAGTGTCCAATATAAAGGGGAAAAACACGATCATATAAATAACTTGTTTATTTTACAAATATTGACAATTTTCAGAGCCTGTTATGAGTCATTTTTGAGTCTAATATAGGTGATAGTATCAATGCGAAAACGTTAAACGTTGAAGTTGGGCTTTTGATTTCCATACTTCCATTCATTAATAAAACAATTGCCCTAAGTATTAACAAATTACTAACAAAAAATATATTCCTTAAGTACTTCCTAAAAAAAACAAAACAATAGTTTCCCATTTCAACGAAAAGTCTCTGTAACGATGCTTAATAACAAATCTACTAAAATCTTTAGAATGTCCGAGTGCGTGCACAGATCCAGAAGAGATTTTGAATCGTCTCTGGGTGGTTTCCACAAGAAAATAAAAACAAAAAAACAAAAAAACAAACAAACCTTGTTTCAATGTCCCTTTTGAACTTGGTCATATAATGGTTGGTTGGATAATATTCATGTAGTATTTTAAAAGGCCACTTCCTTCACCTTATTTGGAAGTTTATTTGGAACAGACCAGACATTTTTCCAATTAATGTCCGTTTCAAAACAGTTCCAATATGACACAAGCTATGATTTACTAGTAACAATGTCCTTCTGAAACTGAGCATGATTACCATCTTGACGTTGAGTCGAGCAGAGATGACCAATCTCTGTAGCTAGACTCGTCTCAAGCGTGTGCGGAAGCCGGAAGCGTCCGAGGGGGCGGGTGACGTCATCCAACGACACGTCACCACACACACGGAAGCTTTCAGACCCTATCTGCGAGACGAGTCCCGTGGTCTTCTAAAAAAATGGGTGCGTAGTCTCTGAAATCCAACCTAATTTACATTTATGAAAATAAACTAACTTAAATGTTATTAGAGCAATCGCGACAACGCACTAAAGTTTGTACTTTGTCCTGCTTGTCGACTTCTAAATCGCCTCCTACTGTGCTTTAGCGCGACTAGCTAACATTGGATCCCTGCAATATTTGTTTTGGTGTGGAGTAGACTGTTCTAATATAACCGATCTAGCCTTGTTATGCCAAACCGGCACCCACGTGTTAAACATTTAGCAAAAAAAAAAAAAAAAGTGACTTGTGGTTTAACTACATTCGTATCTGTCTACTGTTGCTAAGGTAATGGTGGCTAACCAGTCGAGCCAACTGGATCAAAGCTTCCTGAATGACAAACATGTCATTTTGTCATTGATGTTTGAAATGATTACGTTTGCCTGCATTTGCATCAATTTTACATTGAAATTCAAGTAAGCAGTTGTAGGGTTCAACTGGTTGCTGTATTGAGAGGAAAACTACAGCTAACGTGTGTGTGCATGTACTTCCAGGTGGCTTATTCTCCCGTATCTTCTCCGGCCTGTTTGGAACCAGGGAGATGAGGATTCTCATCCTGGGTTTGGATGGCGCAGGGAAAACCACCATTTTGTACCGGCTGCAGGTTGGCGAGGTGGTCACCACAATTCCCAGTAAGTACTCCCGCTACTTTACATCAGCAAATTATCAAATTTCACATACTTTTTCTGAAGATCGTCATTTATGACAAATGAATCTTATCTGGCGTACTGTGACTGCCAGGACAATTGAATGCTCAAGTAAAACGGTCGGTACGATACATTGCAAGCATCGGCTGGTCATATTAGTCTACGCTCACGCTGCCTTGATCAAACAAAAGCATCCACCATGAGTGATGCCATAAGTAAAAGTACGAGCTGACTCAGAAATGTATTATTAAGCAGAAATAAAGTTTAATGTGCTTATCTTTGGAACTTGAGGCGACATAATGCTGCACAGCTCCTGCTGTGAGGCATTCTTATATTAACTAATTCACTCCCAGCCATTTTCACAGAAGCAATCCCGTTCGCTCCTGGCTGTTTTACTGGATTTTGACTGATTTTGCAAGGGCCACAGAATATTGTGTTTTATTGCTATAAAAGCATGGAACCTATCAAAATAAAGATTAAAGTCTCGTCTTTCATCAGGAAAAAAAAGTATCTTTCTATCTGTTTCCGTTTAGCAGCAATTAGCATTAAAAGAGAGCTAAGTTTCATCAGTTTAGTAATTTAGGTTTTTTTCTACATGGCCCTGGTTGATCTCCTTTGCTCTGCTGCCACCTGCTGGCCGTTTATGGAATAACTATCATTTCTGCAACCGTTCTTTGCAGTTGAGAGGCTGCATCAAAGCCTTCTGTATGCTCTAGCATAAAAAACAAAAACAAAAACGTATTTACACGTTATTGGGAGCAAATGAGTTATATACGGTTTTCTCCTATGTACTCCCATGATAAATGAGGATCACAGTATTTTATTTTATCTATTTTTAAATCAGATTTGTGTTTGACTGTTGAGATGTGAGAGCTCAAAGATTGGGAACCCCTCAACTAGATTATGAACTGTCAGTACATTAGGGATGTAACGATATCCAAACAACACAATACGATATCACGATATGAAGCTCACGATGCGATAATTATCACGATATTATGGGGAAGTTGGTGTTATTTAAAAAAGGTCACAATATTGTTAAACAAAGTAAGAGCTCATACAAAAAAACACAATATTGTGCTTTTGAACATAACTGCAATACATTTAAACCACCTACAATCTCTAATAAAAATATTGAGGCGCTTCCTTGTTAATGCACGCACACATTGAGTTCCTCCACATACAGGACTGTCTCAGAAAATTAGAATATTGTGATAAAGTCCATTATTTTCTGTTATGCAATTAAATAAGCAAAAATGCCATACATTCTGGATTAATTACAAATGAACTGAAATATTGCAAGCCTTTTTATTGTTTTAATATTGTTGATTATGGCATTTTTTTTTTTAACTTTGAGGAAATATTCTAATATAGATAGGATATTTGAGTTTTCTTAAGTTGTAACATAATCAGCAGTATTTGAAATAAATGGCTTGCAATATTTCAGTTGATTTGTAATGAACCCAGAATGTGTGGCATTTTTGCTTATTTAATTGCATTACAGAAAATAATGGACTTTATCACAATATTCTAATTTTCTGAGACAGTCCTGTATTGACTCGGTTCACAGGCATATTACGTTCTCATCTGACAAGTAGCGAAGATTTTAAACATAGAAGGGCCAAAACATCCCTAATGAAAATTCAATTGCACTAAAACACTAGCCACCAGAGGGTGCCGGTACTGCACAAATAGAAATCAACCTGACTTTTTTTATTTATTTATTTTTATTTTTTAATTATTATTATTATTTTTCCTTTTTATTAGCAGAATGCGTTCCTTTTCAACATCGTGAACTTGACGATATAGTGGCAGTTTTAATATACAATATCACCCTTATTGTTACATCCCTTCAGTACATAAATGCATTTTGACCAGTTGACAACCTCTGCTGTCCCTTTTATGCAGCAATCGGCTTTAACGTGGAGACCGTCACATACAAAAATCTCAAGTTCCAGGTGTGGGATTTGGGAGGCCAAACAAGTATCCGGTACGTATCGCACTGATTTTGAACTGAGTTGCAGCAACTTTTCAACATGTTTTTTTCCGCCCCCTTGTCTTCTCACAGGCCATACTGGCGGTGCTACTACTCCAATACGGACGCGGTCATCTACGTAGTTGACAGCAGCGACCGTGACCGAATGGGCATCTCCAAGTCTGAGCTTGTGGCCATGTTGGAGGTGAGTTGATTGCACAGACTAATAATCTCAAGGGGTATGCAGTCTTCTTATTGTTGTCATTTTATTTTTTTATCCAGGAGGAGGAGCTGAAGAAAGCCATCCTGGTCGTGTTTGCAAATAAGCAAGACATGGACCAGGCAATGACGCCGGCCGAGGTGGCCAACGCATTGGGCCTCCCCGCCCTCAAAGACAGGAAGTGGCAGATCTTCAAGACCTCGGCGACCAAAGGCACGGGCTTGGACGATGCCATGGAGTGGTATGTTTTTTTTTTTTTTTTTGGTCTTCTTACCATTAAAACAAACACATGATAAAGAGATGAGTATTTACTGATGTTTCTGTCGGCAGGCTGGTGGATTCTCTCAAGAGTCGGCAGTAGAGTAACAAACACAAAAATAAACAAAGAAGAAGACACTCGCGCTTTTTTTGTAAATATCTTTCTGTATGAAGCCTTGTGACTGACTTCGCTGCCCGTCTGCTCCGGTCAAACCTGGGGACTGAAAAGCGGAGGTCTCGTTTCTACTGTTTGCGTCAAGCGTTGTGAGCGCAGTGATGGACAAGGTTACACGTTACTTCTTTCAAATAAAACAAAAGTAACCTCGTATGACATTAAACCTGGGTGCCTTTGGTCGGATTGATTCACTCCATCACCCAGAAGCTCAAATTAACTGCACGTAAAACAAGCAAACACGCCATGACACTGCTAGGAGGGACCATAACGGTCACATAGCCAATTCACTACACACCAATAGGCCACCAAGTGTTATTTTGCAGTCTTTTTTTTTTTTTTTTTGTACTTTAGTAAAATGACTTGCCTGTTCCCCCTTATCACTTAATTTGTATTGTGTCTAAATAGTTTTAAACAACTTTTTTTCCCCCCCATTGATTTACAAAGTAATGAATTTATGGAACACTGTTTGCTTAAAATTGAATAGTTGCATATTTATATCTGCTTGTACAGTGAAAATGATTCTCAGTAAAGAATTTTGGTGATTGTAACATTTGTTTCAGAGCACTTTTTTTTTTTAATAGGGATCATTTATAAAATGCTATACAAAAAAACAAAAAACAAATCTGTATCAGGAAAATCTTGACCCACTGACATAATTCCGCCTTATTAACAAAATCAGGTCCTTGATTGACTCACTGCACCATGGCCAGGTCTTTGAGTGCGTGGCTACGGTGCTTCTTGGCTTTATAGTCAGGCCG
This sequence comes from Festucalex cinctus, assembly GCF_051991245.1. NCBI lineage: Eukaryota > Metazoa > Chordata > Actinopteri > Syngnathiformes > Syngnathidae > Festucalex > Festucalex cinctus. Next base: position 5,716,762 of record NC_135426.1, read on the forward strand.
AAGAAATTCGATCTTGCGCTTTTTGGCCTCAGTTTTATTGAGGTGCTTCTTGAGTTTCTTCTTAGCAGCGATGTCAGGGTTCGTTACCGCCTGGAAGACAAAATAAAGTTGAATAAAAAGAGGGTTTTGCTCAGGTCATAGGTCACATTAATGGTGGATTTTTTTTATTTTTATTTTTATAAACCTGGCATTTGAATGGCAAACTGAAGTGGGTTGATTTTGGTTACGTTTACAGGTAATTTCAGTTAGGAAGCAGCGTCTTTTATTCTTGTTCTAAATGTAAAGAAACCATTAACATACTGTTCACCATTTAAAATGTGACAAATACATTGGGGTATTTAAAACAACATTTTAAAAAATTCAAAAAGAAAAACTATTTGAATATCATTGTGTTGTTAAAAAAAATAAAATCTTAAAATTAGTTTTGTTGTGGGAATGCTGAAAGCATGTTTTTCGGCTTATTCTCCACACTTTTTTTGCCATGTAATAACTCCCACATAATACTTCCGATTTACACCATTCAATTTTCATCTTGCTTAAAAAAATTCATGCCATCTTGGGAACATATCGTCTGATTTAGTACTTACAGTATTTGCACAATTTAATGTTAAATACTAACTTGAGCTAGGGATAGACCGATAATCGGCCCCGGCCGATTATCGGCGCCGATATTTGGCATTTTGACAAATATCGGCATCGGCCATGTTTTGAATCTGAAGGCCGATAAAGCTCACTGAGCAGGGGATACTTGCGTACGTAGCGAATTTGGGGTTTTCATCAGGATTTGTAAGATGTTCGCAGTCAGTTTTTATTTGTCGTAAACACATTTGGAACATATTCACACAATTTTTCACCGCGAAAATCTTTTTGAAACGTTTTTACGAACCCTAACAAAAACCCCAAATGAGCTACATTCACATGAATTTGTTACTCAGTGAGAAATTATATATAGTTTGAAAGAATTCCCCCCCCCTCCCAATTTTACTGCAAATGAATATCGGCTTGAAATATCGGTTATCGGCCGACTTGACTACAAATAATCTGTATCGGTCTTGAAAAAACCATATCGGTCTATCACTACAACTTCTCCCCATTCATTTTCAAATGTGACTGACATTGATTTTTTTCTAAGTCCCACTTTCCACGCCCACTTCCATACATAGAACTTTTCATCATTACCAGCTCTGATACTGCTTAGTGGAGCACTTGGTAAAATGCATTGTCCAGTAACCAGGCGGTCACGGGTTCGAATCCCACCTGCAACTGTACATTGCAAATGTATCCATGGCAATTATGCTAAGTGATTACATTTATACCAACTATCTTATTTCCACTCTATCATGAAGGGTGGGTACTGCATGCCTAGGTGGCGTTATTGCGCAAATTTTATTTTATTTTTTAAAAATTTTTCATTGGATATCTTTAGTTCAATTTTTCCATCTAAATGAATGGAGGGTACTTTCAGATAACACTTTTAATATAAATAACAAATAAGCCAAGTTGGCTCCCATGTTAAGTACTTGCCTGACGTTACAGAGACATGCAAGTGCGTTGGTTCAAATCTCACTTGGGAAGTATTTTATTAACATTCAGCTTTCAGCATTCCCACTGAATTTCTGCAGAAATTTCATTTTGTCTAGTTACGTAAAACTAAACCTATAATGTCTGTACCTGCATGGCTCGTTGTCGCTTGCGCGCGGCCCGTCTCGCTGCAAACTGCTTCTGCACCGCTGCGAAAGCCAGCGAAAATGTCTCCAGTCCCATTTGTTTCTTCATCAACTCAATCAGCTCCTGCGCCAGGTTCTTTAGCGTCGGGTCTGGTGATGACAACGCCGCGGGCGTGAATGCTCGCTCTTCAGGAAGGGATTATGAACATTTGTGGCTTACCTTGTTCTGCATAGGTGCTCTGCAGTTCTCTGTATAGAGGAGCGATGATGGTGGTCAGGTAGGGTCCGAGTCGCTCCTTGCCGAGATCCATTGCGATCGCTCCGAGGAATTTAAACACACAGGTTCTCTGTAAATAACAGTGGCGGGCACATTACAAAAAGTCGACAAAGGACCACAACTGCTCTGATATGTACCTTCTTTTTGTTTTTAAAAATTGTAAACATTACAACTGGGTATAAGAAAAAGTCAGTGCCTTTTTTTTTTTTTTTTTTTTTTTTTTTTTTTTAAAAACAATTTTTATTAAGTATTGTAAAACTCAGCCTCTTCCCTCTCCCTGTGGGAGCCGTGCAGAATTTTGTCACAAGATTGGATATCTTTTACTCTACTCAACTCTTTTTGTGGTAACTTTAAAAAAAAAAAAAAAAAAAAAAAAGGTCGTGCTCATGCGTTAAAATGGATTCCCAGATGCCTCTTTGGTACCTTCAGGGGAATTTTAGGACTCTGTGCCGCCTCCCTTTTGGCCATCAGCGACAGCTTCTTTATCAGCCACAGAAGTGACGGAGGTTTATTGTCCTTAACGTCGTCCTCTTCACCATCCTCCTCATTTTCTCCATCATCCTCTTCGACATTCTCATCTCCGTTCTGCTCCTCCTCGTCTTCCTTTTTCCCGTCCTCCATTTCCTCCTCAGCGGAGGCTAAGTCTGACTCCGGGGAAAGGAGGTAAATGACCTTGCCCACGAAGAGAAGGTTTTTTATCACCTGCTCTCCAGATGCCGCATCCAATAATTTGGATTGCAGCTGATGGCAGAAGGATAACGCCAGCTCTCTCATCTGCAGAAAAGAATGACAGGATGATACGAAAGAACATTACAACTTCAGAGATTCGAGTCAGACTTAAATGTCAACAATTTTAGGAGCTTGACCTTTTTGTCCAATTTGCTCGTGATGAAAGCGGCGGCCACCGGCGGCAGTGAATCCCTCCCTCCCTCCGCTCTCCATGCCGCCACCAGCTCCTCCGCCTGGTGGGCTGCAAAGAGTTGGCCGAAGAGCTGCGAGGCGGTCAGCCACACCCAGCAGTGAGGGTAGCGCAAATGGGCTTCGATGTGGCCTGAAAACGACGACAGCAGTTTCATGCAAATTGTTTTTTGTCTTTTTGGTGCCAGACGGGAAGTGGGTGCCTTACCCCAAATACTGGCAAGGGTGTCGGGAGGTTTGGTGAGTTCTAGGAGGCCGCAGTGTTTGATCAATTTGGAGAGGAGAGTGAGGTAAGTGAACAGGAGCCTGTCGGCTGCTCGCTCATCCTCCTCCTCTTCAATCTGAGACGATAAGAGAAGTCATTAAAATATGCTTCAGCCTGACCTGTTTGACATTTAACAGTAGTGTTAATTTCATCAACAAAAACGAAACAAAAATAATTTAGTCGATACACATTTTTCACCAGACGAAAACCAGACTAGACTAAAATCCTCATTAATAAACAATAACTGGCACTAAATCAGTATGCATTTTCGTTCACTAATGAAGACGAGATGAAAATGTACTTCACTTAATAAAAACTGGACTAAAATCTATGGACATTTTGGCTCGACGAAAAATATGACTTTGTAATATCTTGTCTGCTGTGACACTGTCATGTGACACAGAGTGACACACCCCCTCTCAAATCTGCAGCTAGCATAGTGCAACATGCACAAACACATGGGACAGACAGGAGGTGGATTCACAGTGAAAGGTTATATATATATATATATATATATATATATATATATATATATATATATATATATATATATATATATATATATAAATAAAATGTAAAGTAAATGTAAATTATAGTTATAATGCAACATTAATCTAACAGCTTTAATGTTCCAACAACAATTCACTAGCTAATGCTAGCTAATTTACTAGGTCATAGCATTGCGCTACAAGTAGCCACTTGTTCATATACTGTACTGTAATTGTGTCAAGTTGTTTTTCAACAAAAAGATGAGAAAATTGTATGTGAAATAGTTTTAGAACCGAAATGTTCAACATAATCCGCTGACAAAAACAAAAAAACATTTATATACCGGGGTTAAATGATTGTCCTGACTAAAACGAGGCTAAAATGGTGACAGTTTTTGTTGACTAAATCTAGACGAATAAAATTATGTTTTCTTGGACTAAAATAAAAACTAAAATGCTGGATTTATAGTTGACTAAAAATGAATTAAATAAAAAATGGATGATGTTGAATAACTATGATAAAAACTAACAAGCTTGATTGAAATTGGACTAAAACAGTAAATTTAAAAATGTGGGCTAAAATTTACATTATTTAACAGCAATATTATCCTAAATGTTAGTCTTTTACACTGAAATTGGATGGTTTAAAAAAAAAAAAAAAGTACACATTCAGTAGTTGGTATACACTGAGGCTGTTTTGTGCCAAATTTGAGTTATGTCTCCTAAAACAGATTTGAGATCTTACATCTTCGTAGTTGTCAGGATCGAGCTCTTTGGACAATACTGGCAGCAGGTTTTCGAGGCGTTTGGCAAAGTTCTCCTCCTCGACCTCCGCGAACAAACCGCAGAGCTGAGCGCCCAGACGCCTCAGGCTCACCTGCCAACACAGCGGCCTCAATTACACACTGGAATGTTACAAAAACGCGACCAGGATAAAAGTAGCGCTAACGTGCCTTGTCTTCATTCAGCCAACTGCTGACGAGAGAGAACAGAGAGTTCTGCTCGTTGACGTTCAGCTTGGCCAGGAGGGCTTTGATGGCCACTGCGGCCATTTTCTTACAGAGCGTGGAGTCGTCGTTGACCACCACCAGGGACAGTGGAGCGAAGAAGAGGTTGCTGTACTTAATCAGTAAGCTCTGAGAGAGTGAAATGCAGAAATGTTGAAAAGCTAACGTGTAATTGTGTGGATTTGGATTTGATTAATAGTCCAGTACCTGAGGGAAAGTCTGGAAGATGTAGGCAAGCATCTCCAGCGCAGACTCCCTGCCCGTGTCGTGTTCATACGTCAGCTGGGCCACAATAAAGTCCAAGTGCTCCTGCAGCTTCTTCCCCAGAGGGTAATCCAGCAAGTACTTTAGATAGATCTGAAATACACACATGGGTTTTAAAAATAATGAAGGCGGGATGGATGGTGGTTTCGCGAGTTTTGATGAGTACCTGTCTGCAGTGGACTCGGATCATGGAGTTACTCCCGTTGACTGACAGCTTGGCCACTTTCACCATTAGTGCCTGCATCTCGGGAACGATGAGCTTCCGGGACAGAATCGCCTGCAACACGTTTTTGAAATGTCATGTTTTTTTCCTCTTCAATGAATAAGGAATTGTTTTTTAATACATTTAACACTGATTGAAGTTCCTCAACGTCATGCTTTTTAATCGCATTATGTTGCAAAAGTGTCTGATTCTTACAAAACAAGATTATTTGTATTACTTTGGAACCATTTTGTGTCACCTTGGTGCAAAGGCACTATTTTGAAGTGAGTTGGGAGACTAAACGTGGTGATTTGCCGCCATCTTGTGGCATCTATAAGCAATAATAAACCTTTTGAGGCGGCATCAAGGATTTTCACTATTTGCAGTGGTAAACGTAAGTGTCCCTAATATTGTGACTGTACAAAAGACTTGTCTTTTTATGCATACCTTCAGGAGGCCGAAGGCAGTCGCCCGCCGAGACTGGTCATAGATGTCCTCCTCGGCGTATCCCAGCAGTACCTGCAGCTGGATCTCGGAAATCTTGCTGTTCTTCACATTTTTCACCAGTATGGTGATGGTCTAAAATGGAAAACAAGTATGATGACCGCACAAAACCTTCCGATTCATAACAATTTCCTACCTTAAAGCAATTCTGGACCAAGAGGTAGTTTTCCCCACGGGCAGCCCCGGCCTTGGAGTAATCCTTCAGCAGGACAAAGAGCTGCTTGGTCAGCTGACCGACGTTGGTTGTTATGGACGGCAGAGGGAACTTCAGAACCCACGTGAGGGCCACCAGAGCTTCTGTGATCACCTGATTAGAGAGGAAAAAGGATTGGGGAAGTTGTTAACTCATTTGGTCCCAAAAACATATAAATATGTTCTTTTTTTAAGTGTCCCAAAGACTTTTTGTTTTTGTTTTTTAATGCGAGAGCACACAGAAGGCTCTGATGCAGCCTCTCAACTGCAAAGAATGGTTGACGAAATGGTAGTTATTTCACAGACGACCGGCAGGTGGCAGCAGAGCAAAGCTTAGCTATATTCTAATGCTAATTGCTGCAAACCGGAAACAGATAGAAATATAGTTTTTTGTTGTTGTTGTTGTTTTTTTTTATCCCTGATGAAAGAAGAGACTAATCTTTCTTTTGGTAGGTTCCATGTTTTTATAGCAACAGAACACAATATTCTGTGGGCCTTGCAAAATCAGTCAAAATCCAGTAAAACAGCCGGGAGTGAAGGGGATTGCTTTCGTGAAAATGGCTGCTGGGAGTGAATGAGTTAATAACTGTGTAAGACACATTGGAGTTGCTCCCACCTTGACGTGCATGGAGGTGAGGCATTCGAGCAGCATCGGCACGAAAGGGTCCAACATCTCAAGGGCCGATTCCATGGACGACGTCACTTTGGCTTTCTTCAGACTCAAATGGAGCAGCTGTAGATAATGAGCTATTGTGAAAGCTGCCAAAGGTAAATTATGATTTGCTATGTTTTGGTTGTATTAGCGCAGTTTCTCAACCTTTACTGAGACAAGGCACACATGTTATATTAGAAAAATCTCATGTCGGACCACCAATTAAAAATTTTACTAAAAGTGTCGTGGTATCTTGAGTATTAAAACGTGTACATTAATATAAAACTGTGTTACCTTCTATTGCAATATATTTCTGTGCTAGTTCCCTACCTTAAGACCAGCATCCACTAGGATGTGCATGTTGGTCCGTCGGCTAACCAGAGCTTTTACTCCTCCCCTCTTTGGAGTTGGTGGCAGGAGTAGGCAGCTAGGAGGGGGCAGTCGAGGGTCTGGTGGAGGCTGAGCTGAAGCCTTGTCCCTACAAACACACATTATGAAGTGTAAATAATGCACAATGTAGAGAGTAGCCCCTCAGTGTCATTCGTACCTGTCTTTCTTAGTGAGAAGAGGCAGGCTCTCGCTGATGAGACTGTGGCTCAGCAGCAGGATATCAGAGGAGCTCATGCCTGTATTGTCAAGAAGACCCAGAACCAGTCGGCGCAAAATAGCGGCGACACGGTTACACACTTTGAGACTCTTCGCGTTCTCAAGGATCTGCAAATGAAACAAGAAATTATGCAAAAAACAAAACAGGTGAAGTGAAAATAACAAAATCCAACAGGACACCGCCCACCTCCTTCAAAGGCAGCACAAGTGCGGTGACGCTCTCCTTGCTGCAGAACTGGGCCAGAAGCTGGTAGGAGTCCATGCTCTTACTGTGTCGTGCCTCCATCAGCTTGGACACGATGCCCTTCACCTCCTTTTCCTCGGCGACGACGCCAAAGAGCTCGTTGTTGAAGATCTGAGCGGAGCAATGAAAATGAAACCATCAAAATACAAATTATACACGAGTGCGAAATGAGATAGAAGGCTTATTCTTACATTGATGAGCATGCGCATGCATGGGTCGAGATCGCCACTTTTCAGAGATGGCCTGAGGGCCGAGAGCAGCTGGTACACAGTAAATGTCAGAACGTGGACCTGGAAGGCAAATATACACAGAGACGGTCATGAGACAATGCAGTTGGTGCTCTTGTTGCATGTAAGCATGTAAGTTTTCTGCCAGCGCCAGATTAGTTTTTTAAAATAGACAGATGGGCCAGCTCATTTGTAGACGAGATTTTAAAAATAAGATTTAAAATTTATTTATAATATTAGTATTATTTTTTATTATGATACATTTACATTAATTACCAGTATTATATGGTAATATTTCATATTTATTATTCAATAAACAATTATTTAACTAAATAGATGAAAAAGTATATGAACATTTAAATTTATTTAATCATACAAAAAACAGATATTTTATTTGATTTTTTTACAATTTGTAGTCAGCCATTCAAGACATTTGAATTCTGAACATTCAAAATACAATCCTATTCAGGTAAGAATATAAATCACATTTTTAAAATGTATTATGGTTCATTTAATACTAATTGACCATTTTAAATGGACTGAAGAAGTTTATTAAAAGAACTTATTCCCAATTATTATGATTATTATCCCAATTATTAGTGACACGGCTAAATAGGATTAAAATTTCCAAAAGATGCTACAAGATGGCAGCAAAGCACTAAATGAAGCTCTCAAACTTCAACATAATTCCTTGGAAATGATATACCACGAGCAATACTTTAAAATGAGATGTGAGTGGGACTGGATTTCTTAACTAACCCATCTTAAGAAAACAAATGCCTAAATGAATGCAAGAAATATTACAGGACTCATGATAACGGGATCGGATTCAAGAAGGTAGCAGGCCGTATGTAAGCCACACAATCCTGCTGCAGCCTCGACATGAATTTGTTGATACCTGGTAGCCTTTGACCAGGATACCCTGCATCTCCTTCAGCAGGTAGTGCAGGTAGCGGTAGCCCAGCGTCTCGATGATCTTCACCAACGTTCCCCTCGCAACATCGCGCACCTCCTGGAATCGGTTCCTCAGTACCACACATACCTTTATCAAGATCCTATATAGCAGACACAAGACGACGTGTTGACCTTTTTGTGAAGAGGACACAGTATAGCAGAGAGCGCATATCTAAGTGGTGCTACCCAGGTAGGTTGGCCTCCATGATGTGTGAAGGAAGAGTCTGCATGAGTTTGACCATGGCGAAGGCGATCGGGATACGCGCCACTTCTTCTTCCTTCACTTCCTTTGACTTCACAGCTTTGTGCTCATCGTCACGTTTCACCTAAAGATTCACAAATACAAAACTGTTGTGCCTCTTCTTTATTCACATCTGCATCTAGATGGATAAAAATCATACCTTGGCATTGAGACATTTATGAAGACGAGGCAACACGCTGCTAGTGACGCTCTCCTGGATGGTGCTGATGAGCAACTCCAGCTCCTGTTTGCTCTGTGGCAGACCGCAGGAAACTGCCATGGGCTTGGGAGCCGGTGGTTTCTTCACTTTAGCGGCGGTGGCTTTCTTGGAGGGAACTTGTCCTTCAGTGGGCGTTTCCACAGCGACAGCTTTCGGAGGAAGCTCCCCGTCGATTTCCATGGCCTCCTCATCGTCGCTTGCCTCCGATTGTTCAACTGCAGTTTCATCCTCGACATCCATCGCAGTGCCCGCAGCTTCACAAAAACACATTTGATACAGTGAACCATTGTTTATCCCAAGGGATACTCAAAAATATTTACAATCCTCCCACATACTTTAAGATTAATAAATCACACTTGGCACTGTGTAGACAGATTGTAAAAATATTGCAAGCATTACAAGACAATCCTTTCTAAAAGATTTCACCTCCTCTGGCTTTAGCAGCTTCCATCTCTTGGGTGAGCATTTCCTGGTCGAAGTGGAACGCTTCAAGGACTTTTACGAGCAAACTGGAGGTCACAATAAAGATAACAAAATAAGAGGTCAAATGGAATGGAAAATAGTTTGTTGAGTGCCTACTCACCTCACAGCAAGCTTCTGCTCCACCTGCGACGTTTGCAGGACGTGAACAAAATGCTTCAGGTAGTACAGGTACTTGGACCAGGTCAGCCGACGACACACCGCGCCCACAATCTCCACGCACGCAGTTGTCATGTTCTCGCGCTGCCGTGCGCCATCGGGGAAAAATATTAATAACTGAAGTTAGTGTTAATTTCGTCAACGAAAACTAAACTAAAATAATTTCGTCAATGCATATTTTTCCCCTGGACTAAAAACCCTCATTAATAAACAATAATACAACTAAATCAAGATGCATTTTTATCGACTAATGAAGACAAGACGAAAATGTACGTCACTTAATACAAAACAGGACTAAAATCTATGGACATTTTTGTTCATGAACAAAAAAACAAGATGAAAATTATATGATTTTGTTTAAAAAAAAAAAACAACGTTCCAACAATAATGTTAATCCGACTTCTAACCAATGCTTGCTAACTCACTAGCTCATGGCATCGAGCCATAGTAGCCACTTGTTGATCTACTGTAATTGTGTGTGAAGTTGTTTTCTCCATAAAAATGATTAGAGAAAATTGTATGTGAAATAGATTTAGACCCGAAATGTTCGACATAACTGCTGACAAAAAAATAGGCATAAGATTGTCCTGACTAAAACTAGACTAAACCGTCGACAGTTTTTGTTGACTAAAACTAGACGAATAAAATTATGTTTTCTTGGACTAAAATAAAGACTAAAATGCGAGATGTACAGTCGACTAAAAATACACCAAATAAAAACGTGATGGGGTGGACTAACTTTGATAAAAACGAACAAGCGGGATTGAAACTGGACTAAAAGTGAGACTAAATTTAAAAATGCCGGATAAAAATCACACTACGTGAAGTAAAATGTATCGACAGAGTACAAACGTGAAAATCACCTGCAACAAGTTATCGTCCGTCAGCACCGTCAAGGCGTATGGCATGATGTAATTCTGCAACGAACGCGGCGATAACACCACGGTGCCCTCGGTTAGCTGCTTGGCTAACTTCCTGAGGGCTCGACCCCGACGGTGAATCTATTGGAAGATGCATATAAAAAATAAGGATCCGAGGTGGAGAGTCTGATGAGAAGCTTCCATACTTGGATGTGCTTCATGTGCTCGAAGAAGTCGGACTCGGGGTCATTGTAGTCGGTGAGCTGCACCATGTCTCGGAACTCTTTCTTTGAGGGGAAGGTCTTCACCAGGCAGGCGAGTACATTGGTATATTCGTGCTGAACACTCTAACACAGAAGACAGGAGACTTGTATTATCATGTACACTCCCCTTTCACAAGTTTGGGTCTTACTGCTCCAATATTTCTATTTGAAAGCAACCTTTTGTCCCTCACTCCATTCATTTTCTAACAGTCTTTATGTATGTAATACTCTATTTATAGCTTGATTACAAATGGCGCATCAATATGGCAATACCTCTGTCTTGCTCCGGAGCCCCTTGTGTATGGCGTCCAAGATGGTATGCTGGATGACGTCCTTATAGACATGCTCTCCTGCGCTGACTGCTGCCAGCTGGACGATTATTGCAGACAGGCACAAGGTGGCGTTGTCACCCAGCGACATGTCCCCAATCTGTCAGGATTCATAAGTAAAACGCAAGTGTAACAATAGTAATAATGATAAGCTCGGTGCTAAGCTTTCCAATTAACATCACCTCATAAGTGTGGAAGCAGTTGTGTATGACGGTGCCAATGTAGTCAAGGTCAAGGGACTCCATCCCTCTGATACGCCTGGTGGCGTCTTGGAAAGCTGTCAGGCGGACGTCGAAGTAAACCTCGTCCAAATGGCGACTGTCGAAGGCGTTGAGCTGGGGAGGAGTGGTTACAGGCATCAGGCATAAGAGAAATTCATTTCGTTTACATGGAAATATCAGAAAGTGATAAAGGCTACCTTTGTGGCCATGTCGGTGATGTACACGAGCGAAGGATCCATGTCTGACAACGTCTAAAAGTAAGATGGGAAAAAATCAAGTAGTGGTTCTCAAACTTTTTACACCAACAGCTAAAAAAAATAAATACTTTGCGCTCCAAGTATCACCACCATTATGTACCTGGAAGACGTTCGTGAGGGCCTTCCTGGGCAGCTTGTTGTGAATGACAGAGAAAAGTTTGCTGAGCGGTTGTAGGAAGGCCGAGGGCTGCACGCACTGTTGTAGCAAGTTCTGCACGGTGGCCAGGATGTCCAGTTGTGCCTCCTGAAATAAAAGCAATCAAGTCATTCACAGGCTATTAAAAAAAATAAAATAAAAATTAATGAAATATTTAACAAAAAAGCCTTACCTGAGAGTTTTTGCCTTTTAACAGATAAGGCAGTAAGAGCCTAATGAGTGTTGAACTCTGTTCTTTGTCGCTAACAAACCGACTGATCCTGGTAGATTAAAAAAATAAAATAAAATAAATAAATAAAAGACCAAATAACTAATCAGACTGTGTGTATGAGAATGGGAATTAATGTGGGAATAACTTGCTTGGAGAGGATGTTGAGTTCCTTGGACACCTGCGGGCGGAATTTCTTCTTCTTGAGCCTGTCGGTGTTGCGGACCACACCGCTGAGGTAGTGCAGCAGGGTAGTGATGTGAGGCAGTAAAAGTCTGGAGCCCTGCATCAATGAGTCTAAAAAAAATGCATACATGTTCAAGACGCTGGAATACATTTTTTTTCTTCTTGAGTCTAGTTCTACAATGTTACATTGGACACATACATACTTGCTGTTTGGTACTGGGTATTTGTGCGTTTATGTATTTATTTATTTTTTAATCTATTGTCCATTTATTCACTGAAAATCACTTGCCAAAGCAATAAATATACTGTGGCACCATCTGGTGGAACATTGGCCTCACTGTTAAATTTAGGGATACTTACTTGACTCATTGAACAATTTTCAGCAGTGAAAAGTTCATATTTTGTCGAAAGTTAATGTGGTAACGTTATTGTTTTTCTTGTACAGTTAATACCTTTAAAAAGTAATTTTTCTACTTGTTGTTGACTGATGATGACATCACCTGTGCTGAGGAAGTAGGTAACGGCCTATCACGGCTCACCTGTTTTCTGGGTGTGGTCAGTAAACTGAGCCATGATTGGTAGTTACCTACTTCCTCAGCACAGGTGATGTCATCATCAGGGCACGGCAAGTAGAAAAAATACTTTTTAAACGTATTAACTGTACAAGAAAAACAAAGTTACCACATTAATTCTAGACAAAATATTAACTTTTTACTGCTGAAAATGGCTCAATGAGTCAAGTATCCCTTCAAGTAGTTGGTAGTTTTTTGGCCAGCATTTCAAATGTCCTGTCTTGTTAGCCACCCCAGTGAATGCACCTCATGTGCAGTCAAAAGTGAAAAACTGTTTCTACTTCTTTCCTAACACAGATACTATCAGCCTGTGAAGTGTACTCTGATGTTACAATGTACAGTAAATGCCAAAAGGAGAGTTTAATTACTTATATTATTTGTGTATTTGTTTGCCCAAGTGTGATGTCATATAAGATGGTTTGTGTTGAATAATTTGACTAGTGAAAAGAGTAGTTTATGTAACATGGGTTTCATGTGTGCACATTTTATATGCATGGTGGTCGCTATAGGTACTTAGCTGCCATCCTGTGTATTTTCCAGTACACAAACCCCCTAAAAACCTCTTGTTCTTTTTTGGCGTCAATTAATCCTGAATTTTTACTAACTTGGTCAGTCTCATCTGGAATAGCGGGAGTTCACTGTATTCTATTTACAGGCGCTTGAAATTTTGCAACAGTATGGCAAGAGCAGGTTCGCAAACACTAGGTGAGACAAGCAATAAGGAAAATTAAAGTGGTCCTCTAACCTGCAGTGAGGGTGCCTTCCGCAGGCTGCGGGAACACGCTGCCACCCACGCTCAGCTCTGCCTCTGTCTCCGTAGCAACAAAGTCGTGCGTGGTCGCCAGGGACTCGGCTACGTCCATGATGACGGCGATGGTGGCGGGCGAGATGTTCTTGGCGGAGAGGAGCGCGAACACATTTCGGAGAACGTCACACTCGGGGTGGTCCGGCCGCTGCTTGGACAAAAGCGGGAGGTACCTGCGACATTACCGAGAAAAATCTGATTTAGGAACCATAAGTGGGATGTGAACAATGATGGAAGTATGACATGAGTAGAACCTGGCATGTTTGCACCACACGTGGATGAGCTTCAGTAGTGGTGTGGGCGAGTATGGACTCTCAGTTGGGAGGCGATGCACCTGACAAAAGTGAAATCACAAAGTCAGTCGACGCATTTTAAAGCAACTGTGTGTTTGCAGCACACACAAACCTGAGGCCACACAACAGCCATGAAGACGCCTTCCAGCTGATCGGGGCTAAAGCTGAAAGTGTCAAAGTTGTTGAAAAAGTCCTGGATCCTCAGGATGCCGAGACGCCTCAGGTTCTTCAGAGGACTGATGCAACCAGGCCGCAGCTATCGATGAAAAATGGAGATACAATAACCACCAAAATAAATGACCAATGATACGAGACCTTCATCAAGTTCTCATTCAAGGAGATGGACTACCTGTTCTCTAATCTCCAGCACGGCGGACACGGAGGCGGTGACGCACAGAAGGATTTGCAGCACTTTGGGCAGGTAGACTTCGATGAGATGACCAAGCTTCTGAATGACCACATTGATGATGTTGAGGAGGCTGTGCTGGCGACCCAGCGGCAGCATGATGCCCACGTCCGTCTCGGCCAACGCTCGCTGCACCGCGTCCCGACAGGAGCCTTGAGAAACAAACAAAGGACAAGATTTTCTTTCACTTTATGGAACTTGACATGATTTTTGATATACTTTTTAAACCGAGCGAATGCTGAGACTGAAGAATGGCCCAAAACTGTTGTTCTATTCCTCCAGGCGCAACAGTGACATGGCAGACGTATAAAAATAACACATTTCCAAAATTTTTTCTAATGCGGTTCAGGAAAATCATGGTTAAATATGAATGGTTAGCAGAATTTTCAGGCTTGCATTCACATAACCAGCTAAAAAAAAAAAAACTTCAGCAATTGCTTTATTATTAAATGCTAAAGGTTAAGTTCGACTTTCCCTACAGGTCGCAAGCGCATTCTATTTGGGGAATGGCTACGACATGTTATGGTTCAATCTGCATCTGCAATTCTTTTTTGGGGGGAATTTTGCCTTTGCGACTGGATTAAGACTGAAATTTTAAGATGGGTCACCGTTGCTGTGATGGCAGACGGGCTCCAGCAGTAGATCAATGAACATTCCCAGCTCCGCCTCTTGGCAACCAGCCAGAAAGCGCAGGATAATGGAAGAGCGCGTGGCGGCGCTGGACTTGCTCTGGAAGCGGCTGCTGCCTTTACTTCGCAGACGGCCGAACAGGATCCTTTTTGTGACAAAAACAAAGAACCGCACGGAAGGAAATGTGAGCTACTGTAATCACAGTAAGGCACGAAACAGAAGTACAACAAAATTATACCTCATGAGTAAGGGAATGAGGCCAGCTCTATGTGAGGCATCTACAACTCCCGTCTCCTCCGAGATGTTAAAATGGACAATTTCTTCCTTGAAATGCTTGTCATCTAACAGTTTCTCCAGATTCTCCCTAAAACAGACATATACATTTATTAAAAGGTCAAGCATTCACATACATTATTAAGATGTACTGCATAGAAGACATGATCTGAAAACATGTCTCAAAGATGTCGAATAATGGGTCAAAAGTTGAGCCACTGTCCATTATCCAAATCAGTCAGGCAAGCATGTTGTAATTCAAACTTCCTGTGACTATGACTCAGAAAACAGGCTTGTTAAAGTGATGGCTAACAGCGACTGTATCTCAAAATTCCTTGTGTTCCATTACACGATACTAACAAAGGGCTCCATTGAAGGAAAGGAAGATGTTTGAATAGGAATGTTATGTGTGTCCACCTTGAACTTTGCTTACTTGTATGGGACAATGTAAGGGTCTTTGTATGTAAGAATACACTGGAGGGCCACTCGCTGGATTTGCTGGTCCTGATGGCAGAGGAGCTGAGAAAGCAAAAACAAGAGGACAATACTGTTTAAAAAAAAAATAAAAATATCAAGCATCCATTCAATGTGACAAATGGGAAACTTTTAGAATTACTTGGTTGTAAAGCTCTCTCAGATTGCTCTCCATGTAAACCGAGCGAGGGTTGGAGAATTTGGCAAAAACGTTCAGGTGGCTGATGAGCTGTCTGGAGGAAAACATGTCATTAATAATTGTGAAATATAATAAAGTCACAATTTTTAGATTTACCCCTGTAGAACCACTTAATCATTAAAGAAACGTTCAACATCATATCAGTTTGTTATTTCATGTATATTAGTATTATATATTTCATGATAAAATATAACACTAGTACACATACATTTTAAAAGTTACGTTTAAAATATTTATCATGTTGACAACTTTTTTATAACATTGAGAGCTGTAAGTTATGCAATTTCAGAATAAAAATGTATTATTTCGCACAAGCATCAATAGTGCTGTCAAAGTTAAAGCGTTAAGTGTTGATTAATCACAAAAAATATCACAATCTTGTATTAAAGGAATACTTGACTCATTGAGCCATTTTCAGCAGTAAAAAGTTAATATTTTGTCTACAATTAATGCGATAACTTCATTATTTTTCATGTCCATTTAGTACCATTAAAAAGCAAATTTTCTACTTGCTGTCGACTGATGATGACGTCACCGGTGCTGAGGAAGTAGGTAAGGGCCAATCATGGCTCACCTATTTTCTGGGTTTGGTCAGTAAATTGAGCCATGATTGGTCATTACCTACTTCCTCAGCACAGGCGATGACATCATCAGTCTACAGCAAGTAGAAAAAAATACTTTTTAAAATGTATTAATTGTACATGAAAAATAATGAAGTTACCACATTAATTATAGACAAAATATTAACTTTTTACTGCTGACAATGGCTCAATGAGTCAAGTATCCCTTTAATACAGATTAATCGCACTATTAATTTTGACCGCAGATGACCCTTCAGCTTGACAGCGGATGGTTATGTTAAAGGTAGCACACATTGTGTTTCAGCAATAAACATAACTACATGCTTTAAAGTAAATCAGTTAATAAATGTCTGCATATGACATTCAGAATATTTGTTTATGTCAAACTTTTGGTTTTTTTTTCCCCATTTAAATTATGCAAGTAATTAATTTAATAGAAAAAGAGAAAGTTGAGCGTGTGCAGTGGATCAAAAAATGTTGAAGTCATAACATTAAATAGTGAAAGAATTAACACATAACAGATGCTCTTCAAATCTTTCAAAAATTACTTTGCAGCCGCTCGTCGTGGTGGTGTTTTCGTCTGCCGTTTGCCCCTCTCCTCCTCTTCACCCTCCTCTTCTGCTTCCTCCTGCTCCTCCTCCAAAGTCATCGTGGACGCCTCTCGGGCAGCGTCGTTCTTTTTCCTCAGGTCCTGAGTTGGTGCCACCAGCAGGTCAGCTGGGTAAAACTCGTTCCTGTTCACGAGAAGTCAGAAAGTGAGTTTGGAGTTGAATCAAGGTGGGTCCACTGAACACTCACCTGATGAACCGGAGCAGCAGGGGGCTTAGCTCCCGGCTACGGGGCTCCACCCTGTCTGGAAACCGGGCCATGGCGCGCCACATCAGGCCACGGAAGTTGGAGAAGTCCGTCCTCTCGTCGGGCTCCGAGCTCAACTTGAGCTGCCGTAGGAACAGCACCCTCAAGTCTCCACTTTCAATGACGTCGCAACCCGGCCCCTCCTGCACGTTCATGTCTTTGACTTCATCGTCGTCGTCATCACTACTCTCCTGCAGTTCTTTTTCTAGAAGGTGGGGTAATTGGAAAGGAGAGGTGAATAACGCTTGGTGACGGGAACTTAAGTCCAACACCAGATCAACCAAAACATACCAGCGAATACTGCCACCTTCTCCAGATGTTCATAGTACACCATCCAAAAGTCTTTATTGTCCATCCCCTTGGCATGGCTCCTGCAAAAAAACAAAAACAAAAAAAAAAAGACTAAATGTTGATTTTGTGCAAATAGTTCACAGATTGTTTGCCATTTTTACAACAGACTGTGCCATACTTCGACTCGTTTTATGTATACAAACTTGATACTAACTCAAGTAGCTCAATAATGGCATCCCACAGTGGCCTGAAGTTGACAAACAGCATGGCTAAAAGGTAACGCAGAGGCACCTGGAAGACAAAAAAGTGAGAAACGACAATAATTTATGCTTGTTGTTCACAACGGGAGGTGGGGGGAAGATTTTGAAATCAATTTCATTATTTTAAATGTGGATTATTGTTTCTTTTGTCACACGTTTCTCCTCAAATTCATTAATAATTCATTAAGTGAAGTCAGAGTCAGTGTGTGGGGGATTATTTTTTCTTGTTTCCTGCTACCTACGAGCACCCGATTACTGGCTGCTGTGCAAAGACATTTTCTCCATGGATTTTTCGTACATTTAGGACAGAAAATAGACTAAACACAGTGGGGGTTTTGGCCTTTACTGATTCCCGCATGACACACAGTTGGCCTTGGTCTGGGCTCAATGCAGATATATAAATGAAACATCAAATGTGGGCTCAGCCTATTTTAAAAATCCGCTTAGTTTTCTAAAATTAGGCGAGAATGTCGTGACTATGGGAAAATGTGAGAATAGCTGAGAAGCTTTAGCTTGAAAGCACTTTGAAAAACCTCAGGGCACACAACCAAGAAAAAAAAAAAAAAAAAAAGTGTCCAAAAATATTGTATATACTGAAATAATGATGATCTCATCTCATTTTTCTGTCAAATGCAGTGAAAATCAGGTGAAATCTGGGCCTTTTTAGCAATCATAGGCAATTATTCTACTCTAATGATTTTCCGACCAATATAATGAAATTAGAAAATGTAAAATCAATGGTTGGAATATTACTGGCGAATTAGAAGATGTCATCCGTACCTGATGAAAGGTGCCGGGGGGCCCCCGCGGCAAGCTGCGTTGCACTAGGTCATGCCGCAGCTTGCGCAGGTGCAGCAGCTTTTCCCGGTAGTCCTGAAGGGAGGCGGGCACCCGCTCCGCCTGCAGGCAAATGGCGAACACCGGCTGCACCTCCAAGCTCTCGTCAGGCTGGATGAAAGAAGAGCCATTGGATGTGTCATCATCTGTGTCTATTCATAATAAAAACTTCAAACGTGAGCATTATACCGCCTCTGGGGCAGGAAGTTTTGGCTCAAAGTGAGAAAGGATCCTCAGAGTCAGCAGACGCATCTATAAAACATTAAATGAAGTCATTACAGTACAAGCATGTTTGTATTATAATACAATCCAACAAAAGCAGTCTGTAGATGCACCTTGGAAATGTTAGAGGACAGGTTGCCGTGCAGGATCGGGTAAACGTCTAAAAGTGCATCATGGGATAGGTGCTCCGAAGCACCACTCAAGGACAGGCGGGTGTAATAGAGGTCTCCTAAAAGCAGGGCTGGCAGCTCTGTGGGGAACCTCCTAAAAGGAACACACCATGAAAGATGGTTAGTGAAGGCCTGCTCCCTCATGTGGCGTTATTATTTTGTCACATTTACCTTAGCATGACAGTGATTTTGTCCACGGGGACTAGAGAGAGCATCTGAGCGGATCCGTCCAGAGTGAGAAGGCAGCTTAGGGCTTGTGTGGCAACAAAGAGACCAGCTGGGGTGACGGAAACAGCAAACGTTAACAACATTGTAACCCCTTTATCTTACCATTGAACTACAGAATACCTTTTCCTAGTTTTTCCATCTCAATTTCACATAGTAGGTGGTTTAAAAAGGCAGTGACTGCAGGGAAGACATTATTTGCAACAAGAGGCCTGCGGGGGGAAAAAAAAGAAAAGAAAAAAGAAAATTAAATAAACATATTGTATTTTTTGTCAAATGTTGCAGAATTCTTATTGCCAATACAGGATTATACAAATGCAAGTCGGGCTGGCTGAGTAATAATTTTTAGCTATTAATCAGGGCTGTCAGTTTAACACATTAATTAGATTAATTATACTGCAGATAATAAGGAAGAAAAAAAAAAAAAGTATCAAATCTGATTTTTGTGACCATAAATCAGGGATTTTATTTCAAGGCCTTATTGCCCAGCATTAAATGTGTCTAATGCAACACTTCTCAATTATTTTTGGTTGCTACCCCAAGGGAAGAAGACAATATTTCGCGACTACAAATAGTATTTGTTTGTAAAATTGTTGCAGGTACACTTCTGCAGAGGAACACATACTCCTTGCGCATTCTGACAATCAGAGCGCCACTGCCACCTACTGTAGCAGATGTGCATTTACACTTTATTCTAGTTAAAAAAAAAAAAAAGTTCTCTGGGGTCACATGCACCCCATCTATTTGAGAAGGACTGGTCTAATGCATTACCTGAGGTGCGGCAGCAGCACCAGTGCGCTCCAAGGTAGTGACAGATCTGTGATGGGCCCATTTTGCTGCTCCGGAAGTTTAATGAGTGACAGCACCAACTCCGGCACTGCTCGCTGCTCTGGTTCCCCCTGCTTAAACACACTGACGAGGGAGACAACATTGAAAAATCACTTCAATGTCCACGAGATGGCGCAAAAGCAATATTTTTACATTAGACATGTTTTGAAAATGCATAGCGAGTATGGTCACAGAACTCGCAAGTCTAGGCACTATTGTAAATCATTAGTGACGCTCACCCGGTGGTCTGTCCCGTGAAGAGCAGCGGGTATGTCTTAAATGCCATGGCGCCATCGCTGGGCGGCGGGGCTTTGGCGAGGATCAGGTTGACGAGTACCTCCAGGGCTCGGTGGTGGGACACGGGATCACCGCTAGCAAACAAGCCGGCGGTGAAGCGCAGGAGGGTGGGCAGGAAAAACTGGCGGAGGCAAAAGGATGTGTTATTGCAAGATACTCGAAAAAAACAACGCAGTGTCCACTCACCTGTTCGAACTTCTTCATGGTGAACATCTCCTTGGTGAACTCAAGGACGAGATCTTCTCCCACTGAGCTGCCGAACACCTGCAGGAGGATTTGTGACGTGGGCCACATTATAGTGATATGTCAACTTAACAGTACTCTTAATTGGGGCATTCGAAACTTCGCCGCATCTATCTAACTATCACCGCAGTGACAAATAAAAATCTAGCATGCTTACCTTGTGGACTATCTCCTGGATGAGAGCATTGGGGAGAATTATGTTCTCTCCGAGGAGCAAGGAGGAGATGATTTGGAGGAGGAGCCGTGAACAGGGTGTGGAAAGCTTTGAGCTCTGAACAAGGCGCAATACGGTCTAACGAGATAAGACGACAGTTGATCGACAACGTGGACTTGAAATACGTTTTTAGAAGATGAAGTCGGTGCTCTCCTTGTACCTGGCAAACGGCCTCCGGCTTTTTGACCTTAGCTCCGTCCTTGTGAGACACCAAGGTGTGGAGGACGAACAGCAGCCTTTGGAGCTGCTCTCTTGCGGGTCCAGCCTCTTCTGTCTTGGCTTCCAAAACATCGAGAACCTCATCTACAGCAGTCTGGGGATTACAACATACAGTAGGTTACACCTGCTATTCCTCTCACCCGCAGGCACCACTTAACTCCACAGGGTCACAAGTAGCCTGCAGGACTGTTCTCAGCGTAGCTTACTAGTGACGGGATATTGTGATTTTCTCAGGATGCTACAGAAGTGATCATTTGAAAATTTAAACAGTGATTTAAGCAAATAATATGTCACATTTTACTGTTTCCTAATTATTTGTTAGAAATCACTAGAGGTGTGCAAAATTTCCGATTCTTAGATTATTCACGATTCGGCCGTGGAACAATCGAGAACGATTCACAAACGTCCAAATTCCGATTATATAAATATGCCAAGGGAAGCGAACCGAGCGAAAAGTACGCGGAACTGAAACGCAGTAGCGCGCGCGGTCTTCGGGACGCTTTTTGGGACGGACCGAGAGTACACATCCACAACTCACGCGTCGAGATTCAAAACAACAACAAGCATGGCTGAGCTGACCAACCCACCTCTTCGTGAGATCAGACCTGCTCCGAAAAGGCAAACAACTTCAGGCGGAAGTATCAGCTAGCTGGCTGCAGTGCGTCGGTTAGCGTTCTACAGGGCGCCGCGCAGTGATACGAACGAACGAACAGAAAAGTAGTGGCTGGCGGTAATGGCGTCTGACTTTATTCAGAAAAGAGTATTGTGGTGGAAATGTATCACGCTTTTGAAAACAAATAGTTTTTAGAAGAAAAACGCTTTATTTCCGAGACCCCAGCCAGCTTGCTGGACTATTTTCCTCTGTCCAACGTCGAACCAGAACTGGTGTCACCTAACGCTGTCAGGGGTAAGTCAGTGCTGATCGCACACACGGGAGGTGAGGATCAAATTGAGATTCATGTTAAAAAAGCCGAACGATCCCTTTAATGTTTACACGTTCATGTTTACACAAGTTAAAAAGCAGAAAAGCACTTGAGGGTTGTTTTTTTTTTTTTTGTACCTCTGAGAAACTTTAATGTTTACATGTTCATCTTTACACAACTTAAAAAGCAGGAAAGCACTTTTTTTTTTTAGGCATTTGTATTGAAGTAGTAGTTCACATTGTCTTTCATTTATACCTCAATGCACTTTTGAGTGGATAAAAATAATATATTTTTGCTCAATGCTATGTTTTATTCTGCTGAAGACTGAATATACTTAAAAGCTGTTGTTACAGAATGAGGACTTGAGTATTTTATTTACTGTTTTGACCTGTTAACTTGATACTGAAATAGTAGTTTATGTAGGCCTGGGAGGACTTTTGTACTATTTTTGTAACTAATGTACGAAACATTAAAAGCACAAAAATACATTGTTTTTTTTCTGCTGCCTGGGGGGGAAATCAATAATCGTTTTATAATCGAATCGTAGCCTCTGAATCGTAATCGCAATCGAATCGTGAGGTGCCCCAAGATTCCCACCTCTAGAAATCACTAACATGAACAGTGTCTTCACTTAAATGATAGCCATTCATTTTCAACATATACAAAAATTACTGCGATTGGCTGGCAACCAGTTCAGGGTGTACCCTATCTACTGCCCATAGCCAGCTGAGATAGGCTCCAGCACACCCGCGATCCTTGTGAGGAATAAGAGGCTTGGAAAATAAATGGATGGATCTTCAATCTTGCGATCAAATGCTCAAGAGATACACATGAACTCGATTCACAGCGACAACCCATACCTATACCTCACAAAATACTGGTCTACTTATTTACATATTTTCCACCAAAGTGCTGCTTCACTCAGTTTAGTGTTGGCCAACAATGCAACTAAAACCAGAATAGCAGCCTTCTTACCTGTAGGGACCCCCAAAAAACCAAAAAGTGCT
This sequence comes from Festucalex cinctus, assembly GCF_051991245.1. Classification (NCBI taxonomy): domain Eukaryota; kingdom Metazoa; phylum Chordata; class Actinopteri; order Syngnathiformes; family Syngnathidae; genus Festucalex; species Festucalex cinctus. Next base: position 5,739,634 of record NC_135426.1, read on the forward strand.
CTTTGTCCACATGATTTGCAGCAGCCTGGGCTGTGTGATCCAGTGCATCCCGCACCAGGTCCCATGGTAAAGGGGCTCCTTGATTGGTTGTAGGTCCCATCTTCCGCAGAGCAGTAGGGAGTGCCTAGTGAAAGATGTTGTTCAGACATGTCAGAATGATAAATGATAGCACACGCTTCCATAGGCAAAAAAAAAAAAAAGATTATCAGACTGTACCACTTTTAGTCAACCCTTTTATGTCATTTGAAAAGTGAAACGTCTTTAGACTCTTACGGTTGCAGCACAGGAGTGAAACATGTGGCGGACGCCTTTGCACATCTCAAACAGCAGCTGGCCGGCTCCTTCTGCCTTGGCAGGATTCTGCTCCAAATCGGAGAACATGAGAGACAGCAGGGCATCCAAATCCGGAACCTACAGGACACAATAACACTTCAGACTCATATACTTACTTATACACAACTTCTATCATAAAACCTAAAACACATTCAAGACCTACCTTCCTCATCAGAAATGCAAAGCTTTCTGCTGCAAACTTGCGGATGTGCTCCTTCTTGTGCTCCAAAAGTGTGCTGTACAAGCTGACCGGAGGAAAGACAGAATCTTCTGAATATAAACCCAAAATGAGTGGTGAACATATTTGCCTCACAACCAAGAAGTTCTGGGCTTGATTATTCTTGCCCAAAGTCAGCGAGTCAGCTATGACTGAGGACAAGCACCACAGAAAGATGAATGGTTTGACCAAAAATGTTGAACTTTACCTGTAGATGTTGTCCATATCTTTCACCATGAGCCTCCACAGATACTTGTACAGGTAGGAGAGGCATGTAAAAGCCCACTCCAGCACTTCTGCGTCCTTAGTGTCCAGCATCGCGGTAATCAGCGTGAACAAGTCCGCGAAGTGAGGGTAAAAGTCAGTTTGCAGGTCTCGAGCCAACTGTACCACCAGACTGAAAAGGAATTATCAGGCAGATTAGGCTTAGCCAAACAAAAGCAGCACCTCGATCATATGATACTATTACTAATATTACTCTAGCAAAGGTTGGTAGGCCAGACTGCTCGGGACTGCCAGGTGCGTTTTCAAGCTCTCCACGATAGACTTTTGATGGAAAACCAGCATGTTGAACGACTGGCACTTGTTGGAGACCTCCTTCAAAAATGTAGCTGAAGAAGAAGAGGTGGTAAATTAGCACTAAATTACAAACTATAGAGCAATAGTTATGCTTTGAACATACTGAAGTGTTCCGTCAAGTTGAGGTCTTTCCATTTTATCAGGCTTTCAAAGAAATAGGTTTCAACTTCCTGCATTCCAAAAAGACATTAACAGTCAGGGTTACCTCAAAAACATAAAATGTATAAATGATATTACATACTAGTCACATACCTCTGCATAGGATCCAGTTCTGTCAATGCGGTGGATGACGTTAATGTTTACATTGGAAAGCCTCTCAGCAAAAGTAAGAAACTGCAAGAAGTGTTTAGAATATAATAAGAAATATGTTATGAAAAATGTCTACAATGCTTGTTCCTTGGGGTAAATTGATGAACCCGTCCCACACACGTTATCAGGTTGCGCAAAACAAATTATAGGTTAACACGAGGTCTATTAAAGGCTAGTTTGCATTTGACGACCAATTAGCTTTAACAGAATTATATTTTCGATTTAAAAGGAAGGTTTAATAAGGTATTAACGCACTTTTACTCGTGTATATAACAAAGACTGCACTTTAATTGAGTGTTCTTACCTTGTAGGTGTTCTCAGATTTGTGATACGCAGACTTGGACTTGATCTTCATCTTGGTTTTGTAGCTTGTCTTCAAGTCAGATATAGTCGGAAGACACCGCGCATTGAAAAATTACTCATTTAACACTTTTCTTCGTTAATCCTGTTCGATAAAATCGCTCGTGTTTACACGCATGGCAGTCAGTACAGCGCGGCCATAATGAACACGATGCATCATGGGAAAAAAACCATCAGCGTGTGTGGAAAAGAGTGAACCTATGAGGATCGTTCCCAGCCATTTACTTCCGTTTTCGTTTCGAGCGTCTACATCGTCTTTCCGGTTTCGTTTGAGCAGTTAAAAGTCTCCACAGTTTTACAAATAAACGTTCGACTCGAAATACAATATTCCTATATAAATTAGATAAGATAAATGGGATTTTAACCAGATAAAAGGGAATCAAATCAGATAATTGGACAAATATTTGTGCAACTATTGCAATGGAATTTACATGGAAAAATAACGTGCGTTTCTTTATCGCTCCACGAGTAAAGGAACTTCAAAGAAAAAATCCAGAATATGCCAAAAATTAGAGGAATTGTGGTAGAATGTCAGCGGGTCATTTTCATATATTCTGGAAGTGTATGAAAATCACACCTTACTGGGCCAAAGTGATTGAAACTGTTAATCAACTCATGGTGCTAAGATTACGGAAAGAAGACAAGTACCTACTACATATATTACAGGCTGCAAGTAAGAAGGCCATTACTCGGAAATGGTTGAAAGAGGAACCACTAACCATAACAGACTGGATGGACATTACGCAAGACATTTATACAATGGAACAGTTAACTTTCTCTCTCAGACATTGCACTCTCAAATGTAAAAAAATATTAGAAAAAAAATTGACATCTTTTGTTGATAAGTGACTACTCAAATTGTGAATATTATAAACTATTGGTGATGAGTAACTTGGATTATATTGCTCGATGGTTTATTCCTACTTTTTTTCCCTCCCCTTTTCCTGATTGTTATGTCGTTTTCTTGATTTTTGTTAACTGCAATTGATTATTGTTCCTGAAAAAAAACAAATAAAGACAAAGTTTTAAAAAAAATTAAAAAGGGAATCAAATCAAACTTTATTTACATAGAACGTTTCAGACATAAAATACAACTCAAAGTGTAAATTAGTACAAACTTCAGCTAATACTGTAGTCAAATCAATTTTCAATACCTCAATGTGAATCTAAAGAATGTGCTAACCACTTGAGCATTGTGATCCCCTAATAATCAAAATTCTCATATTGAAAAACATTTTTGTGAAGGTCAGCTTGATACAAGTGTCAGATGCATTTCATTAACTCAGGACAAGCTTTTAGAACAGAAAAAAAAACCAAAAACATGCAGACCTAATCACAAAAACAAAACATTATGTGCACTTTTTTGCATGCATGTGTGGACTGATGATATCTTGGCCTTTTTACAGGTCTGTTGCCTCCTCTTCATGTACCTGCCCAGAATGTCCACCTCCCCCTTCCTCCTTCACAAAACATAAAAGGGCTCAAGTCCTGCTTTTTGGCTCAGTCTACCATTTCTATCCCCAAAACACATGACACTTGACTGAATCATTTTCCTTTCCATTAGAATGTCAGCGGCCCCCTCTTTTGCAGCTGCCGACTATGTGGTGTTCGCTTTCATGCTGGCCGTGTCTGCCGCCATCGGAGTCTACTATGCCTGGACGGACAGGGCCCTAAGGAGCTCAGACGATTTCCTGACGGCCGGACGTCGGCTCACGGCTCTGCCCGTCTCCTTGTCCCTGACGGCCAGCTTCATGTCGGCCATCACGGTGCTCTCCAACCCGGCCGAGGTAAGGAAGCATCTGAATGAATTCTGTCCTTTTTTCAGATAATCAAGTAACAGTGTTGCATTAGTTTGAATAGCAAACTCCATTTTGAGTAATGGCTCGAGTATTTTGTGTAAATCTCTCAGAAATGTCTTTCTATAGGTGTACCGTTATGGAGCCAGCATTGTATTTTATGGTCTGTCCTATGTTCTGACCATGGTGATAACATCTGAGGTGTTCCTCCCAGTATTCTACAGGCTGGCCATCACCAGCACTTATGAGGTACGCTTTGTAAACTAAGAAGAGCGCTCAAGGATTTAAGGATGTGGTGTTGAGAATACGAGCCTTTATTGGTCCTACAGTGGAAGAATTGTGATTTTAATATGAATCATTTTGAAAACTAATCTAATATCATTTTTTCCCCCTCTCATTATTGGGAGAATTTTTTTGGGTGTATTTTTTCCCCAAGGTCCTCTTCCCATATAAATAAATCTGTATTCCAAGATCAGATTCATGACAAGTTTTTTTTTATTTTTTATTTTTTTAAGTTTAGTCTTATTGATGAGTCATATGCAAAAAATAAAGACATGAAAAACAATTTTCTACTTCAATTAGAGTTGTTATACTAAACACATGTAACTATACATGAATACTGTATAAAGTTGAGTGTGAATGGACTACAAAAGAATGCTTATTTTTTTGAGGGGGGATAAACTACACACATTGTATATTACTGTATTTGTTTCTCTTCCGTCAAGTATCTGGAACTCCGTTTTAGCAGAATAACTCGTCTGCTGGGAACCCTTCTCTTCATTGTGCAGACAGTAAGAAGCCCCCCCCCCCCCCTCCTCCAAAAAAAGGACAATTGTTACTCTTACTGCACTTTTAACATTTAGCATTTTTTTGTCTAGATCCTCTATACGGGTATCGTCATTTACACGCCGGCTCTGGCTCTGAGCCAAGGTATTGTGCCCCGGCACCCCACTCGAAGGTACGACAAAGTGCAGTCAAGCTCACATTTATGCCTCGCACTGCAGTCACTGGGATGGATCTTTGGAGTGCGGTGATTTCCACAGGTGTGGTGTGCACCTTTTACTGTACCATGGTGAGTAAATATGCGGAATATGCGGCTTGGAAAATCAACCCATTGTGAGCGCATTTGTTGTACAGGGTGGGCTAAAGGCAGTGGTGTGGACAGATGTTTTCCAGGTGGGATTTTTAATAAGAGATTAACCTGGGGGGGTCATGCAACCTGATTAATTCAGTGTGTAACCCCCCCCCCCCCCCCCCCAGGTTGGTGTCATGCTTGCGGGCTTCCTGTCAGTCATCATCCGCTGTGTGGTCCTCAAGGGCGGAGTCGGACCCATTATTTCCGATTCCCACCAAGGAGGGAGGCTCGACTTTTGGGAGTGAGTGTGATGAAATAACAAAAAAATACCCATACATGCAACAGAGTGATATTAAAGAAGCATTCTTTAAAATAATTCTATGTGTATGTATCCGCACGTGTTTATTCTGATTGATATTGGATTTGTGGAATATCCAGCAGGAAAATACGCCTGTTTATGTCAATCTCAGGGGGCGGCCATTTTGTAATTTAACTCATTCACTCCGAGCCAATTTGCACTTTAGCAACCCTCTTCGCCCTCAGCTGTTTTATGGGATTTTGACGGATTTTGCAAGGCCCAGAGTATATTGTGTTCTATTGCTATAAAAACACGGAACCTACCAAAAGAAAGATTAGTCTCCTCTTTTAACAGGAAAAAACATATGTTTCTATCTGCTTCAGTTTTGCAGCAATTAATATTAGAATACAGCTAAGTTTCATCATTATTAACAAATCTGTTTAAAACAGTGGGGAAAACAGCTTGTTGCAAACATGGCCTTGATTGATCTCTTATACTCTGCTGCCATCTGCTGGCCGTTTTTGTAATGACTACCATTGCTTCAAGTCTCTTCAGTTCAGAGGCTGCATCAAAGCCTTCTGTATGCTCTAGCATAACCCCCCCCCCCCCCCCCAAAAAAAAAAAGAAAAAAAGACCACGTATAAATATGTCTTTGGGAAATTTGGTTAAATTTAAAATAGAACATATTTATGTTTTTGGGAGAAAATTAGTTAATGTCACTTGATGTCAACTGACGAATGACATCACTGTGTCTAATGCTGCATTCGAGGACGATGGGAAGTTGGACATATCCCACTTGAAATCTCCCATGCAGTCCCGACCTCAAAGCTTTTGGGGCAGTTACTTATTTCCAACAACTAAATTAATGTTATAATAATTAAATTGATTGACATGTATGTTTCGTTACCCCCTAGTGTTGCTTGTTTTTTTCTGTTTTTATTTCTTTTTGTTTTATTTATTGTTCATGGTTGAATGGTACTGGTTCAATGTACTTGATTGTAAATGGAAAGTATTGAATAAAGGGAGGGGAAAAAAAAGAAAAAAAAAGAAAAAGCACAACACAAAATGGCCGACCTTCTTTTGTAAATGAAAACGACACTGTCAGCGTCTTTGGAAATAGCACAAAAATGACCGCCCCGTGTCGTCATTCGCCAGCTTTGACCCCAACCCACTTAAGAGACACACATTCTGGACCGTCACTTTCGGTGGGACGTTCGTCTGGGTCAGCATTTACGGCATAAACCAGGCCCAGGTTCAGCGCTACATCTCCTGCAAGAGCATCGCACACGCCAAATTGTGAGTTTTTTATTTGAGCTGACTCATAAAATTTTTGCTATTTTATCCGCTGTTTTGCGTTTGAAATTCCCAGATCGTTGTTCATCAATCTGATTGGTCTGTGGTGCATCCTGCTGTCATCCGTCTTCGCCGGGATGTGCCTCTATTCGGTGTACAAGAACTGTGACCCGTGGACTGCCGGCATGATTTCCGCTCCAGATCAGGTTCAGTCATACATGAGATGTGAAATTTGATCAGGGATGGGGAAAAGTATGGTCTGCTCCATTTTTAAATCCAGCCCACAAAGTGCTTACACAATCAAGAGTCCTGTAATATTTGGTGCATTCAATTTAACTGTTGTGTACATGTATGTGTTGTGTACAGTATTTTACAATAAGTTTTTATGTTCATTTTTCTCATTAGGTTACTGGCCAATGTATTTATTGTAAATAATACAATAAAGAAAGAAGAAGTATTTGGTGCTTTCATTTATTTTATTTTTTTAACAGAATTTTTTTTATCCCATGATTGGTTAATGTATTTGTGGATAATACAATAATAATAATAATAATAATAAAAAAAAAAGGTTCTAAATGTATTAATCATCTGATGCATTATTACTGTTATTCTGATAAATAGCCGGTTCATTATTTTTTGTAAACAATAATGTAAACACATTTGTATTATAATAAAAATATAAAATAAAAATGCATACACATTTTTAATGTATTAAATTATTTTTTAAAATGAATTAAATCACTAATATTTTGTAAATAGTAAAATAAAACTACTAAAAAAAAACAGTTAACATTTACAATTATACATTATTTAATTTTTGATAATACATTATACAATAATTGCTAAATGTAGTTGATTGTTGATGTAAAATAAGCAATTTTACTTATACATTTGACATTGTATATCGATGTATTATTCAGATTATTTATTTTAGATCATAAAATAGAAATATAAAAAAAAAATCAAAATTTACTTAATTACCGTATATAATTGGTAAATGCTTAAAAAAATACAATAAAATAGGAAAATAATTTTCCATTAACATTTTGATTAGTAGATTTACCGTAAAAATGGCACACTATACTTAACATGTTTATAGTTACTTTATGAAATATTTTAATTTATAAATTATTATTTTTGTTAAAATTAACTTTTTATACATAGACATTTCATACTATTATTATTATTACTATTATTATTATTATTATTATTATTACTACTACTATTAAACCTGATCTACAAAAATAAAAATGTTTGTTGACCCCGAATGAGACCAACCTAAAATGGGTACATTTTGTCCGTTTGTAGTTGATGCCATATTTGGTGATGGACATCCTGGGAGACTATCCTGGCCTGCCTGGACTATTTGTGGCAGCGGCATACAGCGGCTCACTAAGGTCCTTCTCACTCCACTTCAAAAATGGAATGTTTTATGACTTCAGCGTGATTATGTTGTCCTATCACAAGCAGCACCGTGTCTTCCAGCATCAATGCGCTAGCTGCAGTGACTGTGGAGGACCTGATCAAGCCACACATGCGAGTGTCCGACAAGAAGCTGTCCTTCATCTCCAAAATACTGAGTAAGCATTCATGTCCACCGTATGTCAAATGACTTTGCTGTGGACGTAATGTTGAATGTTTGCAGGCTTTTTATACGGCACGTTATGCATTGGGATGGCAGGACTGGCCTCACTCATGGGTGGTATATTGCAGGTTGTGCCTCCTCATATGATATCAGTGAAATAAATGTGATCAGTTCTTCTATGAGTGTTTGAATGTTAGTCTCCTTCCATATAGGCCACCATCAGTATCTTTGGCATCATCGGAGGTCCTTTACTGGGGCTTTTCTCGCTAGGTATCATCTGTCCTTTTGCCAATTCCAAAGTGAGTCACAATCTATACTGCATTATAATTCGGGCTGAATGCTTTTGAAAAATAATGTCATTGCGATTACTACATTATTTGTTCAGCCCTAGTCATAACTACCGCAACACTGATGCTAGTTTCATTAGCCTGTCTATATTGTTTTGCATTGTGTGATAGCATTAAGCTAGCTAGTGTCCGATGGGCAAAACCAGGGCTGGACTGGCCATCTGGAATACAGAGCAGGTGCACGGTGGGCCGATGTCTTTTGGCGCCAATACGGTGCTATTTAACTCATTCACTCGCAGCCATTTTAACTGAAGCAACCCCCTTAGCTCCCGGCTGTTTTACTGGATTTTGACGGATTTTGCAAGGCCCACAAAATATTGTGTTCCATTGCTATAAAAACATGGAATCTACCAAAAGAAAGATTAGGGTCTCTTCTTTCATCAGGGGGGGGGGGGGGGGGGGGAAGCATATTTCTATCCATTTCCATTTTACAGCAATTATTAGAATATAGCTAAATTTGATCATTATTATTCACAAATCTGTCTAAAACAGTGGGGGGAAACAGCTCGTTTCAACATGGCCCTGGTTGATCTCTTATACTCTCCTGCCACCTGCTGGCCGTTTTTGTAATAACTACCAATGCTTCAAGCATTCTTGTCAGTTCAGAGGCTGCATCAAAGCCTTCTGTATGCTGTAGCATAAAAAAATAAATAAATAAATAAATAAATAAATAGATAAATAAATAAATAAAAACAACAACAACGTATAAATATGTCTTTGGGAGCATGGTCATATTTAAAATATAATGTATTTACAGTATACGTTTTTCTAAGCAAATTAGTTAATTAGTATTTTCCTCTATTTTACCCCAAGAATGGGGGAAGACCAAGTCAAAATGACAGGGCCGATTTTTTTGGTGCCAGTCCAGCCCTGGGCAAAACTGAACACAAAACGTATTTTTCTTGTTCACTAGCTTCTGAACTGATATTTGTTGTGATGTTAGGTGCTGCCATCCTCTCAAATTGTCACTAAAAATATAGAGCAATAGCTCTCAGTACTATACCAAAAAGCAAAGCATCCAAGAGACTCAAATGTTTCAGGGAGCCTTGTCAGGTCTGGTGTCAGGCCTCGTTGTGTCGCTCTGGGTGGGCATCGGCGCCCAGATATTCCCCGCGCCTTCCTATCTGAGTCGACCCCTGTCCCTCACCGCCGAGGGCTGTAACCTCACCACCTCCGACAGCTTCAACTGGACCTCCACAGCGTTGCCCGCTCACATAGGCAACATTGCTACCTCCCCAGCACAACTCGACCGTGACAGGTACGCGAACGTTCCAACTGGTGGGAATTTACGAGTCGTATTTTGACCAATTTTTGTTTTTCTTCCTTTGCAAGGAATCTACTGGCTGATAACTGGTACTCACTGTCCTACCTTTACTTCAGTCCCATTGGAACCATCATAACCATCTTAGTGGGCCTGTTTATCAGCCTTGTCACCGGTATGAACATTTTTAACACAGTCTGCTTTAAAAAAAAAATAAAAAATAGATTAAACCTGGTTGATTGTAATTTCAGGAGGATGGAAGCACAAAGTGGACTCGAGGCTTACTTTGGTGAAAAGAGACACAACTCTCTTTTGCATATTCAAAGCACTCAAGGACAGAGTAAGTGTAAAATTATCATTTTAGATTTCTTGATACAACAATTTCCACCATTTCTTACCTCTTTATCTGTTTTTCCTCTTAAGCTAATGAGCGGTAAGCCTGATGTGGCACAAACCAAAGAGAAGCACGGCAACGCGAATCCCGCTTTCTGCAACATTGAGTTGGACTACATGAAATGCAACACGCCTACATGAGATCCATATTATTTTCCTTGTAGGGTTCTATCACTAGAGTCAGTCTAGATCAGTGTTTCCCAACCATTATATCACGTTAAAAGCACATATTTTACAGTAGTAACATGTCACAAAAAAGTACAGAGTACATTGTTTCCTGCATTTTTGCAATTCTCTAACTTCTGATTCACATTTGCAGTTGTACGCTGGCCTTCTGCCATCTCTTAAACCATCACACAAGCCAATTATATTACTCCACACATTTGTCTATTTAGAAACTGATATTTGGAACAAAGTGGCTATTTTAAGCCAACTGTTCACCACAACGCTGACTGTGAGGGCGATCCAAGTATGTGAGGCCTCCTTCTTTTGTTCACATTTATTTTGTTGACAGTAGTGTATTTCTATACAGATTGGATTTACATACGTTTACATTCATTCGTCACAGATTCCCCTTGAATCCATATAACATCACACTGAAAGAATGTATGCAAGTATGTTTTGTTGGTAGCAATAAATTAACAGTTGCAGGTGTGTAAGTATGACTGCTTCCACATTATTCTAACACAATGCCTGCTTGTTTGTTGGTACACAACACGCACAAATCACCTCAACGATACTTTAAAATCAAGTAATCTATTAAAATGTTAATTTTTGAGTGTGTGCCCAAGGGTGCTTGTGTACAAGAAACATAGCTTAAATAGCTGACGTGAATAATTATGGTAAATGAACAGAGCCATTCTTCACTAATAGTCCAGGCTAGAATTTCATAATTACGCTTACGTCCTTGGTGCAATTATGTTTCCGGGTCATAATACCTCTTCTTCATGGCTCTGTATTTCTTGAGGAAATAGAGTGCCTCCAGTTCCTTGATGACAAACTCTCCTCGTCCCACAAGCTTTTTGATGTGCTCAGGGTCCGTCACATCTTTATTTTTCATGAAGGCTGACTTGAGGCGCTGTCGAAAAAAGGCAGATCCCTCCGGGTAGTCCCGACCGAGATACAGCAGCTTGTGGACAGAGAAACACATTGGAGCACCGGCACAAACAAAACACAACCTGCATATTACGGCTGAACAAATTGGATTTATCAGTTATTTTTAGTTTTGTCTAATTGGTTTTTGTTTTGTATTCTTTACCAAATCTAGCTCCTTTATTTAATGTCATGTTCTGCATAACAAGAAAGGAGCCCAGTGCAAGGTGATTGAGCTGAACAGTGCCAAAGACATGGCTCATCATTTATGTCTATGCTTGATTGGTTATTGTTGATAGTGTATGTACGTCAAAGCTACAAATAATGTACCAATTACTCAAAATGAGTAAAGAGGGTTATATTTTGCCAAAAGGAAAAAAAGATGTTCCATCTTGTTTTGTTTCATGGCAAATAGTACATTCCAGAAGTGTGTTCACAGGATTTGCTACAGCAACATCAATGAATGCACGACACCAAATATTTACTTACGTTTTTATAAAGCCTAATAACTTCACCTCGTAGTGGGTTGGCCATGTGAGAAGTGGGGCGACACCCCTGAATCGAAAAGGAATCATCAGAAAAACATGTTTAAAAAAAATGTTGTTATAACTTGTAAGAAGAAAACAGTACAAGGACTGATCAGTACTTTAGCTTTAGCTAAACAACAGCACATTACCAAACAAGCAGTTTTTAATTGCATCTAGTCTGGCGAAAATACGTGTTAGGACAATGTTAACGAGATACATACACACGTCGATGTGTTACTTTTACAGTCGTATATCGCCAAATTAATTAATAATTGGGAGGAATCTACACGATGTCCTTGTGGGAAATCTGGTAGAGAAAGGCTGGCCAGCAGCTTGCCGTACGTCGGTCTTAATGTCGTAAATTATATCCTGCATTGTCGTAAACACTTTGTGATGATTTTTTTTTTTTTTTTTTTTTTTTTTTGAGCACATAAAATTATATGAAAGTAAAAATGGAAAGAAATGAAAGTATGGGCTGATATTTGTGCCACCAGAAACTGAATCTAAATTATTTAGATTTGAATTTGAATCATTAAACTGTATAACTGTATTGAAACATTGTATCTAAATTACATAAATTGAATTTGTGCTGTTCATTTTGAATAACTGGATTTAAAAATGTAATTTGAATTACCTAAATTGAATTTGTATTTTTTAGTTGGATCAATTTTTTTTTTTTTTTTTTTTTACAAAGCCTAAACGTAACTATAACAGTAAACATAACCATAATCTTAACTCAAACTAACGTTAAGTAGTATTATATGTATTTTTTAGTTATATTTCGCTGTTTTAACTAAGACGGCTGTTGACGTTTTCGTCACCACCGGAAACACGTGACCCCCATTTGAACACCAAAGTTGTAGCGCAGCGCCACCGGATGGCGAATGGAGCGTAATTGCAGTACATCGTGTCTTCACGGTGGTTTGTCTTCACGACGAGGTGGATGGAATATATGATTTATGCGGTGACTCGTGATGGAATATATTAATTCACAAAAGCGTTAGCCTTCGTGAATTTTGAAGTCAGTGAGAATATTGACGTGGTGCTGTACTAGACACGTCAGCTAATTAAGTGAACACAGACAGCCTGTCTGATGTTCACTTAATTTGACAGTCATGTACATTGCTGTAATATTATAACTGTTATACCTGTTGACTGAACATTGAGTGATGAAGAAGAGAGGAAAACAATTTCAAATTTCCGTTCAATTTATTAAAGTTGGTTCACACATAGGCTAAAACATGTACAGTATGCTTCTAGATAGCCTACTTCTCAATCGTGCATGATTCTTGGATTAATGCTGCAGTAGCCTGAGTCTTCAGTGGCATAAAACGCCCATCCATCCATCCATCCATCCATCCATCCATTTTCTTGACCGCTTATTCCTCACAAGGGTCGCGGGGGGTGCTGGCGCCTATCTCAGCTGGCTCTGGGCAGTAGGCGGGGGACACCCTGGACTGGTTGCCAGCCAATCGCAGACGCCCATACATATATATATATATTAAAAAAAAAAAACCGTCAATTTCCCTTCCCTTATATGCAGCCCTAGTGTTAAGTGAACATCAGACAGGCTCTCTGTGTTCACTTAATTTACTGACGTGTCTAGTACAGCACCACGTCAATATATATGCATATTCTAACTGACTTCAAAATTCACGGAGGCTAACGCTTTTGTGAATTCATATATTCCAATAATTCCATCACGTGTCCCGGCATAAATCATATATTCCAACCACCTCGTCGTGAATACAAACCACCGTGAAGACACGATGTACTGCAATTACGCTACATTCGCCATGCGGTGGCGCTGCGCTACAACTTTGGTGTTCAAATGGGGGTCACGTGGGGGTGGTGCCGAAAACGCCGACAGCCGCTCGTCATAGTTAAAACAGCAAAATAGAGCCCAGCCGCTTGCCAGGATCTCCATTTTTCTTCTTTCTCTGCCAAGGATCTCCGCCAGCAGAATTTATTCGAAATGAATGACGAATACGACGTTATCGTCCTCGGCACCGGACTGAAGGAATGCATCTTATCTGGAATCATGTCGGTGAAGGGGAAGAAGGTGCTGCACATGGACCGCAACGCTTACTATGGAGCCGAGAGTGCCTCCATCACGCCTTTGGACGATCTCTATGCACGCTTCAACTTTCCTGGCAAACCTCCTGAGTCCATGGGAAGAGGTCGGGATTGGAACGTGGACATGATCCCTAAATTTCTTATGGCTAATGGTCAACTGGTCCGCATGCTGCTGATCACCCAGGTGACCCGCTACTTGGATTTCAAAGTGATTGAGGGGAGCTTTGTGTACAAGGGAGGCAACATCTACAAAGTCCCTTCCACGGAGTCTGAGGCTCTCAAGTCAAGTCTTATGGGGCTATTTGAGAAACGACGCTTCCAGAAATTGCTGGTCTACATTGCCAACTTTGACGAAAACGACCCTCAAACCATGGAGGGCATCGACCCCCACAAGACAACCATGAAGGCTGTTTTCGACAAGTTTAACTTGGGCAAGGACGTCATCGACTTCACTGGCCACTCCCTCGCTCTCTACCGCACAGATGATTACCTGAATGAGCCCTGCCTTGAAACAATAAATAGGATAAAGCTTTACAGCGAGTCCCTCGCCAGATATGGCAAGAGCCCGTACCTCTACCCCCTGTACGGCTTGGGAGAACTCCCACAAGGCTTTGCCAGGCTGAGTGCGATCTATGGTGGGACATATATGTTAAACAAGCCCATTGAAGAGATAGTGATGGAAAACGGGAAGGTGGTTGGGGTCAAGTCGGAGGGGGAGATCGCCAGATGCAAGCAGCTGATTTGTGACCCCACCTACCTTATGAGTCGTACCAAGAAGGTGGGCCAGGTGATCAGGGCCATCTGCATCTTGAACCACCCCATCGGCAACACGTCTAACATCAACTCTTGCCAGATCATCATCCCCCAGAATCAGGTCAACAGGAAGCACGACATCTACGTTTGTATGATCTCCTTTGCTCACAACGTGGCGGCGCAGGGAAAGTACATTGCCATCGCCAGCACCACAGTGGAAACAAACGACCCTGAGAAAGAGATCAAGCCCGCCTTGGACATACTGGCGCCCATCGAGCAGAAGTTTGTCAGCATCAGTGACCAGTATACTCCGACTGACTTGGGCAACGAAAGCCAGATCTTCATCACCCGTTCGTACGATGCCACCACCCACTTTGAGACCACCTGCGACGACATCAAGGACATCTACCGGAGGATGACGGGCTCGGACTTTGACTTTGCTGAGATGGAGCGCACCAAGAAGGACATCTATGGCGACGACGCCGACTAGAAACCGCCGCTGTCGCAACACACTCCTCATTATCAAAGATTAACGCTGCCCATAACTGAAATCTGACATTCAATAGAAAGAATGTATGCATGTGTTGCAGGGATATGTGGAGATCCCTTGGGAAGTTGATCATCTAGATTAGAATTATCAAATAGTACTGCTGGATTAAATTCAGGAAGGGAGCTACAACACCACACCTCCCTCTTTAATTATAAATCACTCTGATGGCTACTAGGTATGTTACTAGTATTTAGTAATATCCTATGGTTTAATGTAAAAAATTATGCAAAATCCAAAGATGCCAAACTAAGATCCAGTACATCTTACCGTGTTTGTAGGTGGGGGGATTGACTTGTTCTGTCTTAAACTGTATTTGTTAGTGTTTCAGGTATTAGTCATATGAGGTTGGTTTGGTTGTTAAAAAATAGACGTTGACAACATTGGCTTTAAGGTTTGTTTTTGTATATTCACCACATCAGACACACACTGCCATAAACCATAAAACTACCTGCACCGTTCTCAACAGCTTGTAAAATGATGTAATAGTGTTTTTGTTATGTACAAAATGAGGCAAGAACCGCTTAAGAAGGACCAAATGTGCGCCATGTCTGTCATCTGTTTGAAATGACATTAAAAAAAATAAGTGAAAAAAAAAACAGCGGAATAAAAAAAAACGAAAACAGTAAAATATAATCAAAAATACAAATAATACTACTTAACGTTAGTTTGAGTGAAGATAATGGTTATGTTTAGTGTTATAGTTACGTTTAAGCTTAGTTTAAAAAAAGAAAGAAAGAAAAAGTAAGACGGAAAATCTCCCGAGAGAAGATCTTTGCGGAAGTGACGTCACGGAAAAACAAAGGCGCTTTGGCGATTGGCCAAAGAGGAGATTTGTGTATCTGTATTCGAGTGCTCTTCCTAAAGTACCCGGATGTTTGTCAAGCGAACTGAATTCAGCAAAACTTTTTTTTCCCCCACATTCAAATTTGACAATACAGATTCAGTTTTTCATTTCAGTGATTCAAACTAAAAAACACAAATTCAATGTAGGTAATTCAAATTAAGTTTTTAAATCCAGTTATTCAACAGCACAAATTCAATTTATGTAATTCAGATACAATTTTTCAATACAGTTATTCAAGTTTAGCGATTCAAATTCAAATCTAAATAATTCAGATTCAAATTAAAATCTAAATAATTCAGATTCAGTTTTTGGTGACACACAAATATCAGCCCATAGGAAAGGATCGTGAATAGCTGTCATAGTTCAACTCAGTTTACAAGCTCAAAGGGAGTAGGACAAAGTACGCGAGTTACGCAAAGTACAAGTTTCCTCCTAAAAGTACAGTAAAAGGATATAATAATAATCATAAACGTTACAATTTAATTGCGTTTTCAGACTAAACGTGGTCGAACGAAATAATTTGGTTAAATGTAATATTTGATGAGATTTATTTATGAAATGCAATGCTTCACGTAATGTATATTTTAAACCTACACATTAAAAAAAAAAAGAATTATGAACTTAATTAAAAGTCCCGTTGCGCAATTTCCGTGACGACATACCGATGACATTAACGCACGGCTAAAAATAGTGTTGCGTGTCGGTCGTCATGGAGATCTGACAGCGCCCGGAAGTGTCGAAATCGGTAACGAGCGATTAAGAGGAAGAAAACCTGTTTTTTTTATTTTTGCGGATTTTTGTGGAATAGACTGAATGACTTCACTCTGAGCTTTGTTTCCAGTTGGGCAGTTAAAAGTTTATTGTCTACAACTATTTCCTTAAATACAGGCCCCACTGCGTCGTCATGGTGAGGTTTAATACTCCGAACAATGCATCCACCTCTGTATTGCAAGTTCTAACATTTCTTTTTTTTTCATCCTGGATTTGCATGGTTTGTGATTCTCCTTCTTTAAAAATCCTTGTGCTATATATCCTGTGATTGAATGGAAGCCTCCCAAGAAAAAGGTAATCCATTCAGTGTCATTAGTTTGCCTTTACTTTAGACTTTAAACTGTGCATGAATGCCTCTTCTGTCACTACACCCAAATGCAGAGCCACCTTAGCAGTATGCGTGTATCATGCATAGTTTTTGCTCTATCCCAGGGTAAAAAGGGCCCCAAGCTGACCAAAGCTCAAAAAGCAAAGCTAAAGCTTGAGGAAGAGCAGCGAAGGTTGCGAGAAGAAGGTTGTCAAATACTCCAAACTTATTAATAAAGAGATGAAAGTATCAATGTGTAATAGGTTGTTTTGGTGTACAGAGGAGGCCCGGATTCGAGCGGAGAGAGAAGAACAGGAAAGGTTGGAAAGGCAAAGAAGGCAGGAAATCTTTGATATGCTTGAGGCGAAGGTACCCTACTGACATTGCAATGTATGTGTTACTAAATAACTTACTGTGTTGTTTTTTGCTTAAAGGACAGTGAACGTAGGGAAGGTGAGATTGGAGAACTACGCTCCCTTCTAGAAAAGAATTATTTGGCTGTGATGAAGTATAAAAATGATGCTGCACAAATGTCCAAGGTACAGTACGAGTGCCGTCAAAGTAAAAGCGTTAATCACAACAAAAAATATTGCATTAAATCATGTATTAACACAGATTAATCACACTATTAATTTCAACAGCTGACAGCGGATGGTTACGTTAAAGGTAGCACAGGTTGTGTTTGAGCAATAAACACAACTACATACATTAAAGTAAGGGATTTAATAAATGTTTGAGTATGACATTCAGAATATTTGTTCATGTCAAACTATTTGGGTAATTTTTCTCCGCATTTTAAATTATTCAAGTAATGAACAGAGTAGAAAAAGAGGATGAGTGTGCAGTGGATCAAAAAATGTTGAAGACGTCCCCATAACATTAAATGTTGAGAAAATTAACACAACAGGTGTAGGCTGTAGCTCCCCTTGGCCTCAATGAGAACACATGGTGGAGTTTCATACGGGTGTTTTATTTTCAGACACCGTGAAAACTATGAAACAGAAATACAGAAAGAAAGCAAAGGGTCAATATCAAATTTTCAACAAAAAGCTACAAAGCTACGTAATTAGTACACAAACTTTAATAATACAAAATATAAACACTTTGCAAAATATAAAATATACATTTAATCTAATATTAAAACAGACATCACAATCCTTTAACAAATAATTGAAGACAAAATAACGCACCTCGTTCCACAAACCAAGGGTGCTAAAACGGTTGAAACAATCACTTCAGGTGAATCCACATCCTACAGAAATAAACAGTGCGTGAACAGATAATAACAGTAGTAATAATAAAATACTCATGGAAACTATCAAACCAAACTTAAACCCGAACAACAGCAACACACGGAGCAGCATGTTTACCGTGCCAAACAATGAGAGTGAAGCAGACTGTCCTCTGACCAGGTGAAACCTTTTAACCTTAATTACCCCCTCACCCGAGGCTGACGGTACACAACTGCCACCCAGTGGGCATTTCTCATAATTCATTTACAACAGGTGCTCTTTAAATTATGGCGAGCAAATAATGTTGATAAGAAGCCTTTTTAATTAAGTGATTAAGTGGTGTGATTAATCTGATTAAAAGTTTTCATCGTTTGACAGCTCTATTTTAACTAGTGCTGGCAAACGATTAAATTTTTTTATCTGATTAATCACACTTTTTAATTTTGATTAATCACAATTAATCAGCTAAATTACTTGCGTAATATAAAATACAAAATACCGTAATATTTTTACATTAATGCATTTTATTATCTGAATGTCATTTGCAAAGACTGATTAAATGCATGTACGCAATTGCATACATGCATGTATTGCTCAAAACATAGCATCATATCAATTGGGTGCAATTCATCAATTATATTGCAAAGAACATGCTAAATACTGATGAAAACTTGGTAACAGCATCATATCAACTGGGTTCAATTCAGCAATTATTAATTAATTCAATGTAAATTACTTTTGTTTTATCTAAAGTCCCGCCGGAGGTTTTTTTTAAAGCGAAATTTACCACCGAGCACACCAACTGGAGTCACCCCGCTCATCTTGGAACAACAGGCGTAGGAAATGTCGTGCATTGACCTCATCACTGACCTGCGCAACCTTCAATGTAACCATCCGCGGTTACATTCAAGGTTCAAGTGCACTCGAAAAAAATTGTGCGATTAATCTGCGTTAATACGTGATTAATGCGACAATTTTCCGTGATTAATTAATCTATTAACGCTTTAACTTTGACAGCCCTAATTTTAACATAAAACATGAGATTTCAGAACATTTTCCAACACGAATTAGTTCTTTAATTTTATTTGAGTAAGTCCCCACTGTCTGATTCCAACATTCAAAGTTTGATAAGCTCACATATTGGAGTCATTTGTGTTCATTCAGTGGAAGAAATACATGCAATGCAGTGACATTCCGGACCCGGAAGTGCAGCAGGATATCAACACATTCATCAGCTTGTGGAGAGATGACCCAGAATGTGGCGCAGAGGTCGTGTTCAAGCAGTGTAACATCGCTTTACAGGTCTGCAGCTCTTTTTACTTTTCACTGCTTGCAACATGTCCACTCTTTATTTCGAGTGGTGATTGTGATCCCTGGCAGCTGATCGAAGAGCTGGAGATGCTTCTCAGGGAGGTGACCGACGCAAATTACATCCCCAAATACCAGGAAGTGCTCTTGCATCTGCAGGATACTGTCTATGCCAAGATTCTCAACACCAGTATGGAGATCCTCAAGGTGGCCACCCACGTTATGCCTTATTCTCACAATTCCGGCCTATACAAAGTGAAAAGTCAATTTTTAAAATGTACAGTATTTATTTGACAATATGTTTCGTTTTGTGCTCAGTTTTGTAGACATGCTTGATATCATATTAAGAGGTGTTTCTGATATTGTGGTTTAGCTACTTGGCTGTCAAAATATGAGCCACTTAATATCAGATGAACAGATAAAACAATTCAGGGCAGTGAGAAAAATTTCCCACTTTTGTGAGCAAAGCTATGATTTCAGACTGTCACTGAAGGCAATGAAGGATGGATGGATAAAAAAAAATGAAAAAACAAATACACTTGTAAAGATCTATCAGTTCGTTCCTCTGAGTGTCCCTGAAGCATAGCTATGTGTATATATGAGCAGTTCAAACTAGTGAGTGTGAGAACAAAACCTTTCAAAATTAAACCATAATGTAGGAAAAGCCGGCTTCTGAACAGGGGTGTGTAGACTTTTTATATCAACTGTGGGTACTGTAATGTATGCATGGATGTCTGTTTCTTTGTTTGGATGGATGATAGATGGATGGATGGATGAATGAATGATAGATGGATGATAGATGGATGATGGATGGATGATGAATGAATGGATGGATGACAGATGGATGGATGGATGGTATATGGATGGATGGATGAATGAATGATAGATTGATGATAGATGGATGATGGATGGATGATGAATGAATGGATGGATGACAGATGGATGGATGGATGGTATATGGATGGATGGATGAATGAATGATAGATGGATGATAGATGGTTGATGGATGGATGAATGATGGATGGATGGATGGATGGATGGATGAGTGAATGGATTGATGACGGATGGATGGATGGATGGATGGATGATGAATGAATGGATGGATGACGGATGGATGATGGATGAATGAATGATAGATGGAGGATGGATGGATGGATGGATGGATGGATGGATGGATGGATGGATGGGTGATGAATGAATGGATGGATGACGGATGGATGGATGGATGGATGGATGGATGGATGAATGAATGATAGATGGAGGATGGATGGATGGATGGATGGATGGATGGATGGATGGATGGATGGATGGATAGATGATTGGTTTGGTTTGGCTTATTTGTTCATTTTTCCTTTGAATGAATGACAGGTGGATGGATGGATGGATGAATGACGGCTTGATGGATGGATGGAAGGATAGATGGATGGATGGATGGATAAATGGATGCATGGATGGATGATAAATGGATGATGGATGGATAGATGGATGGATGGCAAGATTAATCATAAAGGTACATAAATTAAAGTGTGCTGCAGTGGTACAAAGGGGGGGGGGGGGGGGATCCCTGTGCTCCCAAATCGCACATTATGCTTGTGTTGTGTTGTGGAAGTGTACCTAATGAAGTGCGACGAGTGTATGTATGCGTAGGGGGCCAGCAACAACATTGACACAGAAACAGGCAACATGCAGGCCGTGGTTAAAGGTGACAACATCACGCTGTGTTTGTGGGCCAACCTCATGAGGAAGTCAAGGTACTGAGTGAAAAGGTCATTGAGGTGGGCTATCTATTTGGGAAGTATTCATCTAATTTTTGTTGACATCTCAGGTTTAAATGTTTGACCTTCAAGGAGGCGGGCATGGGCTTCGAGCTGACCAAGCAGCTCGCCACGAGCAACATCGCCGTGCGGGTCCTTCACACCAGCTACGACCACTTGTCCACACTGTCCAGGATGACCCACATGAAAACAACCACCGCCCCTCCCAGGTCTGTCAGTCCCCCCCGCATGACTACCTGCATTTGTGGATTTATTCGCCACCATGTGGTACCAAGGTTGCTCAGCGTATTCGGGGAGGTCCCACCGTCGGAAGTAACGGAGCAGGAAGATGAGGTGAAGGAAGCGCAGGAGGTGGCGCAGGAGGAGACGCAGGAGGAGACGCAGGAGGAGCAGAAGCAGCAGGAGGAGCCCGCCGAGGAGCCGGAGCAAATTGCGGCAGAGGAGTTGCCACTGAGCCGAGAGTCTGAAGAGATGCGCACCACCACGTACACTGTAAAAAAAAACAAAAAAAAAAACGGTCCAAACAAAACTACCTTCATTGCAAGTAAATAATGCAAATGTGATTTAAAAAACAAACAAAAACAAAACAAAACCTCAAAGTGATCATAAAATAGCAACAACTTAAAAAAATAATAATAAAAAATCTTACATTTTTATTTGTAAACAGCACTGGGCTGTTTTTCAAGTACTTAATATATGAAGTCTTCTGTATGCTCTTGCATAAAAAAACCCCCCCAAAAAAGTCTAAATATGTTTTTGGGAGTAAAGGACAAAGTATTAAAAAACATGTTGACACGTTTTTGGGTTTGAATGAGTGAATAATAATTCATAGATTTGTGGAGACTGGGGTCAAGTTGTATGTTGTATGTTAAAGACTAGCTAGCTCTTAATATGAAAAGAAATATGCACTGAGCTGTCACCAGCGTCTTACAAATGCAATAATGCCGTCTAGTAGCAGAAAAATGCCCTCAACACAGATCAATATCACACTAGTTTTTTAATTTTTTTTACAGTACATCTTTTTAATTTTAACTCAATTGTATTAATTATGACATTATCACGGACTAAAATATGCAGCCATATTTCTATTAGTTTAACATTTTTTTCCCAATATTTTCTGTTAACAAGACTACGAACATTTTGGAAAAAAATATTTTATTGTGCCTTTTATTGTCCATTTAGAACATATATAAAATGTTACAATTAACTGAGCGTTAACTATTGAAGTCATGCGATTAACTACGATAAAACAATAATAATCGCCTGACACCACTAGTTTTAACAATTGGTCAAAATCAGTGAAGTTTTTTTTTTTTTTTTTTTTTTTCATGGAGGGTACAGAAAGTCAACTGTCAAGAGCCAGTACCCATGCAGGGGATGGAGATAACCAGATCATAACGCAGGTGGAGGTCCTCGCAGGTAAGCCTGATTCACTTCAGATCCCAATGGACTCTGTTAGGAAACTGCAGGTGCCCATTTTTGGTCTTCAAAGTAATGACGTTTTATGATGTACCTTGCAGGGTTCACATTAGAAGCCCAAGTCCAGTTTATTTTTTAGAAAAGGAACCTAATTGGTCCAAACTGGCAAAGGGATCATATATGTATCATTTTGGTTACATGTCAGGGTAAAAAAAACAAACAAACAGTGAGGCCTACTCAGTGTTCATGTGAAGATAAAAATCTATCACTGTTGTGTACTTTTCGGCCGCTCTAGTAGCATTTAAATGCGTTTACATTTTCTGTTTTTGATTGAACGCACAGCAAATGTAATGTTGACATCACGGCAATGCAGTATCCTCTCACCTTCCGTCCAGACGACGTGGAGCCTCCCCCGGAGGACGACGTCGTTTATGGCGAAGGCGTGGAGGTGGTGGACCTGAGGAAGTACACCCCTCTGGGCGGAGTCTTCTACTACGAATTGTTCCACCTTCCGCCGCAGTCTCACCATGTCAAAGGCTGGGAAATACGAAAGGTGGACAAAAAAAAAAAAAAAAACGCGCTACTTGCAAACAGTTGACATTTCAAGACGATCGTTTTCCATAGATGATTATTTATAGTGTTTTTGTATAGATGCCGGAGGCGGGATTGAAAGTTTTCCAATATATTCCTGAGAATTCGAATCAAGCGGAAGATGAAGAAGCCGTATCCCTGCTTGTGGGCTTGTCTGTGAAACTGCCTGACACGGTGATATTCTTAGAAACCCCTCGAGTGGGTCGCTGGGATGCAGAAGGTAGGGAATGTCTCATTTTGGCAAAATCACATGTCCCGTTTCAGTGATTTGCAAAGTTTGAGACTACTAGTGGTACGCAAAAGAATCAAGTGCTCAAGTGCAGTTCAGTTGTACTTAATTTGAAGTTCCAGCAGTGGCAGTTGTCGAGGGTGGCCTGAGGGGGCAACAGCCACCTTAATTCTGGGGCTGGACCACACCAAGTAGATCCGAAGCACTTACTAAGATTTTGTGTTAATAATTACAGTGAAGTACCACAAACAATGGCAAATACATGGATTGTGTTTAGTCTCATTTTTTCACAGTTTCAATCATGTTTTTTTTAACATGGTAAACCTGGTTTTTTTTTAGTCCATTTTTAGTCTTTAGTCCATTTTTAATCGAGCATTTTAGTCTTTATTTTCATCCAAGAAAACATTTCGTCTAGTTTTGGTCAACAAAAATGATCAACATTTTAGTCTAGTTTTAGTCAGAACAACCTTTTTACCTTTTTATATATATTTTTTGTTAGCAGATATGTTGAACATTTTGGATCAAAAACTATTCACATACAATTTTCTTGAATCTTTTTGATGAAAAACAAATTGACACACAATTTACAGTATAGCAACAAGTGGCTACTATGGCTCCATGATATGAGCTAGCAAGTTAGTCAGCATTAGTTAGCAGTCTGATTAACTTTATTGTTGGAGCGTTACAGCCGTTGGATTAATGGTTACATTATAACTAGGGATGTAACAATATCCTACCATCACAATATGATGATATCACGATATGAAGGTCACAATACGATAATTATCACGATATTCTGGGGCGGTTGGCAATACAAAAAAAAATGTCACAATACACAATAAAAATGAGCGCATACTAAAAAAAAAACACAATATTGTGCTTTTGTACAATACAGCAATGAAAAATATAAAATTATATTAAAACAATATGATATAATATATAATAGGGCTGTACGACATTGGAAAATCATGCGATATGTGATATAGTTGCTGAATATAGCGATGTCAATATTATTGCGATATTTAAGGTGGACCTGAAGAAATTACATTTTTATTTAATGAAAGAATCACATTTTTTCATGCAGCAAAATAAGCAAACTCAATATAATCTTAATTAATTGTTGTTGTTTTTTTTCATTTTTTTTTTTTTTTTTTTTTATAATCTTATTATAATCGTAATTAATTGTAATGACCACTCAATAGTTGTGAACTATTGGATGGCAGTGCACATTTTAGTTAGCGTCTGACTGGACAAATTCAGATAAAACCATAAAATTGATATAAAACTTATTGCATGTATTTGCGATATGCATATGACATGGGCCAATATCACGATATTGATATTTTTTTTTATATATTGTGCAGCCCTTGAGGCACTTTCTAATGCAAGCACTCATCAAGTTCCTACACAGACCGTTCACAAGCAAATTACATTACCTTTCATCTGACCATTAGTGTGGATTTTAAACAGAAGGGCCAAAACGTGCCTTGTTTAAATTAAACTGCACTAAAGAACTAGCCACCAGAGGGTGCTAGAACTGCACCAATGGAAATCAACCCGACTTTTTTTTAACAGATGTGCTGCTTTTAATATCGTGACATGACGATGACCATATATTGTGGCAGTTTTAATATCGCAATATCACGATATTGCCGTTATCGTTATATTATCACTATAATTCCCCCCCCCCCCCCCTTTTCACCGTGAATCCACCTCCTGTCTGTCCCATGTTTTTGTGCATGTTACCGTCGCTAGTTGCAGATTTGAAAGGAGGTGTGCCACTGTGTGTCACATGACAGCATCACTCTGACAAATTAGCAAAGACAAGATTTTACAAAATCAAATGATTTTCGTCTCGTTTTTGTTCATGAACTAAAATGTCCATAGATTTTAGTCCAGTTTTTTATTAAGTGAAGTGCATTTTCGTCATCTTCATTAGTCGATGAAAATGCATACTGATTCAGTCCCAGTTATTGTTTATTAATGAGCGTTTTAGTCGAGTCGAGTCGAGTTTTAGTCCGGTGGAAAAAAAAAATTTTTTGGGTTTAATTTTTGTTGATGAAATTAACATTAAATCCAACCAAACAGTACTGAAATGTTAAAAGTTTACTTTAATTTAGTAATTCTTCTCTGATCTTTTGGTCACATATAGGCAAGTATTGGAGGACGGACGGCATCAGCGACTTCTCTTACCGAGACCATGCGCGCGGGGAGGAGGGGGAGGGGGAGGGGGAAGGGGGAGGGGGAGGGGGAGAGGAGGCAGAGGAGGAGGAGGAGGCGGGCGGGGTGGCAAAGGTGTCCTTCAAGATGGACACTTTCTACCCCTTCGTGTTGATGCAGTACACCTACGCCAACTTCCCCTTCCGGAGCTGGGAGCTGCGACCTCTGGGCAAAGACTCGGCGCTCTTCAGCATCCGCGGGGCGCTCGTTGACCTCCGCATCACAATCCAGGTGGGCATCAGAGAAATCAGAGGGTAGGAGGGGGACAGATAGGATAGTTTGGGACTTATTTGGTGCGGATATTCCAGGTGAATCAGTGCATGCTGCAGGCAGACCAAGAGATGGGCCTCACGTACCTTTTTGACAAGTGGATGAGCGCGCCCGACCTGCAGCAGGCCATGCTCAAGGCGGGGATCAACGTCTTCGTCAACGAGCACACCGACAAGTTTGTCACTTCCTGCTGCAAGGTCGCCATTGCACGTAATATTTCTTAAAGGGATACTTGACTCATCAAGCCATTTTCAGCAGTAAAAAGTTCATAATTTGTCTATAATTAATGTGGTAACTTCATTATTCTCCATGTACAGTTAGTATCTTTAGAAAGTCATTTTTCTACTTGCTGCCGACTGATGACATCACCGTGCTGAGGAAGTAGGCAACGACCAATCATGGCTTAGTTTACTGACCAAACCCGGAAAACAGGTGAGCCATGATTGGCCGTTACCTACGTCCTCAGCACAGGTGATGTCATCATAAGTCGACAGCAAGAGGAAAAATTACTTTTTATAGGTATTAATTGGCGGCAGTGAGTGGTTAGCACGTCCGCCTCCCAGTTCTGAGGACTCAAGTTCGAGTCCAGGCTCCAGCCTTCCTGGGTAGAGTTTGCATGTTCTCCCCGTGCCTGCGTGGGTCTTCTCCAGGTACTCCGGTCTCCTCCCACATTCCAAAGACATGCGTGGCAGGTTAATGGGGTATCTGCCACGGAATGTGATTTTGCACATCAGTTTATTTCCGGTCCGGGTTGAGAACGCGCAACCCAGGGGCACAAAGTCGGAAGCGCAAGTATTTTTGACGCAGCCCACATGTCGCAAACCGAACTGGAAATAAACTGTTGTGCAAAAAACAGTCCCGCCTCTTCCGTGGCATATACCCCATTGGGTGCTCCGAATTGTCCCTAGGTGTGCTTGTGAGTGTGGATGGTTGTTCGTCTCTGTGTGCCCTGCGATTGGCTGGCAACCAGTTCAGGGTGTCCCGCGCCGACTGCCCAGAGCCAGCTGAGATAGGCGCCAGCACCCCCCGCGACCCTTGTGAGGAATAAGCGGCCAAGAAAATGGATGGATGGATGGATGGTATTAATTGTACATGAAAAATAATGAAGTTATCAAATTCATTCTGGACAAAATGTTAACTTTTCAATGCTGAAAATTGTTCAATGAGTCAAGTATCCCTTTAAATTCCTTTTCCATTATTTCCTTATAAATTTTTTAAAAATAGTAAGAAAAATTAGATGTTATACATTTACCATATTTCCTTCTATTTTTTAAAAATAGTGAGAAAAATTAGACGTTATACATTTACCATTCTATTCAATAAATCAACGATTTATTGAAAATTGGTCAAATAAACTAATACATTTAACATTTTTGATTTATTCAATAAAATAACAGTTAATTCTTGAACATTTTGTTTTTCATTCAGCTTGATGTAAACAATTTGATAATAAAGGTTTAAACAATTTCACACATTTCATTAACTCAGTTTAATTATAATTAAAGGCACAGTCTGCCGGTTTCACTCAGGAAAATGCACTTTTTAAATACAGGATTTAAACAAAGAAACTACTTCTCAATTTACAGATCTGGGCTTTTCTTAACATGTGGGGGTGATTTTGTCCTAAACCCCCACTCCCCCAGCCTGTATTTTGCCATTTTGTGTACATTTTGTAAACAGTGGGACGTTTCTGTGGAAAGACAGTGTTTACACCCCTCCAGCCAATCACAGAGCGGGGGGTGGCATGTCGCAAACGGGGCCGGGCGAACGTGTCGGCTGCGTGACGTCACTCCCGCGGCAATTTGAAAGCACGCACGGATTTTTTTTTTCACTCACTCACTCACTCACTCACTCACTCACTCACTCACTCACAGAAGCTTACGTGTGTGAATGAGTGAGTGAAAAACACAGATGTGTAGACTGAGATAAAGTTAAAGTGTGTACATCCTGTATTTAAAAAGTGCAAACCGGCAGACTGGGCCTTTAACATTAAAAGGGTGAATGATTTTTATTAAAATACCTTAATGGGATACTTGACTCATTGAACAATTTGCAGCAGTGAGAAGTTCATATTATGTCCAGAATGAATTTGACAACTTCATTATTTTTCATGTACAATGAATACCTTTATTAAAAAGTAATGTTTTCTACTTGCTGTCGACTGATGATGACATTACTTGTGCTGAGGAAGTAGGTAACGGCCAATCATGGCTCACCTGTTTTCTGGGTTTGGTCAGTAAACCCAGCCATGATTGGTCATTACCTACTTCCTCAGCACAGGTGATGTCATCAGTCGACAGCAAGTAGAAAAATTACTTTTTAAAAGGTATTAATCATACATGACAAATAATGAAGTTACAGTAATTATAGACAAAATATTAACTTTTTACTGCTGAAAGTGGCTCAATGAACTAAAAGTATCCCTTTAAAAGTTGATGTATAAAGTCATGTAAAAAAAAAAAAAAAAGATCATAAATCATTTTACATTCCAAAAATTGTAATTACATAAATCACTAACATTACATGTATATTTACATTTTGTATTTGTAAACTATACGGTATTAGTACAATTGGAAATTTTACTTGCAAATTGAGCTGAATAGAATTGTAAAAAAAATAGTAAACTGTGACTTTAAAACGTTTAAATGACTGATAAATCGTAAACCAAGTAGAAAAATGAGAAATTTTCATATAAAATAAACTATTTGACTTATTTTACCAAACATTTAAATTATTTTTTTAAATGTCATCTATGACCGACCTGGTCAGTCAGTCCATTTTAAAAATGAAGTGAAATGACTTTTGCACAGCACTATAGGATTCATATTTTATGAAATGTTCACTTTGTGCTTTTTTACTTTGGCGGACTTTTTGTCTTTTGTGTGCATGTGTAAAGGACCCACTTAGGGAACACGTTGCCTATGAACAGATGGCCCTTTTCGCGTCCGTCTGCACCTTCTCCTGGAGCAAATGGAATGCTCAAAGTGGTCCAGAACATATTATCGTAAAGGTGGGTCCTCATATTACCCGGTACACATTTAGAGAAGGAAGGAAATCATGTGTCCAACACATTTTTGCTGTGTCAGATGTGTGAGCACCAGGGCCCCAAAGCGCCACCCGAAGACTTGTGGAATCTCTACCTGGTGGGGGCTCAGAGATTCCAGAAGCTGGAAATGACGGAAACGAGCGAGGTTTTCTGCGACGACCACCATCCCGACAGCGAGTTTCACTCCACCTTCATCCACATGTTGCAGGACAACATGAGCCCAGAAGGGATCAGTCAAACCCGAGAGGCCAACTTCCTCTTTGTGGACACGGTTCAGAGCCTGTTCTGTGCCACGAGGCCGCTCATGTATTGCTAATCCTGTGCGGAATAAATAAATACAAAAAACAAACAAACAAAAAAAAACACGTTACATTCTTTTTGTAGGTTCGGCTAATTTATTTAGACAAAGTTTCAAGCATCTTTGGAACATACAAAAGTTGAAAAATGGTGAAAATCACAGCAAACGGGGGAAAAAATACAAACATGACTGTCACAGTTAAATAAATTCACATAGCACTCTCTAAAAGTAGTCATCAATATAGTTTTAAAAACATGTACAATATTTTATTCCCAGTGTTTATCAGCTTTAAAAAGATATAAAATGTATGCCAAAGACAAGAAGAGAAGTGGTTTTAAAAAGCTGTCCATGTGTGTACAATGCACTGTGGTACGGTTCGGAGAACGTGCGCTAACAACATGATCAGAAAAACATGGAAGTTTAAGGATCCAGGCAGCAGCTAGCAGGCAAATACTGACTGAAAGCAACCATGTTGAGCAGCCACACCCTCTTTTGAACACATGCAAACGTGATGGGTAAAAATCTTAAGTTACGATGAACCGTCTCCCACAAGCCTGGCTGAGGAATCACCAGGTACCATCTGAATTTTTTTATTTTATTTTGCAGCGCGCCACGTGTTCTTCACCACCCTTTCCAAAAGTGCACAGGTGGATGGGGACAAAGGCCGACGTCTACCTAAGGGGCGGTTTGGGGGCACTAAACAGGGGGCCGTCCATTGTGCAGCAGGCGCGTGTAAGGCCAGAGCAGCTGTTGGACGGTCATCCACGAGTCCCCGGTGCCAACGGGGGCTGCGTCAACTGCGGGCTGCATCACCAGGCTGGCCAACAGAGCCAGGAGACCTAATGAGGAGACAGCATCAACACATTAACTCATTCAAACCCCAAAACGTGTAAGTACGTTTTTAAATACTTTATAACTATGCTATTGGGAGGGAAGGACAGTTTTTTTTTTTTTTTTCATGCAAGCGCATAGAAGGCTTTGATGCAGCTTCTGACCTAAAGAGGTTGCTTAAAGCAATGATAGTTATTACAAAAAACAGCCAGCAGGTGGCAGCAGAGTATAAGAGATCAGCCAGGACCATGTTGCTACAAGCTCTTTTACTCAGTGTTTTCAACAGGTTTGTGAATAATGATGAACTATATTCTAATGCTAATTGCTGCAGAACGGAAACAGATATGAATACATTTTTTTTTTCCTGATGAAAGAAGAGACTGTTTCTTTTGGTAGGTTCCATGCTTTTATAGCAATAGAACAGAATATTCTGTGGAGCTTGCAAAATCAGTCAAAATTCAGTAAAACAGACGGGAGCTAAAGGGATTGCTTCAGTGAAAATGGCTGGGAGTGAATGAGTTAAATATTTCAATATACACATACTCCAAAAACATCTCGGCCAAAAATGACTTCTTTTGAACTCAATTACGGGGGTCACTAACCACCACTAGGTTCAATTTGACCCCCTCCAAAATTGGGTTTACTGATTTGACCCAACGTTTTGGATTCAATGATTAACCTCATATGTGCAGTATGTACTAGGGATGTAACGATAATGGCAATATCGTGATATTGCGTTATTAAAACTGCCACATTATATCGTCACCATCATGTCACGATATTAAAAGCAGCACACCTGTTAAAAAAAATAGATAAAAAAAAAAATTGGGTTGATTTCCATTTGTGCAGTTTAGCTAGTCTTCTGACTGGACTCTCTCAAAAGAACATGAGACAATTGCAGCTCATTCAGAACACTGCAGCTCGAGTTCTGACCAAAACAAAGAGATCAGAACATATTACTCCAGTACTTAAGGATTTACACTGGCTCCCAGTCAGCTGTAGAATAGATTTTAAAGTTCTGCTACTCGTCTATAAATCACTAAAGGGTTTGGGTCCTGAATATATCCAAGAAATGCTAATTTAGTACAAACCCAGCAGGGCTCTGAGATCTACAGACTTGGGCCAACTAGTGGAACCCAGAGTTCGAAGCAAACATGGTGAAGCTGCATTTAGCTATTATGCTGCACACAGATGGAATAGGCTACCAACAGAAGTGAAGTCAGCCCCGAGTGTAAATGCTTTTAAATCCACGTTAAAAACTTTTTTTTTTTCCTCATACCTTTGATTAAGGACTTTTAAACAACTTTAATTAAGTGGTTTTTGTTGTTGTTTTTTTAAACTTCCTTATGTTAAATGTTTGAAAGTTTGTTGAATAATGTTTTAATATTGTTATTGTACGCTCTTTTTAGTAAATTTTGCAACCTACTTTTATTTACTGTTCTTCCTCTGAATGTTAACTACTGTTTGTTGATGCTTATGTGTTATCTTTCCTTGTGTAAAACACATTGAGTTGCCTTGTATATGAAATGTGCTATACAAATAAACTTGCCTTGCCTAGTTTTTTGGGGCAGTTTAATTTTCACAAGGCATGTTTTGGCCCTTCCTCGTTATCTTCTCTTCGTAATGTGCTTGTGAATATATATATATTATATATATTCACATCAGTAGGGTAAAACTAACCTGTCTCACGACGGTCTAATCCCAGCTCACGTTCCCTATTAGTGGGTGAACAATCCAACGCTTGGTGAATTCTGCTTCACAATGATAGGAAGAGCCGACATCGAAGGATATATATATATATATATATATATATATATATATATATATATATATATATATATATATATATATATATAAAAAACTCTGGTCTCCTCCCACATTCCAAAGACATGCATGGCAGGTTAATTGGGCGCTCCGAATTATCCCTAGGTGTGCATGTGAGTGTGGATGGTTGTTCGTCTCTGTGTGCCCTGCGATTGGTTGGCAACCAGTCCAGGGTGTCCCCCGCCTACTGCCCAGAGCCAGCTGAGATAGGCGCCAGCAGCCCCCGCGACCCTTGTGAGGAATAAGCGGTCAAGAAAATGGATGGATATATATATATTATCTTTTTATATTATAAATTATAATAAATTCCATATTTTTATATTTTTTTCATTGCTGCAATAGTGTGTGTGTGTTTCTTTTTTTGTTTTTTTAGTATGGAGTTTTTTTTTTTTTTTACAATATTGTGACCTTTTTTATTTGCCAACCTCCCAACAATATTGTGCTAATTATCTTATGGGGCTAAACATTGAATAAAATGAGAAAAAGATTGTAAAAATAAAAATTTAAATTAAAGACCAAACTTATTAGGGGAAAAAAATTTATAATTTGGAACACTGTGGAAATGAAAATGTATTGAACTTAAGCTCAATCAAAACTCAACTGTACTATACTTGATCAGTAAATTATTTGCATACCACGCTGAGAATCCGTAGTCTACTTACCAGATTATGAATTACTAATTTTTCATTTATAAATTTTAATAGCTCGTGCAACATTAAAAAAAGGATGAGTATCATTTCAGAGAGAAAAAACAAAACAAAACACTTTTGCATCACATTTCCGTTCAAACCTCGCTCTTCAATGTTGAGTTTATGCCACGAGCCCCCCAAAAGCAACGTGCATGTTTCTGAAACTGCATGTGAGGCAAACATGGACAGTTTGAAGCTCCTGCTTTAACACTGTTACTACAGTCCCCTAAAAATCCACAAATATGTGGCATATACCGTTTCAAGATTACCATTCCACTGGTTTTTAGATGTGTCACATTTGACCGAGAACAAGTCTCATTTCACATTTTTAAATATTTTCATTTTTGTGTATTTTTGGTCATCCAATTTCAGGTGAATGAATGGAATTTAGTGTTTTTAAATTTTTTTTTATTGCTGTCAAAACAGGTGGAATTGGACCCAAATGGTCCGCTTGGGTTAAGTGTGAAAACGATTTGAGTTGTTACCCGCGAGGATGAGCAGCATGGCCAACCAAAGCCAGAGCCCTCTGCTGCCTCGGGCCACTGCGGCCGCCGTTGCTCGGGTGGATGTCAAGCTCTGGGACAGGGACTGGGGCAGTCCTTGGTCAGAAGACGCCAGGCTGGATGAGGAGCTTGGACTGGAGGATGGGAAGAAATGAGGAATGTTCAAATGAGTGGATGAGAAATGACATTGATAGCATGCTCATACGATGCAGTGGAGAAAGCTTGACGACAAAAAACGTAAAAGCATGAAATCATCAAAATTCAATCGCTGTCAGCAGTGTAATCGAGTGTTTAACAGCATGCCATGCGCGGGAGAAAATGCTGCTTGGGTTTGGCCCACGGTAGGAGTGATGCTTCAAAAACACTTGATTAGGAGTCAGGTTTGCACAGTGGCACAGATGAATTGACATGCTTTTCAGACCACTTCTTTCGCCACTTACAGCATTACAAAGAGCTCATCCTGACTTCTGAATGACGTGAAAGGAGGAAGAGAAGACAAGATCAGCTTTTGAAAATGTTAGAAGGATCTTTGATGACAGAACACTGCAAAAAGGACAGTAAAAAAATTAAGAAAAAAAAATAGTAAAATAAGAAATTATTACTTCAAATAAGCAAAATTATATGCCAACAGAACAAGAAAAATGTACTTAAATTTAACTAAGATTTAGAAAAAGGAAATATTACTATTCCCATATCAACCACAGCGGTCTTGAAAATAGTATTTTTATATTAAAAATAAATAAATAAAAAAATTTACTTTTTCCAAGCTGCAACAAATAGAACCTTTTTTTTTTTTGACTCTACAACTCTTGGATAACTTTGCCTGAGTGTCAAGCAGGGAAGTAACAGGTTACATTTTTATTCTTTGGTTGCTTTATAAATAAAGTTGAGTTGGGAATGAACCCACAACCTCCAAGTGTAAGGGGAGGCACTCTACCACTAAACCACTGAACTTGGATGTCGGAATATTGGAAAGATGAAAAATGAGCTTAGTAAATATAACGAAACCAAACTCGCACTTTTGTCTGATTGTTTACTTATAATTTTTCCATTCATCTTATTTGTAGATTATGCAACATCTTAAAATAAGAAAATTCATCTTAGTTCAGGGTCTTTGATGTTGGTTAGTTATCTTAAAATGTGGAAAATGCTTGTTTTAAGCCTCACGGTACCTAAAATTGGCTGTTAACACTCAAGGCTAAGACTACTTGATCAGATAAGAAAAAGTATCTAAAAATAAGCACAATGATCTTGTCTGACAATTTTAAGTATAAATAACTTGTCAAAGTAAAATAAGCAAATTTTGGTTACATTTGAAGGCCCATTGTGCAGTTTGTCACTTTTTTACTCACAACTGCCACCTCTGGCCCAACGTGTAACTGCAGCATCTGTGTTAGGCTTGTTCATTGTGCGCATGTGAATACATTAAAGTGACAGCCACCATTGACAAATGAAGACATGACTTCAAATGAGGTAAGAAAAATTCCACCCCGTCCCTCCCCAAAGAAACTGTGGAATGAACAGGGTCCGCATAATCTACTATAAAGGGAAGATAAAAGCTAATAGATGCAGTCAGATTAAAAACAGTCAGGGCTCTTTGTACTCATCTGGGCATTGGTGGAGCACGTATGATGTAGAAAAAGCTTCAATATTACCTTTTTAAACGGCACAATCCACCTTTAAGAAATGATATCTTAGTTAAGATTTCGTTTTTTGCAGTGAGATGGAATTAGAGATCCATGCATGAAACGGAGACGCCACAAAGTCCCCTCAATGCTGACCTCAAGTCAGCTTAAAAGGAAAAGAGGAGCAGAAATGACAATCAAGTCAAGAAAGGCCAAAACAGCATGGAAGACTTTACTTTCGACCAATGAGTGAACTTGAATGACTCTAAAAATAACTGAAATGATGAAGTGAAGTCTTCCATTGCAGAAAAGCGTGCGGCGTAAAGACGCAGAGTTGCGTGCAGAGGCGGACTAACGTCTTGAGGGGCAGAATGAGGGATGTGAGTTTGCTGCCCAGCTCACTGAGACTGGACCTCCTCCTCTCCGGCGTGGGTTCCTCCGGCTCGCCGACCGACTGGGGGTCGGAGTTATTACGCGCCGTCCTGTGGGCACGCCGCGGGTGGGTCAGTCATTGGACCACGAGTTTCGCACACCGATGGACAGCCGTATTGGAAACGCCACTACAGTAAGTATACTGTAAAAACCCATTAAAACTATTGCAATATGTAATGCCAATCAGGACACATGCAGACATTTACATGTGATAGTATACAAAGACCAAACATGCAAACAGAGAGGACTTGTGGACACTTCACTGGGCAGCTGGAGGCAATGAAAGATGGCGATATCACTGTCAGTTATCAATACAAGCTCATGTTGAATTATTGACCACCCCCCTCCGCCAGAACACATCCAGCAGCCATCTTCATACATCTCCACCAACAGTGAGACCTTCCTTACCCCTTCATCGTGACCGAGGACTCTTCAGTGTCAACCCAGGCGGCAGAGCTAACAAAGCGTTTAAGCGGGGGGCGCGCCATGTTCTTTCCCGCCACATTCCTGAAAACCACCATTATCAACATGGAGGGGCATAAACAGTGTTTAGCGAACCGCTGTGGTTTTAGTGTGCCAGACAAGTCATATGTAGTCTTTTTCATGGCTTTACATAAAACATTTAAGTGGTATTAACTCTTTCACCGTCCAAAAAGTTCAATAATTAGTAAAATCACGATGTATGCCGTCATAAACGTTAAATGACGTCAACTACGTTTTTTTTTGTTTTTTGTTTTGTTTTTTTAAATCAGTGGGCAGAGCAACATCTAAGTGCAGCGCTGCCTGCTCAAAGGGCTGTGGAATCAAGAACAGCCACTAACTATGGCCAGCAGATGGCAGCATTGTATCTTTTTTCAATGGGCTGCCGGTGTATGGAATTCCAATTAAACATGACGGAATCTGATGAAATACAATGCTTTCAAGGATGACGTGAATGATCAAAGCCTTTGTCACATTAAACCTAATTCACAGCGTCACTAAACAAAAAAATGGTGTCACAGTCACTGTAAAATGCATCTTCACAAAGAGCTTGTTTTCTCCTTTTCAATTTTTGCTCAATGTCACTCACTGTTAATGTTTTATGTTTTTTTGCGTTTCTGTAAAGAGCTTTGTGGTAGCCAAGTCTGTTTGAAAACGCTATATAAATAAAGATGACTTGACTTGACTTGAAAAATGAGTTAAAATGCTCAAAATCGGCCGGCACTGTGGGGTTGTTTTTTGGATAACGTGTGGCAGTAAAAGAGTTAATAATATCCCCGGGAGCACACAACCACATTTGGACACTTACCATGGGGATCGCCTGGTGAGTCTTTCGGCTTCACTTTCCGCACCATCTTGTTTCATCTGTGTTGAGGATGGTCACGTTCAAAATGTGTATAGTAGCAAAACACCTTACAACAGAAATTGAACTACTCACAAAAATCCAGGGATATTCATGTCTATCTGTTCAGTTTTTGTAAATGTGTGAAGGGCCAAACAATTTAATATCTATTTGCGATTTTCCCACTATATAATGCGTGTGCAAATTTTTTCAAAGTCATCTCTTAACAAACGAGGAATGACTTCATCTGTTATTACAGACAATATCAGCTTCTTATGGGAAAGGCTTACTCTACAATAAAAGTTGAATTCTCTACTTCAATTTGTATTTGCCAACTTAGTAAACACTGTCTTGCAAAATCCTTCCAAACAAGTGTGGAATAAATCAGATTACAACAACAATGCCAACCGGTCATCCAACCATTTTCTTAACTGCTTATTCATTCCTCAACCAAATGTTTTTTTTCTCCCTTTTCTTTCAAAATAGATGATTTGAAAATGACTTTTTACTTTACAAATTCAATTTGAATTTGATTAACTCATTCACTCGCTGCCATTTTCACTGAAGCAACCCCCTTCGTTCCCGGCTGTTTGACTGGATTGTGACTGATTTTGCAAGGCCCACACAATATTGTGTTCTATTGCTATCAAAACATGGAACATACCAAAAGAAAAATTAAAGTATATTTGTATCGGTTTCCGTTGTGCAGCAATTAGCATTACAATATAGTTCCGTAAATAAAGTCAATAAAGTTCCGTCAACAGTCACATTCCTGGTGAAAACACTGACAAAAAGAGCTTGTGCACTGTCTGATATCTTAGACTCTGCTGCCACCTGCTGGAAGCAGAGAATACGACTCAACCTAAAACTCAACTCAACTTCAATATATATATATATTTTTAAATAACTATCATTGTTTTAAGCCACCTCTTCATGTCAGAAGCTGCATCAAAGCCTTATGTATACTCTTGCAAACAAACAAACGTGTATACACGTTTTTGGGGATGAAAGACAAAGCATTTCAAAACGTTTTTACCTTTAAATGAGTAAATTGTTCAATCGTGTATGTGTTGTCTATTCCTTAGTTTTTGTGAGTAGTGCACAGTCATGCTTTCATTTGACAAGGGTGAGGATAAACAGAAATGTGAGATGGATGTGATGACGAGCAAAGCATCAATAGTGTCCTCACCATGTCATAGTGCATGTTGCCTCCACCAGAGCGCGGTATTGCTGCTATGCTAACTCGCCGGGCCGATGACTGAATGATTACATGGGGGGGGGGGGGGAAATGAAATCGCAACTTTATAAACAACGTAGACAAACAGGTGCGAGAGAAGGATGCGAGCTCGGACCTTGTAATATTGCGACGTCGATGGCTTCTTGCCACGGAAGTCATCTAGAAAAAACAAAACGCAGACTGGTGTTAGCAGACTGCTCCGGTTTCATTTTCAGCGCATGTTCACGGGGGTCTACCTCTGTCGGAGTGTGACCCGAACGACCTCTCGTTCTGCATGAGCGCCTCACGCAGCTCCAGCAGCTCGGCGTGCTCTTTGGTGTACACGCGCCGCAGGTTCTCCACATGCTGAATCATCACCTCCACCGCCTTCCCAATGCGACTCTCCTGACAAGGCCGCAACGAGTATCAGGAAGAAAACAAAACAAAGCAAAACAAGTACATGTGCCGCTCTCTCTCAATACACACACCTGATGGATGGCTCCAAGCATCTCAGAGCGACTTGACACTCGGCTCATGGACTGGATGAGGATGTCCAGATTCTTCTGGAGCCTGTGGATGATCTCCATTGACTGGTTGTCATCCTCACACAGAGGAGTCAGAGCCTGGGAGGAAAAAGGTATGTCGGACAGAAATGTCTTTGCAATAAAATGAACTAATAGAACAATGTGCAAACTGTTCTTGATACAGGTCACAGACAGAAAAAAAAAAAAAAAAGGATGCAAAGGCCGCTTAAAACAGTGTAGGTAAATATATGATACTTCTATATTGTTTTTAAATATAATGTTTGCTATATAGTCAAATGTTTTATGAACTCAATTTTCAAATCAAAATGACCTTGGTTTATAGTCACTCACGCATTGCAAGCATCTTTCTTTTTTGCTCTTAACTCATTTGCTCCCAAAAACATAAATACGTTCTATTTTAAATGTATTAAGTGTACCAAAGTTTGTGTTTTTTTTTTTTTTAATGCTAGAGTATACAGAAGGCTTTGATGCAGCCTCTCAACTGCAGAGAACGGTAAACAAAATGTAGTAATTACACAAACGGCCAGGAGGCAGAAGCAGAGTATAATGGATAAACCAGGGCCATGTTGAAAACAAGCTTTTTTGTCCCCACAATTCTCATCAGATTTGTGAATGATGATGAAACCTAGCTATATTCTAATGCTAATTGCTGCAAAACGGAAACACATAGAAATATACTTTTTTTTTTTCCTGATGAAAGAAGAGATTAATCTTTCTTTTCCATGTTTTATAGCAAAAGAACAATACTCTAAGGGACTTGCAAACATCAGTCAAAATCTAGTAAAACAGCCGGGAGCAAAGGGGATTGCTTCTGGAAAAATGGCTGGTAGTGAATGAGTTAATTGGTCCACAATATCTCCAAAGCAAAAGTGAAAACTACAAGTGAATTTATTATGGAAGCCCAATGGTGCAAAATAAATAAATAAATAAATAAATAAATTAAAAAAAGAAAAAAAAAAAGAATCGACTTTAAATCAACATTGCATTATAGTAAAAGGCAATTTAAAAATCACAAAGGCAGCAATTCAGAAAAAGAGGGGGGGGGAAAAAAAAATCAAAGATAATTTATTTTAGTCGGTCATCAGCTTTGCAACTAGTTAAATTCAGTGCTCATGCCTACATATTGTTTCATGAAAACGAAGTTAGAAATCCACAGATTTGCAAACCAAATTAATCTGAGACTGCAAGTCAAAGACTTTTCTAAACTAATTCAAGCAAATAAATTAACTTTCACCTTAGTTCATTTGCCTTTGAGTGTAAACCTAAGATCAAAACATTTCAATAATAAAGATGATGGTTCATTATGATAAATTTAATGCTTGTGTTTAAAAAAAAAAAAAAAAAAAAAGAAAAAAAAAAGAAAATACTTTTTTTGTGGGGGGGAATCCAATTATTTTAAGACTTGCACCATGTTAAATGTTAATCTTTTATAAACCAAGAAGAAGAAAAAAAAAAGCACAAAGAAAAAAAAAAACAACACTTTGGGCCACAACTGGCCCCCTACACCACAGTTTGAACATCTTGATTTAATAGAAGCTACATATTTTGAAAAGCCAGTGACCTGCAGTAAGCCCTGGCAGCTGGACACCTCCCTGCGGACGTTCTCTTCGGCCAGATCACGCGACCGTTCCTCCAGCCGGAGTCTCTTCTCTAAGGTAAACATGTCGCACTTGAAGCCCAGAGCTAAACGCTGGAACTCGGTCTGAAAAAAAGGATGCAAAAAAAATGCTCATGCTTTACATGCTTGAAATTCCTCATGATTTCAAAATGTGCTGGTGTTCCATGGCTTAAACACACCTCAATTTCCTTGTCATTGGCTGACAGGCTGCTGAAAAGAACAACATTAGGATACGCCTCCACGATATATGCATAAAACATAGTGACGGATGTAAATGTGTCATTTTACCTGTGCTTGTCCTCTTTGCATGAATCATTATGGTCAGAAGTGGTTGACGACTCAGCTAGAGGAGAAATATTGTAGGGTTATTACCTGACAAAATATGTTTTCATATATAAAATTATTATTATGTCACATACGTTCTTTCTCCGTGGTTGCACAGGTCTCAGATTTGGTTTGTTCCACCTTTGGGGCTTCTGTGGTGTCTTCACTTTGTGACTCCTGCAGGTCCAGGACAATCATTCAGGTTGCAATCTTTTTCATTCATCAAAGCACTTGCTGTTCTTTGCGACCAAAATTGCCCTCAACAATCACATTTAGATGTTCTCTTCTCCTCATTTCATGGACTTGCACATAAAAGAAGTACATCAGAATAACAGCAATGCTCGACACTTTAGATTGATTGATTATTTTTCATATTCTGTTTATAGTGGCTGCTTTTCTGTAGTACTACAGAGGTTCCAACAAGGGCTGAATAATTATTTCAAATCAACATCACCATATACTAATGATCAAATTGATGATTCATGGTATATGCATTTATTTAAAATTATTTGTTATATTCTTGTTTATATTTATATAGAGTCAATATGTTCACATACTGTTTGATGAAACATGAAATAGAAATGATAAAGCCACAGATTTACTTGCATGACTGTAATGTGATTTGCATTTTCATCAGACTCGTTCTGTAGAATTTTGTGAAATTGCCGTAATGACCGCTTTTAAAAAAAAATAAAAAATGCAAGTCACTGTTTTATGTGAGTTAACTCGAATTGAAGTACAGGAATATTTTATTTGTGATTCATCTGATTTATTTTAGAAACTAAATCTATTTTCACCTATAAAACCAAATCTTTTATATCTAACAAATCTGATATTGTTTATGGCAATACGGACTAATTTATTGCTTGTGTTTGTTAAAAAAAAAAAAATACATAGGAAGAGGAGCTTTAAAAAAATTAATTGCATATTAATTTGCAATTTGACTATTTTTCTAAATGGTTCGGACCTAAAAGAGTGGCATGATCCTGACTGTAAATGAAATGAACAACATAAAAAATGCCAACATAAAAAATAAATATATATATTTAAAGGGATACTTGACTCATTGAACAAGTTTTAGCAGTGAAAAGTTAATATTTTGTCCAGAATGAATTTGATGACAATTATTTTTCATGTACAAAAAATACATTTAAAAAGTAATTTTTCTACTTGCTGTCGACTGATGATGACATCACCTATGCTGAGGAAATAGGTCACGGCACATCATGCCTCACGTTTTCTGTTTACCTACTTCGCACAGGTGACATCATCAGTCGACAGTAACTAGAAAAATTACTTTTGAAAAGGTATTAATTTTACATGAAAAATAATATAGTTACCACATTAATTATAGACAAAATATGAACTTTTTACTGCTGAAAATGGCTCATTGAGTCAAATACCCCTTTAAAATAAAATTAAAATAAAAACTTAAAACATTGGCAGGACATTGACTGGACCAGGGGTACATCTTACCACTTCATTCTTATTCTTCCCCTTTTTGTCTTCAGATTGACTTGAATTGGAGGTCCCGCTGTTCTCTGATTGGCCATTTTGTCCCAGGGACGCGCCTGAATGCTGACAGTCAGTTAGGGCGGTTGCGTCGATGCTGGCGGGCTGTTCCGTTGTCCCTTGAGGAAGAAGGCGCGCGTGGGTGGCGAAAGTGGCACTCTGATGTGAAACAAACGTCTTTCTCGCTTTCCTACCTGCCGCACCGACCTCTGCGGCGCCGCCGTCCTGCATGCTCTCCTCCTCTTCAACCAACACGGGAAGCAAAATCGTGCTGAGAACAACAGTGTCAAACGTCACAAATAAAATACAGATGAGGGGAGTATTGATGGTACTCACGTGTCCCCTGCTGCTGATCTGGACTGGTCCAGGATCAGGCTCTGAAGAAGTTGAAGAAGGTGTTATTTTCTCACTTCCACTTAGATAAAACCCAGCAAACTCGCCGCATTGAGCTCCGCGGCGTGTGGAATCGATATTTGCCTGAATTCTTACATAACGTGCCGTTACATGGTGAGCTCTGCAGCTGCGTGTGTGCGCGTGTGTGTATGTGTTCAGAGGACTCGCTAACACGGTGGGTAAGTGGTGGAGGTGGACCGCCTGCATGCACACTTGTGTGAACATTCACACGATGGAGTAAGGTGAGTGTTCATTTTATCAGCCATTTTTTAAATTTAGTCTCAGTTTTAGTTCAGTGTGAATCACACTTGTTAGTTTTTAACAGTTGGTCAACCTCATCTCATTTTTATTTAGTCCATTTTTAGTCAACTATAAATCTAGCATCTTTTATTTTAGTCCAATAAATTTTTATTCGTCTAGTTTTAGTCAACAAAAACTGTCAACGTTTTAGTCGGGACAATCATTTTATCCCTGTATATTTCTTTTGTCAGCATATAATGCTGAACATTTCGGATCTAAAACTATTTCACATAAAATTTTCTCAACTTTTTGATGAAAAACAACTTGACACACAATTACAGTATATCAATAAGTGGCTACTATGGCTACATGCTATGAGCTAGTAAATTAGCCGCATTACTGTAGTTTGCGTTCGGATTAGCATTATTGTTGGAATTCATAGCCGTTGGATTAATGTTGCATTATAACTATAATTGAATTTTTTGGTAACCGTTCACCGTGAATCCACCTCTTGTGTGTCCTATGTATTTGTGCATGTTGCACTCGCTCACTGCAGATTTGAAAGGGGGTGTGTCACATGACAAAAATCATAATTTTCATCTCGTTTTTGTTCATGAACTAAAATGTTCATAGATTGCTGTGCAGTTTTTATCAACCACATTCAAACCTGAAAAACATGTAAACACATTTTTAAATACTTCACTCCCAAAAGCATAGTAATAAGTTTATTTTTTACGTTTTGTTTTTTAATGCAAGCGCATAGAAAGCTTTGATGCAGCTTCTGACCTCAAGAGGTCGCTTAAAGCAATGGTGGTTATTTACAAAAAAACGGCCAGCAGGTGGCATCAGAGTATATGAGATCAGCCAGA
Organism: Festucalex cinctus; assembly: GCF_051991245.1. Lineage (NCBI taxonomy): Eukaryota > Metazoa > Chordata > Actinopteri > Syngnathiformes > Syngnathidae > Festucalex > Festucalex cinctus. The sequence continues at coordinate 5,782,730 of NC_135426.1, forward strand.
GCCATGTTGCAACAAGCTCTTTTTGCCAGTCTTCTTAACAGGAATGTGAATAACGATGAAATGTAGCTAATGTTAATTGCTGTGAAACAGAAACAGATACAAATATATATATATACATATATATATATATACATATATATATACATATATATGTATATGTATATATATATATATATATATATATACACACACACATATATATATATATATATATATATATATATATTCTAATGAAACAAGAGACTAATCTTTCTTTTGGTAGGTTGCATGTTTTTACAGCAATAGAACACAATATTCTGTGGGAGTTGCAAAATCAGTCAAAATCCAGTAAAACAGGCAGGAGCGAATTGGGTTGCTTCAGTGAAAAATGCTGGGAGTGAATGAGTTAAGTGAAGTATATTTTCGTCCCGTCTTCATTAGTCGCCGAAAATGCATACCGTTTTAGTCCCTGTTATTGTTTATTAATGAGAGTTTTAGTCTATTCTAGTGTTAGTCCGGTCAAAAATGTGTGTTGATGAAATTGTTCTTGTTTAGTTTTCGTTGATGAAATTAACACTACAGGATATTGTGTAATGCCATAACTGTACATTATGTACAATTTAACAGCTAAAAAAAAAAAAAAAAAAAAATACAGTTTGAAGGTTACAGGTGGTAAACTGAATGCCACCCCAAAAAAAAAAAAAAAAAAAGTTCAAGAGAAATGACAATGTGTCATACAAGAGAAATGACAATGTGTCATACAAGAGAAATGACAATGTGTCATACTTGCCTCTTTGGGCACCATAGTCGAGATAAGCGGATATCAGCCAAGACAGTAAAAGCCATCTCATTTTTCTAACCGCTACTTTTGTCCACAGCGCAGAGTGAAAGGACTTTTCACTCAGCACCTCTGAGTGAAAACAATTTGCGTCATTTTCATATCCCATCACTTCCCCCTCCCTTCAAAAAAAAACAAAAAACCACACCCCCCTTGCATCACACAACTCAGCGGAGGAATTGAGAAGAGAGGAAGTGTCGCGCTGTTGAAAATGAGGAAGCCGTTCCCTTTCACATTCAAGCACTTCTTACGCACGACGACTGACCGTTGCGCCGCTCGCGTCGCCGTCTCGCTTGTCGCTGGAGAGCTGGATGCCGCTGTGCACAAAAGAAAGGTCCATTTCAACAAGCTGATATATTCTTGTCTTTACGCAACATCCTCATGAGAGGAACAGCTTCCATTTGTCGTAGTAGGTGGGCTGATAAGATGCAAAGCATTGAGCCATTGCAACTCCTCCCACAGGCAGGAAAACACAAACTTTGACTAGCAAATGTGGGCCAGGTTCACGTCATAGGGAAATGATCAAACATGGTGTGTGAAAAAAAAAAAAAAAAAAAAAAAGGTGATGTCAGACAATGATTAAAACTCAACTGGGAATGATAGCTCATAGCTCACGGTGACAATTAGATTATTGATATGTTCTTTTGTGTTTTATATTGGGTCTTAACTCACCACTCATTTGTCGGAGTGACCTCATCTGGTTCATTGTTGGTTGTAGTAGGCAATTTTGTTGGGTCATGATCAGACATGGTGGTGATCACATTCTGAGTTGTGTCTTCACACTCAGACAACGTAGTCTCGTGAGTCTCTGCCCCAAGGCAAAAAGAAAAAAAAAAGAAAAAGTTTTGATTACATTTTGTTTTAGCATTAGTTTTATTTAGAGTATTTCTCGAGTGTAATTAACTTCTTATAGTAATATCGAAATAAATTTAAAATAACAAACTGAAAACATTCTCACTGCAATTATAAAAATGCATTTTTTTTTTTTTCTTATTTAACCAAAAATGTTTTTGTTCCCCCCCCCCCCCCCCTCAATTCTAGTTTGAGCTATTTTGTTAGTTTTGGTGAACTATAATAACCTTGCTTGGGGAAGAGTGAGCAGAGTCTATCCATGCTGGACCGTGACCAGCCAATCGTGGAGCTCATACAGACAAGCAATTAGTCCTCAATTAAGTTAACGTGCATGCTTTTGGAATGTGGGAGGAAGCTGGAGAAACCCACTCCAGCACGGGGGGAGAACTTCCAAAACTCCACACAGGAAGCCAAAGCTTTGGCAGACTTTCTAACCAGTCGATGACCAAGCTGCCTTTGTTAATGTCTAGTACTGTCTAGGGATGTAACGATATCCAAATGTCACGATACAATATTATCACGATACGATAATTATCATATTGTGGGGAGGTTGGCGATATTTAAAGAAAAGGTCACAATATTGTATTTAAAAAAAAACCAAAAAACAATATTGTGCTTTTGTACATATCAATGTTGTGTTATTTTTTATTATTAGTATGTTATTATGTTATGTTGTTAATGCACTCACACCGAGTTCCTCCACATATTGACTCGATTCACAGGCATATTACATGCTCCTTCATCTGACAATTATGTACAATTGTGGATTTTAAATAAGGGCCAAAACATGCCGTATGAAAATTCAACTGCACTTTAAAAAAATAGCCACAAGAGGGTGCTACATCTGCACAAATGGAAATCAACCTGACTTTAACGTGTGTTGCATTTAAATATCGTGAACATGACGACAATTTTGTGGCAGTTTTAATATCACAATATTGCGCTTATTGTTACATCCCTAGTGCTGTCACTGTTGAATATTTTTAAAATCGATTCAATCGGATTCATTTTAATTTTGCATTAAAATGCATTACAAAAGCATTCCGCCCCGATTACTGTTTATTAATTGGTGATTGGTGTTTATTTCGTACTCATATCGTGATTAAAAATAAGGGTGATTGATGTACTATGTTACCGGTTTGGTTACAGTGGAACCTCTACTTACGAACGTCTCTTCATACGAAATTTTCGAGTTACGAAACGCCTCAACGGGAAAATATTGCCTCTTGTTACGAAAGAAATTTCTAGATACGAAAGGTAAAAATACATTACCGAACGCAGCATACTTTCGGCTATGGCTATTTCCTACCATAGGTACCTATGAGCATAAATACTAGATCGGTGTTTGTGCATGTTTCTGGCATCCCATTGGTTAAGAGGAACCTTCTACCATAGGTATGAGCGTATGCTAGATCGGTGTCTATACAGCGTCCTCATCATTCTTCCCGTGGCCGATGAGGTGTTCCGAGGTTTTCGTAAATGTATGAACTAACGGGCAACGAATTTGTGCAAAAATTGATTGATGAAGGCACAGTAAGTTTTTAATTGCGACGAGACGAGCCTTTTTAATAAAAAAAAAATAATAATAATAATAATAAAAAAAAAAAGATCCCTCGCCATACCGTTAGTTTCCATGAAGTTTCAGATTTTGTTTAAAAGAATCGCCCAGAAAAAGTGTTCACCAGTCGGGCGTTTGCTCACTAAGATGATGTTTGCCTTGGACATTTCCGAAGGATTGTTTTAAAAAAAATAAATAAAATAATAATAATTAAAAAAAAATAAAAATAAATAACCCATCCATGGATCAGTTCTTTACAAAACACCAGGTTAAAAAAATAAAAATAAAAAAAATAAAAAAATACACCCCCTGAGAGAGGAGAACATGAACCAGAGGGCAAAAAACGATGAGGACAGCAGTTAAAAAGGTAAATGACCATCATTTTTATTCTTTACTCTTTTCTTTGTTATTTACAGTACAAACAACTCTCATTTATTGAGCAATAATCTAATTGTAACATGTATTTGTTACATGTTTTGATGCATTTTTATGCTTTATAAAACATTTATGTCTGAAATTTGGGAGGCTTGGAACGGATTAGGGCATTTACATGGAAAATGCGTCTCTACTTACAAAATTTTCTACTTAAGAACTTTCTTCCAGAACAAATTAATTTCGTAAGTCGAGGTACCACTGTATTGTTTTCCAAAGTAAAAACATTTTATTTATTTATTTATTTATTTATAGCATCTTGTATGTTCTTCAGAAACAGCAAGCTAGTGACTCAGAATTTATGACTCACTCTCCGCTGAAGCGATAAAGACAAAGTCAAGTGTTGGATGGACGACTTAAACGCAGAAATCTGCGTGGAGACTGAACAAAAACAAGAGGAGGTGGCGGTCTTACCGCGGCTCTCCGAGTGGGACGGATCAGGCAGGCCATCCGCCGCTGGGCGCTCGGGGCTGACAGCTTGCGAGTGGGCGTCCGACTGTATTGCTGCCTCGGCCTGAAATGAAAAGCACAACAACGCATTCGGAAATAGAAGGCAAGGGGTGAAAAGTTTGAATATGCAATGTATGTTTAGTCATGCATCCAACAGGCACGCAGTCAGGAAATAGAAACTCCATGTTAGAGAGAGAGAGAAAAAAAAAGGGGGAGACGTCAAAGCAACACCTTTAGTGTGAAAATGGAGTACAAATGATAAATCAGTACCACTGCAGGGTGAGCAGCGAATACTCAGTTCTCACACTGCAATTAAAAGCAATTTCAGAATTCATTTTACCTGCAAACAACGATGATGATGATTCACCTCTGGTGCTGAATTTTCTGTGACACACAATGAAGAAAGAACACATAAGAGGACAAGGGTAAGAAATGGGAAATTGAATCTAACATTTGTATCATGTATCCAGATGTTACCAAATGGCAACCCCCCGCCTTCTTCCATAAAAGGTCACACAAGGTAATGGGAAGAAAAAACACACAAGAAGGAGGGGTGGGACGGGTTCGAATCTCATCCGTGGCCAAAGTGGCATTAGTGACCACATTTGCGCACACTTTTTTTTTTTGGTCTCTGCCTGCCAGTCACTCATGCAGGAGAGGAATGAAGGGGATTACTGCTCACTCCGTGGCCTCACACAGCTTTACACCTGGCCATAGAAGGACCTTGAGGAAGACACTTTGATACACACACACGCACACACGCGTAGAATTGAACCACCATAGAAGGCTTCTTCCACAGGGTTCCCAATCTTTTTGAGGGTGTGTGTGTGTGTGTGTGTGTGTGTGTGTGTGGATGTGAACTGTGCTAGCGCTTCAAGGCTGGCTGAGTGTCCTTTGACTCGTGGATTACGGGCATGTTATCTAATCTTGCTTCACTCCAATGGGATACGATTTTAGTTGAAAAAATGATGCATGGCTCACTTAAAATCCTATGGAAGCCCATTTCCACCGGTTTAAAAATAAAAATAAAAAATCCTTTTGCTGTGAGGAATGGGCTTCCATAAAAACCTCTGTATACATTAAATTTAAAAAAAAAAAAAAAAAAAAAAAAAAAAAAAAAAGAAAAGAAAAAGCTTACCCGTCAGACTGCGTCCATCAAGGGGAACCTCAGGTTTGTTTGACACAGGAGTGGACGAGTCCCTCACTTCACCCTCGCCAGTGTCGTTCACCACTGTCCACCTCTCGTCTCCATCTTCCATCTGTCCGCTGTCCGTTACTCCGCAATTGCTCCCTGCCGCCATTTCCTTTTTCAGGAAATCTTGGATGGCATATTCCTCATCCCATTCCAGGTCATCCCCAGTCTTATACAAGAAAAAAAAAAAACAAGAAAAAAAAAACAAGACTCAAATCAAGTGATAGGATTGGACCAAGCTCAGATGTGCAGTATATAAAAAACAGGCACTATTATGCAAATATTTGAGTGGACGCCAGTGCAATTTGATGAGGAGCTGTGTGGGCGTTTGCACTCATCCAGAAGTCAAGAGCTTTTTTCAGGCAAACAATCCCTGATGTGGAACATGACACGAAATCACTCCGTTTATGTATGGGAATTAGGACTTTCTGATATAGTCAGATCTGAAATAAATCTGACGTATGCAAAAAAAAAGATATCTGGAAAGTGGCACACTGCTGCCAAGCTACTGACCTCTTCTTCTGGTGCGGGTGTCTGGCATGAGGCTTCTCTGCTATCTTGAGGAGTCTTGAGCTGCTCGAGTTCCTCGCACAGCCGCTGCTTCTGGTTCTCCTGATCCTGCACTCTGCACGACCAAACGCATATCATGACAAAGTGTCAAAACGACGTGCGAAAGAGAGTTCCTCGAAAGCGACACAGCAGACATACTGTACCCGATCCGCAGGCCCATGCAGTGTCCCATTTTGTTTCCCAGGGTGACCAGCGCCAGTTCTTCAACTGGCCCGGCGCAGGGTTGTCACTTGGGTTTTTACAAAACTTTTAAATCTGAGACTGAATGTGAAATCTCAAATTTTGCAAATGGCGTGTCAAACGAACAAAGTCCGATGAAAGGTAGTGCGGCCAAGGATGTTTTACGGGATGACGAATAAGCCCTTTTGCAAGCACCAGTCTGACCCTCTCCTGCTCCCTCTGGGCTGGGATTGAGCCACAGTCACTCTCTTATATAGTTGTGCACTCGGACATGCACTTGCTGTGTATGCACATACACACACAGTTCCACTAACAGCCAGTTTAACATACTTTTAATGGTTGGATGGTCACAAGAGTTCAGTTCGATTTGATTCGCTTCAGTCGATATTATGTGACATCAATTATTCGTAAAAATCAACAAATGATTAAAAACTCCACAAATTCCAAATGAAATTTTGTGGAGGCAGTAACTAGTGAAATGATTTAGTTTATTCATGAAAGTAACACGTGTTATCACTTAAAGGGATACTTGACAAATTTAGCCATTTTCAGCAGTAAAAAGTGAATATTTTGTCTATAATTAAGGTGGTAACTTCATTATTTTTTATGTACAATTAATACATTTAAAAAGTATTTTTTCCGACTTGTTGTCGACTGACTATGACATCACCTGTGCTGAGGAAGTAGGTAACAACCAATCATGGCTCAGTTTACTGTCCAAACCCAGAAAACAGGTAAGCCATGATTGGCCGTTACCTACTTCCTCAGCACAGATGATGTCATCGTCAGTCGACAACAAGTCGGAAAAAATACTTTTTAAATGTATTAATTGTACATGAAAAATAATGAAGTTACCACATTAATTATAGACAAAATATTCACTTTTTACTGCTGAAAATGGCTCACTGAGTCAAGTATCACTTTAAGTGTTACACAAACATTGACATCAGCAAAGGTGAGATGAAAATATTTCCATAATTCTAATTAAAAAATTGTAAACAAAGATTCTGACTGGTCTTAAAGTGCAATATGTCAGCTCTTTCATGAATGTAAGAAAATACTTTTAAATTCATATGAACAATAAATTTCAAGAAAACGGCAACATACAAAAAACCTGGCCTTTAAAATAAAATTTTCTTATGAATTTATGAGGAAAAAGTGACATTAAAATAACTGATTCATAGTTTTATGTCTCATCAGGCTAAAAGGAAAATCGATTCAGTATCGATTATTCAATTTTTTTAAACCCAGCCCTCGTCTCAAGTGGACATTTTTATGTATTAAATGAGAAGTGCAACATAAATGCCGTCTCATCCAGGGAAGCTCATCTTAAGCTGTGCAAACGCAGTCAGTCATTCTGGCCTTGGCCCGAGCCCAACCATCGTAAGTTCATTACGACTGACAAGTCCCCATCAAAAGCAGAGGAAAAACAAACAAACAAACAAATAAGAAAAAAGTCACCTGAGTGAAAGGTGCAGGATCTCCGTCCGCGACCTCCTCACGTTACTGGCCATTTTGACCAGCTCCTTCTCAACAGAGTCGGTGTAGTGCGCCAGCTGGTCCAGGCTTAAGGCCCAGTCTTCTCTTCTTGCGTCCAGGGCGACCTGCACCGCCTGTTTGAAAGGCAAGATCAGGATTGCTCAGCTCACACCTAATAATTGTTACACAGATGATTTCCACGGCCCTCGGATGACTTTCTGAGGAGCCTTCACTTAAACGGGCACTCAACTTCCCATTTGTGTGTTTACCGCTGTATGGCCGAAACGTGCCTAATGAATGCAGGGTGGCGAAAATGCTGGAGAAGGAGGAAGAGGGGGAGGAGGGTGGGGTACAAAAATGAACGAGCAAAGAAAGGGAGCGGGTTGTGTTCACGCTACAACACACTGAATCAACAGCACCGCTTGGGATGGGGCTGGTGAGACGCTTATATAAGAGATAGTGTGTGGGGAAACACACCCACAGTGATCAACAGTGTTAATTTTGACAAGAAACTTTTAACTCATTTACTCCCAAAAACCTATTTTAAATATTGCCATGGTCCCAAAAACTTGTAGCTGTTACAAAAATCGGCCAGCAGGTGGCAGCAGAGTATAAGAGATCAACCAGGGCCATGTCGCACAAAGTTCTTTTCCCCAGTGTTTTCAACAAATTTGTGAATAATGATGAAACTTGGCTATAGTTTAATGCCAATTGCTGCAAAACGGCAACAGATACAAATACACTTTTTTTTCCTACTGAAAGAAGAGACTAAAATCTTTCTTTTGGTAGGTTCCATGTTTTTATAGCAACAGAACACAATATTGTGGGGCCCTTGCAAAATTAGTCAAAAACCCGTAAAACAGCTGGATGCGAAGGAGGTTGCTTCAGTGAAAATGGTGGTGAGTGAATGAGTTAATTTAGTTTTAGTTAGTCTTTTGACTAAAATTAAGTTTTAGTCATAGTTTAGTCGTCTGATTGTATTTTAGTTTTAATCCAATTTTAGTCGACGAAAAATAGAGCAATTTTAGTCAACTAAATTGACAATTTAGTCTATATTTACCTCGGCATACATTTCAACTTTTATCCAGAAAATTATAACATCTATTTGTAACTTGTGGTTTAACACACAAGACACATTTAATACAACAGTGTCTTTAATTGTTTCAACATTAAACATGTTGAAATGACAATATATCTTGGTTTTATTCATTGACAAAATTGTCTTTTAGTTATCGTTTTCGTCTCAATGAATGGCTTCTATTTTAGTTTTCATTTAATTTTCATCTGAAAATTTTTCTTTATGTGCTGAAAAATATGACAAAAAATTTGTTGACTAAATTATCACTGTTGATGGAGATAAAAAAAAAAAAAAAAAAAAAAAAAAAAATCAACAGGTGGAAGCCGAGAAAGATAAAGATAAAATAAAAAAGAAAGAAATGCAACGGGGATAAATCAAGAAGTAACAATGTCACCTCAAGAGTGGTGTCTGTGACTCCACCTGGTTCTGAGTGGTCACTCAGTAAGGCTTTCAGTGTGGATAGGACAGTGTTGGCGTCTTGTCTGAAATTGGTCTTCTGCAGGACACAGATTTCAAATTAGAATTTGAAAGTTCAAAAAATGCATTCAGAGTGACAGAATATCCCAAATGGGTTGGCAATTCATACATACGCAGGAATCTTTTTTTTTTTGACAATTCCACAGTCATGCCCTACATGCACGTCCTTACCAGTCTGTTTAGGAGTTTCTTGAACTCCAGCGCCATAAGTTCAGGGCTGGGTCCATGCATCAGCAGCAGCACCTCTTTGTCCAGACTCTCATCCAGTGGTGAGGCAAAGCACATATTGGAAGGCATGTCATTCCCAGGCTTAAAAAAAAAAAAAAAAAGGAAAAAAAAAAGAGCCACACATTCATGTCCATCTCAAGTAGTGTTAATTTCGTCAACACACATTTTTAATTTTTTTTCTGTGAAATAGATTTAGATCCAAAAAGGTTGAATATAATCTGCTGACAAAGAAAATATACAGGGTTAAAATGGTTGTCCTAACTAAAACTAGACTATAACGTTAACAGTTTTTGTTGACAAAAATTAGGCGAATAAAATTATGTTTTTTTGGACTAAAATAAAGACTAAAAGGCTAGATTTATAGTGGACTAAAAACGGACTAAAGAAAAATGGGATGAGGTTGACTAAACTGCGATAAAAAATAAAATAAAATTAGCAAGCGTGATTAATATTGGACTAAAACAGACGGAATTTTAAAATGGCAGAAGTAATTACCACTAATCTGAAATTGCCAAGCGAAAAACTGAGAAAAAACAAACAAAAACAAAAAACAAACAGGCTCAGTGCTGACCTCCGGTGGTGACTGAGCCAAGGCCAACTCTGTCTGCAGGGATCCTGAAGTGCTCTGGTTCAACCTGTAGGCCACCGAAAGCGACAGGCCAGCACTGTTGAGAGGCAAACATCAAAATGATCATTTGCACACATTTCGACAGAAAAATCAAGACCACACCTGATATGTTATTTGCTTATTTATTTATTTAGTATTTTTTTTTGCCTGAGCCAAGGCTGAGATGGCAGGTCAAGTCTATCTTTGGGCTCCCCTGGCTTTTAATATCCCAGTCAAGTTTATTTTAATTAACTAAAACTAACCCAAAAACTAAAATTAAAATTAAAAAAATGTCATTAAAATAAAATAAAATAAAAATGAAAATGCTTTTTAAAAAAACAAAAACAAACTGAAACTACATTTTATGTTTACAAAACTAACTATAATGATGGCAAAAATGTCCTTTGTTTTAGTCTTTGGTAATTAATATAAGGCATGAGCCTTTGGAGATGATTTTAAATATGATTTTATGTAAATTTATTTTGATATTAACCGGAATAAGGACATTTGAAAATGTGTCACACAGAAGTGACATTATCTAGCAGCAGCCAATAGAAAAGCACCTTCAGATGAAATTGCTCACCTGGTGAGACTAAAACTAACACTGAAACTATGTGTAATGATTCATCTTTTACACATCAGACTTACCCCGACAGGTCTTGATGCATCATGTACATCTGGTTCTCCAGTTTGCTCTTGTCGGCCCTTAGTAACTGAAACAAGCCACCAGTCGTCCGTACATAAAAATAAAAAATGATCAGCATAGCGTATAGTAGGGATGTAACAATAACAGCAATATTGCGATATTGTGCTATTAAAACTGCCAAAATGTAGTCGTCGTCGTCGTCATGTCACAATATTAAAAGCAGCACATCTGCTAAAAAAAAAAGAAGTTAGGTTGATTTCCATTCGTGCTGCTTAGTACAGTTTAATTTTAACAAGGCATGTTTTGGCCCTTCCCTGTTTAAAATCCACACTAATGGTAAAAAATGTAACGTGCTTGTGAAAAGAGTCAATATGGGGAGGAACTCAATATATGCGTGCATTAGCAAGTAAGTACCTTAATATTAAGTGTTATTAGAGATTGTAGGTTGTTTTTATGCATTGCAGTTCTGTACAAAAGCACAATATTGTGTTTGTTCCAGTATGAGATTTTTTTTTTTTTTTTTTTTTTTTTTTTTTACACACAATATTGTGACTTTTTTTTTTTTTTTTTATATATATCGCCAACCTCCCCACAATATTGTGATAATTATCGTATCGCGACCTTCATATCGTGATGTTTGGATATCGTTACATCCCTAATGTATCGATATTACAACACTGACCTCCGTGATGGTGGAATATTCTTCCACTGCCAGCTTGAGCTCATCTATTTGTCTGCTCTTCTGTAAAGAAAAACAGACAGAACCAAAGTGTACTGAGGCGGTGGGAAAAGTGTTAAAAGTGACCTCAGGTAGGTCAGCAGTGAAATAAAAATTATTGAATAGGACGGTGACCTCTTGTACAAGAGATTCCTTTTCAGTGATGACTGCATCAAAGGAGTGAATCCGCATCTGAGGACAAGGACATAAACTGTTACACAACCGAGTAGCATTTATTGAGTGACACTTGATGTAGAAAGATTTAAAAATAAATAAAAAATACAAGTACAAACGCAGAACCCGGACTAAAGTTAGACAAGACTAAAACCCTCATTAATAAACAATAACTGGGACTAAAATCAGGATACATTTACATTGACTAATGAAGACAAGACAAAAATGTACTTCATTTAATAAAAACTGGACTAAAATCTATGGGCATTTTAGTTCATGAACAAAAACGAGAAAAATATGATTTTTGTAAAATCTTGTCTGCTAATCTTTCACTGCGATGCTGTCATGTGACACACTGACACCTATTTTAAAATTTATAGCTCGCGAGTGCAACAGGCACAAACATGGGACACACAGGAGGTGGATTCCCAGTGAACGGCTAAAAAAAATAAATGATAGCTATAACGTAACAATCCAATGGCTATAACGTTCCAACAATAATGTTAATCCGAGCACCAACTAATGCTGGCTAACTTACTAGCTCATAGCATGTAGCCATAGTAGCCATTGTAATTGTGTGTCAAGTTGTTTTTCCATCAAAAAGATGACAGAAGATTGTAAAATATTTTAGATGCAAAATGTTCAACATATTCTGTTGACAAAAAAAATAAATAAAAAACACAGGGCTGAAATGACGGTCCTGGCTAAAACTAGACTAAAACGTTCAGTTTTTTTGTTTTTTTTTTGACTAAAATTAGACAAAATTCTGATGTCTTGAACTAAAATAAAGACTAAATTCCTTGATTTATAGTTTACTAGAATGGACTAAATAAAAACGGAATGAGGTTGACTATGATTAACTAATTCAGTGCCATTGACGGCTATAGACGTCAATTAACTGAGCTGGCAGTGAATGAGTTAAGAACTCAGAAGCGGGACTGAAACTGAACTAAAACAGACTACGGTAAATTTAAAAAATGGCGAGTAAAATTAACACCAACTGCACAGAAAAAATAAAATAAAAAATGGTGCTTACCTGAAGGTCAGTTTTCACGTCACACAAATCAGCTATTCTCTTTTGAAGCTGGTCCATCTCCATGGTGACGATGAAGTTCTGTGACGTAATCAGAGAAGAGTTTAGGACGTCGCAGCCATTTTTGCACAAGAACATCCGAAAAAACGTGTACCCTGTCCTGAAGCGAAGCAACCTTGGCTGTGAGATCTTGGTTTTCTTTCTCCTGCGAAGAGGAAGCAGTTTCTTTCAGTTGTATGATCCTGACGGATGCAAGCAGGCATTTTCCCACAGTCGAGCGTGTATTGTGTCTGACCACGCGTTTGCTGTGTGCGGAGGCGCGCGCTCTGCCTTCCTCCGTGCAGCTCAGAGTGGCCTTCATTTCTTCCACTTCGTGGTGCAGCATCTTCTCTTTGTGGATCAGCTGCCGGTGACTGCGGAAGAAGGAGGGGACGAGTTACGACGAGTATGAACAAGCATCCCGGCAGCCGCGAGGATCCTCGTATACGCTCGGTTCTGGTTGCGCAGCTCCTCATTCTCGTCTGCCAGCTTTTGGTTACCGTCCTCCATGGCTTCCAATGCCCGTTTCAGCTTCTTCACCTCCTCATGGAGCTTCTGGTTGCTCATCTGGAGGTCGGCGAGGCAATGAACGAGTTCGGAGGTTTCGCTGGAGAGCAGGGAAAGCAAAGTGAGGGTTTGTCGCGGGTAACTCCACAATTGGAGGAGCTCTTGAGACAAAACTAAGTGATTCCGCAATATGATTTCAAACAAGTTTTGAGCTTCTTCTGTCATTCCCTTTTGATGATCAACTTACAATACATATTAAATATTGCTGAGAGAGTCAAGCACCTTTTAAATCAGCTTTTTGGACAAATTCTTGCATTTTGGTTGGACCACAAACATTTTAACTTCAAGTAATTATTATGCTTAGCTACTAAATCATTATTAAAAATAATAAAAAAAATAAATGGAAAATGAGCCATGTGCTTATTGCTCTGACCTACAGACATCATGTCTCTAGTTTTCATAATTTTTTAGCTGTAATAATGGCACTCACACCAACATGACCTGGTTGTTTGATTAAAAAACAAACAAGCAAACATTAAAGTAATAAAGTTTGTATTTCATAAAATGCAGTTTTATTTCATTGTAAAAGGCTTTATTCTGCAATATTTAAAAACAAGTTAAAAGAAAATGAAAAATTTAATACTAATATTAAATATTAAATAAATAAATAAATAAATGAATGAATGAATAAATACATCAATAAATAAATAAAATAAATGATAGTTTTGTTACCAGTTTCTTGAAACGTCCCCTCCAAAGCCCTCCAAGCTTCCTGAAGTTACGTTGGGCAGCATGGACTTCCTGGCTACAACGCCATCAATGGGGCTCTTGAGAAAAGAAAAACAAAAAAAACAAAAACAAAAAAACAAATTTTGGTTGTCTTGTAGTACCCTACAATATAATCATTTCCTGAAAACAGAACACAATGTGCACTAAACTTGATCAAAAATGTAAAAAAATCAAATCACCAATAATCACCAATAATCTACTACAAAAATTACTGACTTAATACTATATTTATAAAATTATTATAATATAGAATATAATATAAAATATGATAAAAAATACAGTGTTCCCTCGTTTTCCGCTGGGGTTAGGTCCCAATAAATACCTGCAATAAATGAAATCCATAAAGAAGTTAGCTTCATAATTAACATTTATTATAAATGTTTGAAGGCTCTAAAACCGCTCACCACACAGTTTATACACTTTTCTCATCAAGGCATTTACATTTTCCCACATTTCTCTGTCTCTCTTTTTTTTTTTTTTTTTTTTTTTTTTTTTTTTAAACATTCTCAATGTTCAAACGTTCATAAATTTTATCAAATAAGTACACTACTGTAAAAAAAAAAAAAAAAAAGAGAGAGAGAAAAAAAAAGTGCATGCAAAATTGCACTAAAAAAACCTGCGATATAGCGAGGCCGCGTAAAGTGAACCGCGTTACAGCGAGGGAACACTATTACAATATCAGGATCGATTACATTATTGGTGAAATTGGGTTTGATTACATTTTTGATTAAAAACAAAGTGCAAATATTACATTTTCAGGAAATGATTACCTTATTGGGTGTTACACGTCTTACTTTGACAGCAGCGTCCTGGGTTACATCTTCTAACGCCGCTTCCCTAAAATGCAACAGATGAAGCCAAGTGAAAGACAACATACACAACAAACGAACTATCGCGATTCCTAAATTTACCCATCGTTGCGGCAGGCGTCGATCCACTCCCTCATGACGGCGTGGTACGTGTCCAAATCAATAGAAACGTCTTCATGCTCGGGATCCAGCATGTTGCAAAGCGCCTCCAGCCCGCTGTCCTCCGACGTGCGGCTGGTGGTGTGCCGCAAGAAGTCCACGATGTGAGACACGTACACCTTACCTAAACGTATTTTTTCATGCAAACAAAAATAAAACACTAAGTTGGGATGGGCCACACAGCCTTAAAATACAATTTGGATTCAAGGTTCTTTTAGAAAAGCACCTTCAGACGGTGTTTTTTCTAAATATTGCGTACAAGTAATACACATTTCTATAAACTCATTCACTCAAACCATTTTCACTGAAGAAACTCCCTTCACTCTCGGCTGTTTTACTGGATTTTGACGGATTTTTGCAAGGTCCACACAATATTGTATTCTATTGCTACCAAAACATGAAACCTGCCAAAAGAAAGATTAGAGTTTCTTCTTTCACCAGGAAAGAAAAGTATATGTGTATCTGTTTCCGTTTTGCAGCAATTAGCGTTAGAATACAGCTAAATTTCATTAATATTGACAAACCTGTTCAAAACACTGGGGAAAAGGGCTTGTTGCGACAGGGTTCTGGTTGATCTCTTATACTCTGCTGCCATCTGCTGGCCATTTATTGTAAAAACTACCTTTGCTTTAAGCGACCTCTTCAGGTCAGAGGCTACATCAAAGCCTTCAGGTATGCTCTAGCATTTAAAAACAAAACAAAACTTATGAGTACGTTTTTGGGACAAAGGCAATAATTAAAATAGAAAGTTTTTATGCATTTTTGGGAGCAAATGAGTTAAAAACTAAAACTAATACTGAAACTAACTAAAACTAAGCATTTATTAAATAACTAAAATTAACAAAAACTAACAGAACCACCCTAAAAACGAATTAAAACGAACTCAATTTAAAAACCAAAATTCAAAACGAAATCAAAACTAACTCAACTGAAAATTCCAAAAATATAATAACCCTGTTTGGATGTGAATCCGTCTTTTCCCCTTTGCCTGGAGAGGAAAGTCACTCCTGTCTTGGAAATGTGCTACTGTAGTGGTACATACATACGTTCAAGGTAAACAACTACTACTGTAATATCACAATTGTTAGTTATTTCCTTTGTGTGAATGTTTGTGTCGACGTTACCTCGACGCTGCGTGTCACAAGCATGGAAGATGGTGTCGAGGAGATTCTCCTCGCAGATGAAGCCCACTTCGGCCATGTTTTTGCTCTCAGAGGCCAGCGCGTTCCCTAGAAGCACGAGCCAAGACAAGCACATGATGCTCAGTTGCACTTCAGGGCACTGTTGACGACAGGGGCCGTAAAAAAAAAAAAAAAAAAAAAACCAAAAACTGAAATTGTGCCATGTTTGAATATCCACCGTTTGCAATTTGCTCAACCGATTTGCATATTCAGACTCACTTGAGTCAGCTTCCTCAAAATGAGCTTGCATTTTACAGAACTGTTTCCACGATTGCAGTACTTGTGCTGGTTACTCAGAAAGAACAAGCTGTATTGCAATAAACAATGTCAGATTCATTATATATATATATATATATATATATATATATATATATATATATATATATATATATTAGGGGTGTGGATTGCCTAGTACCTTACGATTCGATCCGTATCACGATTTATAGGTCACGATTCGATACCGATTAATCCCAATATGAATTTACAAGTGGATTGTTGCGATTTTTTTTTTTTTTACTCAAATTTAGAAAATACCATACAGTAAACTTATACATGTACACTGTAAGATTTGTATGAAAATGTATTATTTATTGATCTTATAATTGTAAGCCACTGTATTTAACAAACATATATATATATATATATATATATATATATATATATATATATATATCCCTGCGATTGGCTGGCAACCAGTCCAGGGTGTCCCCCGCCTACTGCCCAAAGCCAGCTGAAATAGGCGCCAGCACCCCCCCGCGACCCTTGTGAGGAATAAGCGGTCAAGAAAATGGTAAGCAAGCCGATAATTGTTTGCAAAATTAACTTGAATGCAAATATACTTTCGAGTCCTACTATAAGTCTAACAAATACATTGAAACATTGTATAAACTTTGCACAATGTGTCAATGTATGTAAAGCACCATGAAGCTGAATGGGCTCTTGCACAGCTCGACTACTTCCTGAACTGAATACCACATTTTTGTTTCCTGTCTTTCATGAGTGGACAAACTGATTAATCCAGGTGTGTCTTTGGCAACAGATTACATTGAACCTTTTTGGATCTAAAACTACTTCACATGAAATTTTCTCTCTTTTTTTTTTTATGAAAAAAAACTTGACACACAATTACAGTGACTCCATACTTCACATCTTTTTTTGTTTTGTTTTGTTTTGTTGAAAAAAAACTTGACACACAATTACAAGTGACTCCATGCTATGAGATAGCAAGTTAGCCAGCATTAGTTATCATTCGCATTAAGATTATTGTTGGAGCGTTATAGCCGTTGGATTAATGTTAAGTTATAATTATACATATATATATATTTTTTTAACCTTTCACAATGAATCCACCTCCTGTCTGTCCCATGTTTGCGCCATGTCACATGACAGTGTCACAGATGTGACACATTAGCAGAGACAAGATTTTACAAAATCATCATTTTCGTCTCGTTTTTGTTCATGAACTAAAATGTTCATAGAGTTTAGTTTTAGTTAAATTTTTGTCTCGTCTTCTTTAGTCAACGAAAAAGCATAGATTTAGTCCCACTTATTGTTTATTAATGAGGGTTTTAGTCTCGTCTAGTTTTAGTTGGGTGAAAAATGTGTGTTGACGAAATGATTTTTGTTTAGTTTTTTTTTTTTTTTTTTTTTTACGAAATTAACACTAGTTCCTGCTTACCTCCATCTCCCAGTGACAATTTTCTGACAACCAGAGCCGAGCAGGGCAGCTCACCCTCGGGGGAGCCTTCGGCGTTGACAGGGCTGAAGTTGAACCCGTACGAGATAGTGCTGCTCAATGGGGTGAAGGTGCAAGAGAGCGTGTGCCGAATTCCGCTCTCAGGCTGCACCGACGGGGGTCCTCCGTCTTGTGGGAACGAAAAGTGCGGCGATTCCTTCCTCTGGCCCGTCGGAGTGGAACAGTAGTTGTGCCGAGTCTTGACTGGTTTTGTCGCACTTTGATCGAGACCTCTCGTGACGGTGTACGTGACGTTAGTTGAGGCGCTGGCTGCTGATGTGGAAGGAACGGGTAATGGGATGTTGCTCTTCTGAAACGGTCCAGAGTTTGGCATCCTGTCACCTTTCACCTTGCGCACCTGGACCTCTTTCTTCAAGATGGCTTCCAGGTTGGGCCTGATGTTACGATGGGGGGTGTCATAGCTGCTGGAGGACAGCTTGGGGATATGGAAGGGGCTATTGGGCTCCCGGTCACCGCACCATTCGATGGTCTGCAGTTTGCGGCAGATGCTGTCCACCGGGTTGTGGCGCCGCGTTGGATGGGGCTTGTCGTAGTCCATGATCATGTGAGGCTGGAGTCTGGGGTGCAGACAAGGAGGGTGATCAACGAGTGACATGACAAACTGATGCATGGTGAATCAGATAGGCTATACACTTTTTTCAATACCGTTAAGGAGGGAAGGAAAAAGGAGGCAAGCAAGGAAGGATGTAAGGTCAACACACAAAAACTCACACCTGGAGCTTAAAAACCCAACCTATGTTTGTAGAAACATTAAAATACCCGACTTTATAGCTATAACGTAAGTAAATGTAGAGAAATTTAGAGAACACACAGGTGGGTGAACTACTTTTAGCCCACTACAGACTTATGGAAATGTCTAATATAAACCTAATGTGGGAAAACAACTGTATAATGAAAGGCACGATCGATTAAATAGCGGCATTTATTTTTGCATTTATTTGCACTGTCAAATGCCGATAATTAAAAGTTTGAATTTGATAAACTTCAATGACAATTAAATGGAGGTTTAAGAAAGTGTACAATTTTAAACTCCCTCGTAGGGAAATAGAAATTAAAAGGATTTACACTGGCTCCCTGTCAGCTGTAGAATCGATTTTAAAGTTCTGCTACTCGTCTATAAATCACTAAATGGTTTGGGTCCTGAATATATCCAAGAAATGCTGATTGAGTACAAACCCAGCAGGGCTCTGAGATCGACAGACTTGGGCCAACTAGTGGAACCCAGAGTTCGAAGTAAACATGGTGAAGCTGCATTTAGCTATTATGCTGCACACAGATGGAATAGGCTACCAACAGAAGTGAAGTCAGCCCCGAGTGTAAATGCTTTCAAATCCAGGTTAAAAACTTTGCTTTTTTCTTATACCTTTGATTAGGGACTTTTAAACAGCTTTAATTAAGTGTTTTTTTAATTATTATTTTAATTTTAATTTTAATTTTAATTTTAATTTTAATTTTAATTTTTATTTTTATTTTTTTCATTATCATTTTAAACTTCCTTATGTTAAATTTTTTAAAGTTTGTTGAATAATGTTTTAAGATTGTTAGTTTGTAACCTATTTTCATTTATTTTTCTTCCTCTGAATGTTAACTACTGTTTCTTGATGCTTATGTGTTGTCTTTCCTCGTGTAAAGCACATTGAGTTGCCTTGTGTATGAAATGTGCTATACAAATAAACTTGCCTTGCCTTGCCTAAAATAAAATATATTATAACATTGTGAACGAGGTAAACAATTTAGCAACAGGTGCGGAAGATTACAACTAATTGAGACGACGCTCAAAAATTAATAAGACAATCATAGGGATACCCTAAGACATTATTAATAGATACGTAACATTGCTGTATTGACCATTTAAAATATGTCACGTTTAAAAACAAAAGGTCGAGAGATGATTTAACAATTTGTTTTGGGCCAGTAGCCAAGCGTTTAAATCAACGCAAAAAAAAAAAAAAACCTAACAAAAAAAGACAAAACAAAAACAAAAACACAACAACCTTGAAAAACTTCTACACACAAAAAATGAACACGTAAAAAAATAAAATAAAATCACCTTACGTTAAACGCCTTCAAAACACAAAAAACACACACAAAAATGCACAAACTGTCGTCGTTACCTTACCCAGCTTGATTGGTAATCAATCCCACCGTTCACCTCTCCAGACTCGCGCATGTGCATTCGGAGTTTGTGACCAGCGAGGACCCACGGACTAATATAAACTAACAGCGCCACTCTGTGCCGAAAAGCGGTAACAACAGCAACAGCTCTTGAAAGGCGCAACAAACGTTCCGTTGAACGTTAATAATGAAGTAGTAAAGCAGCAGGGCGTATCCACAACGAATTCAACCGGGCTCCTCCTCTATTTAAGGTATTTAAAGCAACAATATTTTTCCCCAGGGTGAAAACATGTAACTTGTGTAAATATTTATAAAAGGGTTAGCTTCAGCTGGGTCGACTTCCAATATTATACAGTACAGACGTCTCCTGTTAGGTTATCACACAAAACGATGAAATATTTGGGATTAATGTGAACAGGCGGTGAGCATGAACATATTATTTAAAGACTGGGTTAGCTTTAAAGATTATTTTCTTTTTTGATTTGTGAATATTGTTTCATTACGATGAATAATTTCACTTTGATGTTTGGAATCCAATGCAACATATGTCGATGAAACAAACTATTCTTTATAGTAGGTTACAGTGGCTTAAGAATTTTTTGTTTTTGGTGTCACTTGATGTAAAAAGTTTGAGAACCACTTGTACTTTGTGGCTAAAGTTAGCACGTTCCTAACCAATACTACAATTTTACAGTGTTTCGGTCATCCATCATGGACGCTCCAACCATGAAGGCATGCAGCATTCCGAGCTTCAAGGTACTTTGTGATCACTTCACAGGGTGTTCCAAAAGTGTACGTTCACTTTGCAATAGTCAATTTACAGTAACTTTTGGCACACCCTGTGTTGATAGTCCCAGCTGGATAAATACAGTTTTATCAGCCTACCCTCAGTTGCAGCATCTTGATGATTCACACTTCAAACAATCCCCACAGTTGCTCCCTGTAGAAGGAGAATCTAAAATATCAATTTTCCATAATAATCGGAATGAGTGGAAGAGAACCAACTATATGTCCTTATTGTTGGTCACAATTGAGGTGGTCGATGTGGTCCTCCTCTCGGCACAATCCACTGTCCCAGCTCATACTAAGTAGCCGAAGCGCTCAGGTAGAGATTAGGCCACTTTCTCTCTCTCTCGCACACACACTGGCAGACACAGCATTCTCATATTTATAGCCACTTAAGCACTTGACAGCGCCGTGTGTGAATGGAGGGATGCAGGTAAACGTGAGCAGGGGATTATGGCGCATGGTAAAATTTCTCCTTGGGTGTCATCTTGTTATGTGGAGGAAACAACAACATAATAAAAAGAAAAACAGGGATCACAGGCACATAATTTGGTTGGATACAAAAAACAAAAACAAAAAAGTACCAAAACAAAACACATGTTGGTCGGCCATTGCTTTGTAATCTGGGATTAGTGCAGGAGGAAGGGCAGAAAGGTTCCGTTTAATTCATGTTATGGGAAACGTGTCTGTTAACACATGCCAGGCATTTTCTTTGCTGTTGTCAGATCTGAAAAGGAATTTTGGAGCCATAAACGTGGGATGAGTCACATTCAATAGTGGTTGTCAAAGCTTTAGCTCCCTCTAGTGGTATTTCAATCACTGAATTAAATGATCAACGTATGTGCATAATGCTTCATCTTTAAAAAAAATAAAAATAAAAATAAATCAGTTGAGTACATTAAGTACAGTTACAGTTGATCGCTGTAAAATTTGGCCAAAAAATGATCTTTACAATAGCCTTTTTATTTGACAATTTATGACTACAACATCTTGTAATTAGTAGAGCTGCTCCTGCAAGTCTCTGGCCAATAGTTTGTTTGTTTTTTTCCTCACTCACTCACTCACTCACTCACTCACTCACTCACTCACTCACTCACTCACTCACTCACTCACTCACTCACTCACTCAATCTTACATCCTGTAAGCTTTACATGTGATGGTCCCACTCCCCCACCCAGAGCCTCTGGCCAATAGCTTTCAGACTCGTTCCCACAGATATGACGTCATGTGTGCATTGTGTACATGAAGAGTGTGTGCAGTTCCATTTTTCGTCAACAGGTGGCAGTAGCGATTCAAAATGAAATATGTCTGCGTTCAGTAGATTCAAGCACAGTCAAGTTAGAACGGATTGTTTTCAAACGTAGAATTGTGCAATACATTTTAATTTAATAGTAAACTGTTTGCACTGTTTATGATGTGCAAAACCACACCATTGACTAAAATATCTGACGGGCATCTATGGTGCTGTACACAAACATTTTTTATTCTCAGCTTTATGTAAAGTTTATATACATACTCCTTGAAAGTCTATCAAGTAATGTGGTGTGCCTCAAGGTTCAATTTTAGGTCCTTTATTGTTGAATTTATACATTCTGACGGTGTCATTATGCTACACTGACAACAGACGGTTGTACGTCATCTGTATCCTGGACGTCAGATCCTGGATGAAATATGTCTTAAGAAGTTTAAGATGTGGGAGTCTAAATCGAAATAATATCTTTTTTAAGGCAACAGAGCTTGTTATCAAGCGATCCACGGCTCCGGTAAACCGTCACGACACGTGCGCCTTTGGGACAGTCTTCACCAACCACATGCTGACCATCAAGTGGGACGCCTGCGAGGGCTGGCTGTCGCCCCTCATCCAGCCTTTCCACAACCTGCCGCTTCACCCGGCCTGCTCGTCATTGCACTACGGCGTTCAGGTGAAGAGAAACAAGGCCTGCGTGGTGCGGACTTTACATTCCCCCGCTGAGCCTGATCATTTTCTACACAGCTGTTTGAAGGTCTGAAGGCTTACCGCGGGGCTGACAATCGACTGCGACTCTTCAGGCCAATGCTCAACATGGAACGCATGCTCGTCTCGGCAAGGAGAGCTTGTCTGCCAGTAAGTTGGAGGCTGCAAGTCGGCAATGTGGGGGGAACAACATATTCATTGTGTTCCCTATTTTGAGATATTTGAAGCATCAGAGTTGCTGGAGTGTATCAGGAAACTCGTGGAAGTGGACCAGGACTGTGTACCTTGCTCAGACACAGCCAGTCTTTACATCAGACCCACACTCATCAGCACCGAGGTAGTAACAAGTACAGTAATCCGATGTTTGATCATCAACAATATGGAATGATATTTGTTTTTTGTCTCTCAGCCATCCCTGGCTGTCCAAAAGCCTGGCCGAGCCTTGCTGTTTGTCATCATGAGCCTAGTGAGCTCTTACTTTAACGCGGCCACCAAAGACATCTCCTTGTGGGCCGACCCAAAGTACACGCGGGCCTGGGAAGGAGGGACCGGAGACTGCAAAATGGGAGGGTGGGAGGCCCACGCAGTTGAGAATCACGCAAATAAAAGTGTGGCGTAATTTTATTGATCTGATTTTGGGACAGGAACTACGGTAGCACCCTGTGTGCACAGTACGAGGCGGCGGAAAATGGATGTCAACAGGTGCTGTGGCTTTACGGTGAGGACCATCAAATCACTGAAGTGGGAACCATGAATATCTTTGTCCACTGGATCAATGAGGATGGAGGTCAGTCCATCCCGACAGACAAAATCATATCTAATTATCTACAATGCTTTCTAGACATTTATGCTTGCTATTATTGCTGTGTGTGCTCTTTATTCAGTTTTAATTCATTCCTTTTAATAATGAATCATTATTAATTAAAGTACAAAAAAGTAAAATAATAATTACAAATTAAAAAATACATTTATTTATATATATAATTTTTTTAATTAATTACAAATTAAAAATGAAATAAATTAGTATATATATATATATATATATATATATATATATATATAATTTTTTATTTGTAATTGATTATTTTTATTTTTTTGTATTTTAATTAATTATTAGTTAATAAAATGCATGAATTAAAACTGAATATACCCCTTGTGAGGAGCAAGCGGTTAAGAAAATGGATGGATGGATGGATGGATGGAATTAATTGATTAAATTAATTTCCAAACCTGTAGAAGAAGAGCTTGCAACTCCACCCCTGAATGGCATCATCCTCCCAGGCGTAACTCGACGGAGCATCCTGGAACTCACCAGACAATGGGTAAAAACACAAACACACATTGAATTCCAACCGACTGCCCTCAAGCTTCTCTTCTCCCTTCCAACATAAAGGGGGAGTTCAAAGTAACAGAGCGCTCCCTGAACATGGCCCAGCTCCAGGGCGCTCTCAAGCAGGGCCGAGTCAAGCAGTTGTTCGGTTCCGGCACGGCCTGCATGATCTGCCCGGTGGCAGAAATTTTCTACTTGGGAGAGGTAGGACAGTCACAGACAACAAAATATCTTCAGTATTCACTCATGTAAATAAATGCAAATGAGGCTGAAAGTATACTCACACACTATAGTTGTGACTTGTACAGTACAACTATTTCTTTGTCTTTATTTGGATATCCCATATCTGTCTGTTCACTTTTTCACAAATGTCAAAAATAATCGTCATAGCAAAGCTAGTCGTGCACACAATTAGTACAATTATTTTCTATTTTTGTGTGTAGCACTTGCGCATCCCCCGTCAGGAAAAGAGTTCACAGCTGAGTGCTCGTATCTTCAAACAACTCACAGATATTCAGGTTGGTGCACACCAGGCTAATCATGGATTTTGCACTCTTAACTTTTTTTTTAAATAATTTTTTTATTGCAATTTTGGCTTCATGTAAAAAAATGATGTAGTTAGTTTGTAGAGCAGGTTTGTGAATTTTTATTTTTGTAATTAGGTTTTGTTTTTATGTTGTTTTTTTAAAATGTATTATCACCCTCTTAAAATAATTGCCAAGTCATTATTTTTTTCAAAAAATATTTTTTTTGGCCTAAATCATCACCAATCTTTTTTTTTTGTGCTTCCTGAAAACGATTATTTTAAGAGGGCGTCGCCACATCAATATGGAATATTTGTGGAGTGCGAAAGGTGACGCAAGCAAGTATTGTGAAATGAAGTAAACTGCAATTTCAAAATGTATGACCTTCTTTCTTAGCAATACCAAACTAAATACATTTAAAATGAAACTTGATAAATCATGTCTTGACAAAGATGAAATCAAAGGACATTTTATTATAAAATTAAGATGCTATTTCATTGAGTTGAGTTGAGAGTCGGGTATTACTCATTGTACCAATTGCTTGGCTTTAGTTTCCTCTTAGTACTAAAGAGAAGTCATTAATGCAATATTAGCCTTTGCCTCCATCTATTGAGCGTTATATTTTCGTGGATCGTGCAAATGCTGGTGGATCTTGATGTGTCAGCTAAAAAGGCTCGCTGCTCAGC
The DNA here is from genome assembly GCF_051991245.1 of Festucalex cinctus. NCBI lineage: Eukaryota > Metazoa > Chordata > Actinopteri > Syngnathiformes > Syngnathidae > Festucalex > Festucalex cinctus. The sequence goes on from NC_135426.1 coordinate 5,807,856, forward strand.
TAAAATTATCAGGGTCCAAAGTTAATCGAACGTGATGTATTTTATTGATAAATATGTGAAGAGTTGCGATCAAACCATCTGAATGTCCTATTTGACCACTTCACGATGAGGATATGCTTCCGTTATGTCTCGAGTGACTCTATGGATGGATGGATGGATAGATTTCTTCATACAAATGATCAGGGGTTGTGTGCTGTCTGAGAAGAGAATAGCACATTGTGAGATGAGATGAGTGGCAGTTATCTGTTTTGCACAACCCAAAGTAATTTTTTTCACCATATATTTTGAAACAATCGTCGTACATAGACAAATTCTAGCAGCAAATCATGTGGACTCGCGATTCCGGATCTTGGCATGCCTCAGTTGCTGCTCTGTTTTAAGCTAACTTTAAACTTGAGCAAGTATTAGCCAACATGGTAGTTTGGGGCAACTTGTCTCAATCATTTTGGGGTTTGTTGTCAAATGAAAAGAATGGGCCAATGAAACTGGCAACTCTGTTTACATATGCCAGAATTGCCCTAAAGATGATGAGTCTGAAGAGTGAGGAAATTAGTTTGCTAGGTTTTGTTTCATTGTTTATTAAAAATGGATTTTCCAGTTGTTGCAACTATAGTATGCCCACATGTCAGGACTGGATTAAATTTCATGATGAAAGGGGCGTGGAAAACCAAATAAATAGAGAGGATGAGGAGCGGAATCAGGCACGGTGGTCCAGTGGTTAGCATGTCCGCCTCCCAGTTCTGAGTTCTCTGGTTCAAGTCCAGGCTCCGGCCTTCCTGGGTGGAGTTTGCATGTTCTCTCCGTGCCCGCGTGGGTCTTCTCCGGGTACTCCGGTCTTCTCCCACATTCCAAAGACATGCATGGCAGGTTAATTGGACGCTCCGAATTGTCCCGAGGTGTGCTTGTGAGTGTGGATGGTTATTTGTCTCTGTGTGCCCTGCAATTGGCCAGCAACCAGTCCAGGGTGTCCCCTGCCTACTGCCCAGAGCCAGCTGAGATAGGCTCCACCACCCCCCGCGACCCTTGTGAGGAATAAGCGGTCAAGAAAATGGATGGATGGATGGAGGAGGAGAGGAATCTTCAGAGAGTGCAGGAGTGAATTGTATCAGTCAGTTCCTCTCCTCTCTCCTTGCAAGCCCTGAACTGAGTCTCTTCTCCTCTTTTTGTGTCGTGTTTAATAGATGTCAAACAGGTAACCCTGACAACTATACATCAATCCATTAAACGAAATGCTGTATTTATTTATTCATTTTATTCAATTTAATCTCAAATTTCCAGTTCAAGGGAAGCAAAACAGGCATTTGAGGCTGAAAGCGATGACCTCGATGCCAGCAGTTCCCAAGGACTTTAATCTATTTCATAATATTTTATGTTAAAGTTGGCTCAATGACTATAGTGCATTTTTAAGATCAATGACATCCAAACAATTCCTCTAGCTGTAAAAAAAAAAAAAAAAAAAAAAAACAGGAGAAAAGGGATAATTTTTTTGTTCTTGTTTTTAGTTGCAAACTCCAGTGTGACATCTTACCACATAGAGTGTGACAACTCACCCATTGGTAGGGCAACATGTCACATGTCCACTCCCTCTATTTGATGGCTTATAACTCTGCACTGACACAAAGTATGAAAATGACATGAATACAAAAAATATACCTAAGACTTCTGTCATTCATCTGGTATACATGTTGTTTATATATGATGTATTGATTCCAAGAAATAGACAAAAGTACAACTAGCCCCGAGCTCCCGACACGTAGAGGGAATGTGATTGGTCAAGCCGACTATGACCGCTCCCGCAGATAATGGTGCACTCTTTGGACCCAAACTATTTTGACAGTGTCACACAAAAATGCCAACTAAAACAATAAATGTTGAATGTTTCACAAAACTCTAAAGAAGTTAACTCAATCTGTTTACATATTGTAATATTGTAATCACTGCGAGGCAGGAGATGAGCGCGCCGTATATCATGCAGGCCTCATGAGGGACGTTTGGGGGCCTGATGAATGTGCCCCCCCTTCTTGCACAATGTAGAGATAGAGGCCTGAGTGGCAAACTCCTGCGTTCTCTCATTAAGCCCGCTGTAATTGCACAAACCCAATTATTGCCTCAGCATTTTTTTTTTGTGATCTTCAAAAAGCCGAGATGCTGCAAAACCGAAGACGGCTCGGACAAGTGCGGTGGGGAGGCTTAATGAACAATAAAATCGACAAAAGCAGCGCGCCGCTTATAAATCTGTTGACATTTCATTTGGAGGCGAGCGGCAACATTGTGCAACAAACAAACGAGTTGGTCCGAGGCTGAGGATGAAAGATGGCTTTACTAAGTCGCCTTTCCTGTTCCTCTTTCAAGTTAATTAGAAATCACATCCTTTTGTTTCCGTTTATTTACTTTCTCACTCGGACCATTAGAACAAATTTGCAGAATGAGAGGCAAATAATTGGATTTGTCTCCCCAGCTGTCACGGATTGGGGGGGGGGTGGAACATTTTGTTGTGATTGTTATTATTCCTTCTCTCTGTGTTGCATCGCCTCGGTGGCCGAGTTGGCAGATTTGCTCAAGGGTGTTTAATTTCATTTTATTTTTTTCCTAATTTGTGATTTGTTCGCAATTAAGAGGCGCTGGGTGAGGACAACTTTATTGCATTGCGACACAAGTTTTATTTGGACCCTGAAGGAAGGGGGAAAGCATCATCTTGCCAGTCTTTTTTGGACCTTTTTTTTTTTTTTTTGTCTTGCAGTATGGCCGCACACCCAGTGACTGGACATTCCTTGTCTGACGGATATCAAGAAGCACCAAATGCACGATTGGCTCGTGTCTGCTCACCAAGACGTACAAAGTAAAAAACAAAAAACAAAAAACAAAACAAAACAAAAAAAACAGCTCACATGCAATCTGTTCACTGTTCATGCAATGTACTACTATGACATTTCTTGAAGAAAAAAACAAAAAAGACTAAAGTGCATTCATTAACAAAAGTTGGCTGTTTTCTCATGCAATAATGCTTAATAAATTACAGTCCTACAACATCACTTCCTTTTTTAATAGCATCAAGGTTTGAAAAGCATGTTATGAGAGGAAAAAAGTTGCGTGCAATAGTGATCTAATGCTGCATTCGAGGATGGTCGGAAGTCGGACTTTTCCGAGTTCAAACCAGGAAGTGTGTACGGGAACTTGGAAATTCCACCTGCCAAGTCGGAAAAAATAAAGGACCCCGACTTCGCCGACGGACTACAAGTGACGTCACTCTGCAATGGTGCCCACAGACTGTGAATGATAAAACACAATTTACTCAAATATAAAACTAGATAGCTTTCTTCATTCATAAATATTCGACATAACGTCATGTAACGCAACATACGTGACAGTATTGCTGCTATCTCCCTGTATGAAATTTTACGGTCAACTACTGAACTCTGGAAAAATGTTTATGAAATAAGATCAAAGCAATAAATTAAGCAAAATTGCGAGAAAGTAAGTTTGCTAGAGGTCAAAATGAGTTTTGAAGTCCAAAATAAAAAACAATTTATCACTGTCCGCCATTTTGGTTGTTTACTTTCGCCTCAAACGCTTTCAGGTCGGAACTGGGGAAAAAAACAACTCGGATATATGTGACTTCCACCCATGCTCGAATGCAGCATAACCCCGGGTTTACACCGGATGCGGTTGCGGCGCGGTTGCGGTGCGGTTGCGGTGCGGTCCGGCGACGCAAGCAATTAGATTCCATTCATTCGAATGGTGCAGTTTACACCGCTTGCGGGTGCGTTGCGTGTCGACTGCGGAAGGCCTGCGGCGTGCCGCAAGCCTTCCGCAAGGATAGACCTATTTTCTATTTTTGCCGGACGCCGCAGCGGTAGGCCTCCGGCAAATGGCAAGCTAGCACAAAACACATCGAGCGGGACAGGAAGACCGAGGCAGTTTCAAAATAAATTTCCGGTTACCTTTCAGAATAAAACACTCGCCAGCTCCTATTTCGCAAGTTTTTCAGCAAAACGTGACGTGGGCGTCGCCGGGCCATGTGCTCATTCATGGTTTAGACACCAGCGAACATGGACGAGGAGAGGTTTATATTGGAGGTGGAAAACCACAAAATAATATATGACACGGCACATCCTTTTTATAAGGACTGTAATGTATTGTGAGTTTGATGTTCGCGATTGCTTGTTGTGCCCGTCTCGCTTGCCGTACTGAGCGGCAGCCGGACGCGGAAGACAGAAATAAAGAGTGGACCCGCACTGACCCGACTCTCGTTATTAATATACTTTACAAGGACAACCAAAAAAAGGATGCTGCATGGAATCTCATAGCAGAAGAAGAAGAAAAGGTTAAATCAAAAGAAGTCCACCTCTCTTTCTGCTTCTCTGTTGAGCACAGACTTTCTGTATGTTTGTCGTTGTGAAATGCCACATGATCGCGCGCGCGCGGTCCCGCGAGACACGTTGGGAAGTGGGCTGCGACGGAGCTGCCGGACCGCAGCTGTACAGCTGGTGTGGATTGACAAAAAAATTGACCCGTCCGGAGCACGCAGTCAAGACGCACCGCACCGCAACCGCACCCGGTGAAAACCCGGGGTAAGGCAGTGGTGTTCAATCTTGACCTGCAGGTTTTGGATGCTTCCCTGCTGATTCCAAGCTGATTCCAATCAACTCCTGTTGATTGGCTCCTTATGCAGAGCTCGCTGATGAGATAATTCATATATCAGCTGTGTTGGGGAAGGGAAACATCCAAAAGCAGCGGGACTCCGGCCCCCGAGGACCGAGTTTGGACACCCCTGAACTAAGGCTTGATTCAGATGTCTTGTCTTCAAAAAGAGACACCTCTTCTCGACTCATACAATGAACAAGTTAGCTCACTTTAATTCTCAAAATGAGAGCCATTCTTTTGCCAATTTGTCCATGATTATTTTTCCCAATTTATCTTATTAAATAATTACTCAATTGATTCATTTGTTGAAAAATTAGGATTTCAATTTCCAAGTTTTATTTTCTTTCTTCTTTTCAGACCAATAATATGCAGTGCTGTTGTATAGGATATTTAAATGGTAGCATTTTCATTTCTTTATTTTTTGTTGAAATAAAAGATTCAATCAATGAAAAATTTATTCTAATAAAATGAAAAATATTAGTAAAATAATTAAATATATATGCACATTTGCGGGCGGCACGGTGGTTAGCACGTCCGCCTCCCAGTTCTGAGGACGTCGGTTCGAGTCCAGGCTCCGGCCTTCCTGGGTGGAGTTTGCATGTTCTGCGTGGGTACTTCTCCGGGTACTCCGGTCTCCTCCCACATTCCAAAGACATGCGTGGCAGGTTAATTGGGCGCTCCGAATTGTCCCTAGGTGTGCTTGTGAGTGTGGATGGTTGTTCGTCTCTGTGTGCCCTGCGATTGGCTGGCAACCAGTCCAGGGTGTCCCCTGCCTACTGCCCAGAGCCAGCTGAGATAGGCGCCAGCACCCCCCGCGACTCTTGTGAGGAATAAGCGGTCAAGAAAATGGATGGATGGATTTATATATATATAAAATGTATTTATTTATTTACCTGGCCCATCTGCCAGTTAAAAAAAAAAAAAAAAAGCCAAGAATTGAACTTCACGTTTAGCATCACAGTTTACCTCACATATTTCGACGTTGTTCTGTCTCAGTGTTTATGATCTCAAAAAGCAGGAACCCCCCATTTGGCCCCCAAAAACTCTTGATGACGTCCTGTCACTTGTTGTTAAGGCATCGGTGACATTGACGCAAGGGCACAAGGGAGGCGTCGGGGTGTAATCCGAGGCAAAGGAGCGAGCGGGGAGCGAGAGGAAGATGGCACCCATTCAAGCTCCGAAGAGCGACGTTTGGCTCCGAGCATGTGCGGCCGCCCTTTTCTCCCTCTCCTTCCTCCCTCCCTCCCTCTCGCCGGGGGGGCCTTGATGTGATTTGACAAGAACTACGCTGTCATCTTGAGTTAGTCCAATTTGAAAGTCTAATTAATGAACTCGGCGCCACTTTGTGTAGTCGTCGCTGTTGTTGTCTTGGTTTCCTCTTCTCGGGCCTGTTTGTCTCCTATTTGCCTTTTCTTTACCCTTTCCTTCCCTTTCAGCATTTACTTGATGTGCTTATTTTCCATTCTAAGGTCCATGTGCTTTTCTGTCCTCACACTAGGATGACTAATATGCAACTAGCAGAAAGACAGTTTTGCTAATAATGCTTTTTCCTACGACTACATAATAGGGATGTAACGATAACGGCAATTGTGATATCGCGATATTAAAACTGTCACAATATATCGTCACAGTTATGTCACACTATTAAAAGCAGCACATCTGTTAAAAAAAAGTCGGGTTAATTTCCATTTGTGCAGTTCTAGTACCCTCTGGAGGCTAGTTTTTTTTTTTTTTTTAGTGCAGTTTAATTTTCAGAAGGCATGTTTTGGCCCTTCCTCGTCTTCTTATCTTCGTAATGTGCTTGTGAACGGAGTCAATAAGTGTAGGAACTCAATGTGTGCTTGCATTATCAAGTAAGTGCCTCAATATTTTTTATATTCATATTTTTTTATATATCTTATATATCTTATATATTTTTAGATATAATATTTATAATATTTTTTATAATATTTGTCATTGATTTAATGTACAAAAGCACAATATTGTGTGTGTGTTTTTTTATTTATTTTTTAGTATGAGCTTTTTTTTTTCTTAAACAATACTGTGACTTTTTTTTTATTGCCAACCTCCCCACAATATTGTGATAATTATTGTATCGTGACCTTCATATCATGATAATATGGTATTGTGATGTTTGGATATCGTTACATCCCTATTACATAAGTGGGTTCACATCGCAATTTGCGCCTCATCCAAACACATTGAATAGCAAAACTGAGAAAAAAACAATTAACCACTGAGATGCCCCCCCACCCAAAAAAGCTTCCCTTAGCTCCAATTCTGCTTTGTCAAGCTCACTTGTTTTGCTTTCCATTAGATGGCTAGCAAGATTTCATATTGTTGCGTGTGTCTTTTAGAGTGATATTTTAAAATGTATCAACAATTACAGAAATGACAAAAAAATCCATCCATCCATCCATCCATCCATCCATCCATCCATCCATCCATCCATCCATCCAAATTCTGAACCGCTTATCCTGCCAGAAGAAGAGATTTAAAACTTTGAGTGCTATTTGGTCGTTTAACTGATACTTTGGTGTCATCTTAACGACACAATGAGGCACATTTCAAAACCTACACCGATTCCGTCTTTCTTTTACAGTCAGAAATGTAGAATTCGTGTCGTTTGTGGCTGCGGATAAAGAGACCACACTAATCCATTATTTATACAACTAGAAACTTTAAAATGTAATGAATTGATGGAGTCTAACCATCTCAAAAGAATATTTAATAATGCCCATCATGGAATTTTTAATATACAGTTAATATACAAATAAAAAAAAGAAAAAAAGAAAGAGGAACAGATATCCCCCCCCCCCCCCCCCCCCCCTCCAAAAAAAAAAAAAAAAAAAAGATGTATTTCAACGGTGTCAGCTTATGGAACAATCTGGATTGTAAAACAAAAATGATCTCAGTCTATCTGTATCTTTAAAAACTTGACAAAAGCTCAATTACTGGAAAAATACATATAGCCCAAGGACATGCTGCTGAATTATTATATTGAAAGCGTTTTGACCGCTCACTGTCATTTACTTTGTATTGATTACTTTGTTGTTGTTGATGATGATCAGGGGCAGATAACATAAGTTTTACTTCTCTCTGTCCCTTTTCATATCTCTTTTTTAAAAGAATAAAATATAAAATCGAATTCAGGAATGACCATATTTTTAAACAGGTACCTTAAATGTCATGTCTGTGTTTACCAGAGGATGGCGCTAGTAGCAAACAAACCCACAACCCACTCCAAAACAAAAAGAGGAAGCGCTGTGTACCTTTGGAGGCCTGCCACTCATACTGCAGAATTGAACTCATCCATTTCCATGCCACGCATGTTAATCCACAACACATTTAATCACAAAATCATCATCATCATCACCGTGTATTATCATCATCATCTTACTGTCCCTCTCTTCTCAACGTATTAATGAAAAATGAGTTGGTTTTTTTTTTGGTAAATAAGAGCTGGTGATTAAAAGGAGATTAACGCATGACTTCACACAGACAGCGAGAGCGCGAGACAGCGGCGTGATGGGTTTTGTTCTGAACACGAGAGGAACACTGGGCGGCGGTTGTGCATGCGCGCCTGACATGACATCAACGTTATCCTCCCCGCCGCTCATGTTATCTCTCTTGGCTTAGAGAGTTTTAGGAGACTTTTTAACAGCAGCGCTGCTTAAGAGCTTAGAGTTAAATGGATGGACAGTTCGATGGATGGATGGATGGAGATCACAGACGCGCGCGCGCGAGAGCGCGCACACTCACAGAGAGATCAGTGTCACTCACGCAGCATCAACACCAAAGCCTGATTTGCTTTGTGCTAAAAAGCTGTTTTACTTCTCGTCAGGGTTGTAATGGAGAAGCTCCGCTGTCACGCACGCGCACACACAAAGAAACTTTTTTTTTCTTCTTCTTTCTTGCCATTCATCCCATTTTTGGCAAGGGGGAAGGGTGCCAAGTGACAGGACAGGTTGAAATGTGGAAAACATAAAATAATAATTCTAGCTATGTTACATTTCTCAACTCAACTTCATTTATAGATCACCTATCATTTTTTCTCCCCAACTTTATCATTATTCAGTGTACAGCAAGGTTATTTTAGTTTAAAACTAACGAAAAAACGAAAACAAAAATTCAAAAAACAATTACGTTAACGAAAAAAAATGAAAATGAAAATGCTTTTTAAAAAAATGAAAACTAACTGAAACTACATCTCATGTTTACAAAACTAACTAAAACTAACTTTAATTATAGCAAAAATGTCCTTTGTTTTAGTCTTTGGTAATTAAATTTAATGCATGAGCCTTTGGGGATGATTTTAAATGTGATTTTAAGTATATATTTATTTCGATATTAACCTGAATACGATTTTTAATGTGATTTGAAGTAGATTTATTTTTATATTAACCGGAATAAGGACATTTGAAAATGTGTCACACAGAAGTGACGTCATCTCGCAGCAGCCAATAGAAAAACACCTTCAGATGGTGTCATGGTGTTTTTTTTTTTAAATATTGTGCATAACCCCACAAAAAAAATAAAAAAAAATAAAACGAATACTGAAACTAACTAAAACTAACTAATAAAAACTAAGAGAACCACACTGAAAACTAATCAAAACCAACTAAATAATAAAAAAAAAAACTCAAAATGAAATAAAAAACTAACTAAAATGAAAATTCCACAATTATAATAACCCCGGTGTACAGTATATCACTGTAATCGGGATGCCGGTTACAGTATTTACTTTTCAATGTCAATGTCCACCCTACAGACGATATCGTTATGACCAAATGAAGACATAAACATCCAAAAGTCCTCAAGTGCCTTCTTATTTTCCATAATTATCTAAAATGGCAAACTGTTTTTGTACCGCGGTCTCAGGTGGGTACACGCTGTCATGTACTAATTATTCAGTGGTATGCAGAATATTTTGTGTACATGTGTATCAAAAAGGGAGAGATGTTAGTTCTGACTCATGCTCTGCAGGGCTGGCAGCTGGCACCGCGCTGTCTCCCTGCAGGTGGGAGTGAGTCACACACACACACACATTGATGTAACCCATTACACGCTGACCACCTCAGCAATGTGCCATTTTAGGCAGCAAGCGTGGCAGCCAACTGGCCAGTGAACAACTCGTGTCCGTCCCGTAGAATAAAAGAGGACATAGCACAAATCCATCATGGCAATTTGATGTCAAATACACGTTCAATACCAGTTGAACTTCATTATAAAGGTTGATGCATTCAAATATTTGCAATTGTGATTTGCCTGTCCCGTTCTCAGTGGTGCACTTGACCCCCCGCTAGTTGATATCTAGCCCACAGAATATTGTGTTCGATTGCTATAAAAACATGTAACCTATCAAAAGAAAGATTAAAGTCTCTTCTTTCATCAGGAAAAAAAAGTAAAATTCTATTTGTTTCCTTTTTTCAGCAATTAGCATTAGAATGTAGCTAAGGTTCATCATTATTCACAAATCTAATTAGAATTGTGAGCTTGTTTTCAACATGGATCCTTTGCTCTGCTGTCACCTGCTGGCCGTTTGTGTAATAACTACCATTTCTGCAACCGTCCTTTGCAGTTGAGAGGCTGCATCAAAGCCTTCTGTATGCTCTAGCATAAAAAAACAACAACGTATCAATACGTCTTTGGGACACTTAAAACATAAAACAAAACAAAACGTAATTCTACGTTTTTGGGAGTAAATGAGATAAAAGTTAAATAAAATATTGTATATATATATATATATATATATATATATATATATATACAATATTTTATTTAACTTTTATCTCATTTACTCATATATATATATATATATATATATATATATATATATATATATATATATATATATATATATATATATAACATTTCGGAAAGTGACCCCCCCCCCAAAAAAATAAATACATAAATGAAAATAAAATAATAATAAAAAATCCATCTTGTGTCCACTGCGATGCTTGAAACTGCCCCAAGAACAATGAAAGAGTAAAACGGCATGGAACAGAAGTCATACTGAGGTCAGATGATGCCTGCTCAAAATTGACTCACCACATATTATGTGCATGGAAAATGTACAGAAACAGATTTAAAAAAAAAAAGTGATTGAGTGGGGGGATTATTGTAACAGCCCTTTCCTCTCAGCTGGGTTTGCGTTCCTGTGGGAGAGCACAGGCGTCAGTCGAGTAGAACACACGTGTACACGCACATTTGCTTTTTTAAGCTCAAGGCTCGATCACAATGTGCATGTGTTCATAGTTAATGTTATCTTATATTCCACAACTTGCTTCAATGCTAGCAATATGGTGATTTTTTTTTTCAACCACTGAATGGGTGCACACACCCAAGAGAGTTGAACATGTGTTTTTTTACTGACACAGAAATGAAAAGTGCATAAGTTCTCCTCTGGCTCACTGAAACAACACGGCCGTCAGCCGCCTGCCAAGTAACGAATGGGGGGGACATCAATGATCTCATTGTGACACTGTCCGTATGTGTTTTGCCTTTGCCCGTGTCTTATAAATGTTCATTTATGTGCGTATGAGCCTGTACAAATGCACACTTTTTGCATTTGAATGAACAAGAGAAGTATGTACCCTAAACTCACATACACTGTGGTATTAAGTGATTTATTTTTTTAATTATCATTGCCAATAGAGAAATAAAGAGAGTTTTTCTCCTGAAAAAAAAAAAAAGAACAGCACATAAAGGGTCCTTTGACAAGCCAATGGGTGTCATGTGTGTGCGTTTGGGGCAACTTTTGGACCCTCTGAACTCCCCTCTGTTGCTGACCCACTGCGAGTGGGGCTCGATAATACCTCATCTCATGTTTGTACGTAAAGACAACATTGCCCTGTTACCCTCACTGGAATCCAAACACTCAAAAACCCGCACTTCTGGTTTGCACTTTCCTGACACTTTGATGGTGTTGTGTGGAGAGAAACTTGACTTATTTTGTTATTCCCTAATTAAAACTGCTATTTAGTTGAGTTTTTTTTTTTTGGTCTGTATATTTCATAGCGGTTCTTTGGCAACCAATTTGCAACTATTCTGGTCATAATATGATATAATATTAACACATAATATATGAAAACAAAACAAAATACTGTGTAATATATTTCCTGATTCTACCATAAAGTAAATAAATAAAACCATGTGACCATGCAACAGTGAAGTTGCAGTTGTATGTACACCGGAAAAAATTAAAGAGATACTTCACTTATTTAGCCCATTATAGCAATAAAAAGTTCATATTTTGTCTATCATTAATTTGATACTTTCATTATTTTTCACATACAATTAATACTTTTAAAAAACAATTTTGCCACTTGTCGACTGAAAATGACATCACATGTGCTCAGTACTGTAATGGCCAATTACAGCTCACCCATTTTCTAGGTTTGGGCATGTGACATTCACAAGCTGAGCTGTGATTGTTTACCTGAGCACTGAGCACATTGTGATGTCATTTTCAGTTGACAGCAAGTGTAATGAAAATATCAAATTTATTGTTGATAAAATATTAACATTTGACTGCCAAAAATGGCTAAATAAGTAAAATATCCCTTTAAAGATGTGTCATGCTCTTGTCGGGGAAATATACATCATGCAAACATTTTTAACTTACCGTCTTGGTCATTGCATTGAATGGATCCTGGCTGTCTTTGCTTCATGACTTCAAAAGCAGAGGTGGTGCAGTCAAAAAGTGTACTCTTGATTGAATTTGTTCAAAAACTACTCAAGTACTGGGTAACATCAACAACTTTAACCTTCATAAAATAAATGAAGGCTCAAAGAGATTGGTTTTCAATTACTACCTGTTGTGAAACAAATTATCCAGAAAAACAAGGCAACTCAGACAAAGACATAAAGAACATTTCTTAACAAAAATATGCCAATAAAGTATGCCACGAAACTTCCTACCCACTTTTGCTCTCAAGTCACAAATATGAGGGTTGAACTTGCGAATTGTTGTCACGTTTATTTGAATTTCAATTCAAATTTCTTCTATAATTTGGTTGGACTTTCTTCTAGTGTTAATTTTATCAGCCATTTTTAAATTTAGTCTTAGTTTTAGTCCAGTTTCAATCACATTTGTTAGTTTTTAATCATAGTTAGTCAATCTCATCCCATTTTTGTTCGTCCATTTTTAGTCGACTATAAATCCAGCATTTTAGTCTTAGTTTTAGTCCAGTTTCAATCACATTTGTTAGTTTTTAATCATAGTTAGTCAATTTCATCCCATTTTTGTTCGTCCATTTTTAGTCGACTATAAACAGCATTTTAGTCTTTGTTTTAGTCCAAGAAAACACAGTTTTATTCATCTAGTTTTAGTCAACAAAAACTCTCAACATTTTAGTCTAGTTTTAGTCAGGACAACCATTTATGTATACATTTATTGTTGGCAGAATAGATAATGTTGGACATTTCAGATCTAAAACTATTTCACATGAAATTTTCTCTCATCTTTTTGCTGAAAAACAATTCACATGCAATTACTGTATATTAACAAGTGTTTACTAATGCTCCATTGTTTATGAGCTTTTAAATTAGCCAGCATTAGTTAGCGGTTGGATTAACGGTAGTGTTGGGAGTGTTATAGCCATTGGATTAATGTTATATTAAAACTATGATTTCCTTTTTTTTTTTTTTTTTACTTTCACCGTGAATCCACCTCATGTCTGTCCCATATTTGTGTACGTTGCACTTGCTAGCTGCAATTGGAAAGGGGGTGTGTCACTGTGTGTCACGTGACAGTTTCACAGTGACAGGTTAGCAGAGACAAGATTTTACAAATTCATATTATTTTTGTCTCGTTTTTGTTCATGAACTAAAATGTCCATAAATTTGAGTCCAGTTTTTATTTAGTGAAGGTCATTTTCATCTCCTCTTCATTAGTCAACGAAAATCCAGACTGATTTAGTCCTAATTATTTTTTATTATTGAGGGTTTTTGTCTAGTCTAGTCTAGTTTTAATCCGGTGAAAAACGTGTGTTGACAAAATTATTTTTGTTTAGTTTTCGTTGACGAAATTAACACTACTATGTTCTCCCATCATGGAGGTTTTTCAAGAAGTATTTCCTCGTACATTTGCATTATATTCTGCCTCAGCATCTTTTTACCACAGTGAAGGTTTAATGTCAGGTTGCATCGGTGTCACCACCTTGTCATCCATTTTTTTCCCCCTATTCATCTGCATCATCCACAACAGCACCTATCAAAAGGTGAAAGCACCACTTTGCTAAATATAATGATTAGGAAGAAGGCAGACAAAGTGACGGAAAGGGCAAAATAATAGGTGGACGTTTTCCGCGCAGCTCTGAGAGGAAGCTGAACACTAACAGTGGCACAAGGGGATTATTTGGGGGGGGGAATTCGAGGGCATTTGTTCCCACAGGGGCGCCGGCGGCCTCTTGAACATTGACGATTCAAACTAATGTCAGTGCGAAAGCATCAATCTGTCAACAAAACTCACTTGCTGGGTCAAAAGCCTTTCAGCGTTGCGGCAAAAGACAAAAAAAAAAACCTTTCGCGTTTCCCAAATGAGTAAGAAAGAGGCCTCGAGTGAGACTGAAAGGAGAAAATTGTCACCATTACCTTTGAGAAGCAAAGGAGATATGTTATAGGAAGTATTATCAACATTGATTGTGGCTGTAATTTTATGGGAAAAAGAGGCACTTGAATGTTGCCTTACAGAAGAAAACGTTGCAATATTGGAGCATCTGGCATTATTATGAAACGCATGAGCTGCTTCTTGTTTATCTTGTGTCGTTATGCCAACATGCTCATTTTAGTAACTTATGTAGATAACTTCATATTTGCTTATATGGCATTGTTTGAGGGACACCATCATCACTATCGATGTGATCATTATGTGGCAAAACATACGACAAGTTTATTGATATATTTTGGCACTTTGACGCTTTTTTGTTGTTGTTGTCTTTTTTTAATATTACTACCCACTATCTGAAAAAAAATGAACACATGCTACATAAACAGAATACTACGGAGCCCCTAAGGTGACACGGTAGAAAAAAAACCAAAAAATTTGCGTTCCCTCGCAATCTTTGCGAGGGAACGCAAAGTTTTTTTTTTTTTTTTTTTCTGCCATGTCACCTTAGGGCAGTGGTGTCCAAATTTTTTCATTTGAGGGCCACATACAGAAAATTAGAAGGACGCAAGGGTCACATAATGTTATGAAGAGAAATTGTGTTAAGTCCTAAAAATTGTACAAATAATTTATTTGTGCTTTTGCATATTTAGAAAAATGCTACAGTGTATAAACCAATTTATTTGTAATATGGTTATTATAGTTTTGGAATTTTTCATTTTAGTTTTTATTTCGTTTTGAGTTTTATTTTTATTTTTATTTAGTTCGTTTTAATTAGTTTTCAGGGTGGTTCTGTTAGTTTTTATTAGTTTTAGTTCTTTAATAAATGCTTAGTTTTAATTTAGTTAGTTTCTGTATTAGTTTTAGTCTTTTGTTTTAATGTGTATTACTTGTGCGATGTCATTATTCCGGTTTATATAAAAATAAATCTACTAAAAATCACATTTAAAATCATCCCCAAAGGCTCATGCATTAAATTAATTACCAAATACTAAAACAAAGGACATTTTTGCTATAATTATAGTTAGTTTCATTTTAGTTAGTTTTGTAAATATAAAATGTAGTTTCAGTTAATTTTTCTTTTTTAAAAAGCATCTTTGTTTTTATTTTATTTCGTTAACGAAATTGTTCTTTGAATTTTATTTTTTTCATTAGTTTTAGTTAACTAAAATAACCTTTAATAGCACCTGTTTTTTTCGACATCCTCCCTTCTTACTTTGACCATCTCCAAACATTTTCGTTTTTATTTTACTTGAACTGAGTCAAATGCCATTTTTAGCATATGTTGCGGGCCACTAAAACATGGATGGTGGGCCGCAAATGGCCCCCAGGTCGTAGTTTGGACACCACTGCCTTAGGGGCTCCATACCTTAGGGGCTCTGTAGAATACCTAGAAATAAAGTACAGCTCGTCACTGTGACTGGCTAAAGTTTTGAAAAGTGAAATTGCTCAGAAAAATAAGTCTACACACCCCTGTTCAATGCTTTGTGTTTTGTAGTGGCATTAAAAAATATAATAAAATAAACCAAGAAGATAAATCTTTTCATCACTTTTCCCATCATTAACTCATTCACTCCCAAAAACGTATTTATACGTTTTTTTTTTTAGGTTTTTGTTTGCTAGAGTTTTTGTATGAAGGCTTTGATGCAGTTTCTGACCTGAAGTGGTCGCTTAAAGCGATGGTAGTTATTACAAAAAAAAAAAAAAAACGGCCAGCAGGTGGCAGCAAAAAGTATGAGATCAACCAGGATCAACCATGTCTTTTTCGCAGTATTTTCAACAGGTTTGGGTTTGTGAATAATGATGAAACTTAGCTAATTCTAATGCTAATAGCTACAAAACATAAAAACAGATACAAAATATACCGTACAATTTTATTTTTATTTTTTTCCCTGATGAAAGAAGAGACACATTTTTCTTTTGGTAGGTTCCATGTTTTTATAGCAATAGAACATGGAAATGGCTGGGAGTGAATGAGTTAATGTGATCTACAGTATAAGGTTCAATTAAAAGAAAAACAAATATTTTTGAAAAGGTAAATACAAGTAAACAACTGAAATTGCATTAGTATGCACACCCTCTCATAAACAGGATGTGGCTGTATTGAGAATTAACCAATAAAGTCAGCATACATCTCCACAATGTATAGTGCCTCTGATTAAGCCGTAATCAATCAGCTGTTTGAGTAGCTTTTCCTTTTTCCAATTGAGATATAAAAGGTACTACTTCTACATCATCTTTTTTAATTTCATTTTTTTTTCTGCAGATTGTTGAAAAAGTATTTGTTATGGCCAGGCAAGGCAAGGCAAGTTTATTTGTATAGCACATTTCACACACAAGGCAACTCAATGTGCTTTAAGAAAAGGCAACACATAAGCATCAACAAACAGTAGTTAACATTATGGTATGTAATAGTCATTTTCTGAACCGGTACTTGGAATGTGCCTGTGTGGGGCTTGAAAAGACAAACAATTGTGGGTACCAAATAAATATACATTTCCAAAAGACATGAAATTTATTTAAAATATTATTTGAACTCATTGAAAATACAAATCAAATTTATTTTATGTCCCCCCCCTCGCCATCATGGTCACAAAATCCTGAATAGCAAACAGGAGTTTCACTATCAGAAGCAGGAAGTCCCGCTCCAGTGCCTGGAACAATGACCGTTGTCGTTGTGGCAGACACACCGTGCATGACCTCACCTCCATGTTGGAAGCTGACAATAAATGGTCTACCTTTTGAATGGGCCGAGCGGTGATAGATTTACGAGGTAATGGCGCCGAATGTATCAACGAGGCAGGGGATTCCAGCGTTCAAATAATGCATCGCAAGTTCAATTGAATATCATAAAGTGCCATTAACAATGAAGAGCATTCAAATAGCTTAGGCCACAGAAACCGGCAGAAACACAGATCAACATAAACATTGGATGTCTTTTTACCACTTCACCTGCCTAGAGCGTACAGCTAACCCTGAATTCATTATCTCAAGGTATGAATTAAAGAATATAAAATGTTTTTTTTTCATCCAGAAATTAGGTAGGAATTATTAATTGGATTTAGTACTGTAAATGTCAGCCATTGTTAATGTGGTGACAAAGGGATAGTCTGTTGAAAACAAATTAACAAACAAATATTTCAAGGAATACTTGACTCATTTAGTTATTTTTAGGAGTAAAAAGGCCATTTTGTCTAGAATTAACTTGATATGAATTTATATTTTAATAATGAATTAATTAGATTATTTTTCACATACAATATATATCTTTAAAAAAAGGCATTTTGCCACTTGCTGTCAGCTGAAGATGACATCACATGTGCTCAGGAAATAGACCAATCATGGCTCCGTTTCCTAATGCCACGTGACCAAACCCAGAAAACAGGTGAGCCGTGATTGGTGGTTCGCTCTGAGCACCTGTGATGCCATTTTCAGTTGACAGGAAGTGACAAAAATGTGTTTTAAAGATATGGAATGTGCATGAATTAATTCTAGACAAAAGATTAACTTTTTTACTGCTGGAAGTGAATAGAGGAGTCAAGTATAAAATTTAAAATGTTTTTTTTTTTTCCCCGTAAGAATTATTATGTGCGTGTATGGCAGTGCTTCTCAATTATTTTCTGTCATTCCCCCCCCCAGTAAGAAGAAAACATCCTGCTCAAACCCACCAACACCCATACGCATAGTATCATGTGTCTATAAAATTGTTCTAAGCACATCTCTGCATAACACTGTATCAGTATTAACGTATATGAGAATTAAAAAAGAAAGAAGTATGGACCAACTTACAACAAAGAATAGCTTTATTAACTGTAACAGAAAAGATTTAAAGTGCATCTGAAATTCAAAAATAAAATTAAATCCTTAATTAAACTATAAACATTTTTTGACTGACCATGTCAAACCATATGATACGTGAAAATAAAATTACATAAAATCAATAAATAATAATGCATTCAAACTGATCACCAACATTAACTCAGGAGCACAATATTAAAAAACAAAACAAAAAAAACTTTAACCTGCAAAACAAAAATATAAAATAATTTGTGATGATTTTTTTTTTTTGCTGTGTGCAAAGCGCGCATGCTCAGTGCAAACAAAACCCCTACACCACAGAGCGAATGCTCCCTGAGCACACTCTGCCAATAATGAGGACGGCACTGCCCCCTAATGTAGTGGAGGTGCAATTGCACTTTATTCTAGGACAGTAAAAAAAAATCTAAATAAAAAAATAAAAAAGCATGTTCCCCGAGGTCAAACGCACCCCCCTTGATGGAGTCTCAAGGGGGGGGGGGGCCGCCCCACTATTTGAGAGGCACTGGTGTATGGGCATGTGCATGTGTGCCCACATATGTTCAATACTTAATGTTTGGTAATTTATTGCCTATATAGGGCTTTACTTTCGCTCTCTCTTCTTTTCGTATTTGTAATGGATAAGGACTTATGACTCATACCAACATATTTGTGCACTTAAGATAAACATGTTTTATTTTCTATTGTTTAAAGGGATACCTGACTCATTCAACCATTTTCAGCAGTAAAAAGTTAATATTTTGTCTACAATTAATGTGGTAACCTCATTATTTTTCATGTACAATGAATAGCTTTAAAAAGTAATTTTTCTACAAGCTGTCAACTGATGATGACATCACCTGTGCTGAGGAAGTAGGTAACGACCAATCATGGCTCAGTTTACTGACCAAGCTGGAAAAAGGTGAGCCATAATTGGCCGTTACCTACTTCCTCAGCACAGGTGATGTCATCATCAATCGACGGCAAGTAGAAAAATTACTTTTTAATGGTATTCATTGTACATGAAAAATAATAAATTCTCAAATTCATTCTGGACGAAATATTAACTTTCCACTGCTGAAAATGGTTCAGTGAGTCAAGTATCCATTTATTTTTTATTTTAGTAAGAACAACTTTAGTATATTATTATGACAAAAGTATTAGGGAGTAAGACTAGATAAGTTTTGTACTTCTTCCTACTCCTTTTGAACATGTAAATTATGATACGATTGACGATTTCTTTTTCTTTTCTTTTTCTCTTTTTTTAACAACTTGTATTTTATACTTGTGATGTGTTTATGTTTACAAGTTCAATAAACCCAATCAATCAATCAAGAAAGTCAAAGCGACAGAAGTCAAACTGTCAACATCCATTCCGAGGTGCAAGTATGACAATCTAACAACGCTCTTTTTTTTTGCAACAAATATGCGATGAGTGTAGCGTGTTTGGGGTTATGTATGGGCTATACGGTGTAATATATGCTCAGCTTGAGGGGTGGGAAAATGTTATCCTACTGTCAGAGAAAATGTGTCAGATTTGGTCGCCTTTGTTGCGCGCGCCTGTCACTGTGTGTGTGTGCGTGTGTTTGTGTGTGTGCGACTGCCATCCCTGTCGGTTTTAGTTATTAGTCACTGGCTCTGTTGAGAGGCGCCTTTTTTTTTTGGAACAAAATAGTTTTTTTTTGGAACTCATAAATCCATAAGCAGACAGATGTAAGCCGGTGACCAAATACAGACGTATATTAGGCATTCCCCTGGATCCAGCAAGCGGCTTGATGGGACATAAATGCAATCATATCCCTTTTCTCCCAAATCCCTCGGAGCTTTTTTGCACCCCCCACCCCGACACCCTCCACCCTCACCACAGCTGATAGACTGTTAAAATACAGATGCTATTGGCGCTAAGTCTGTCGAGATCATTCTTATGTTCACCATATGCCTTCCCTTTTTAAATGTGGTTGCACTGCAGCTTCTCTATAAAGTGCTGATAACACTTTTTGAAGCAGCCTTCGTATAAGAATTGTGTGGGAAGCAGTGCCGCCATATAAAAACACAATTTGAAAAGACAAACTGAGTGTGCATATTTTGAAATAGATGTTGAAATCAAAATGCTTTCTCTTTTTGGATATAATCTCCCAGCGTGTGTCTGGGAATGAGAGGCCACCCGAAATGTAACCCTTTTGAAGTCATTACAGTCCTATTACTGTAATTGAGTGGGACAATTAATGCGCTCAATAATACCAGATTATCGGCATTCATCATCATGATATGCTCAAATAATGCCGGCCAGATGCTGACGTTTTTGTCGGAATTTAAATCCAATGCGGACATCTGACAATTGAGCGCACTTAAATAACCCCTAAGTGACATTGACTTCCTGTTTAAAAATCAAACATAATGGAGGTGATTGCAAATATTTGTTATAGCTCACTATAAAAGGTATGGATTTTTTGATATAGATGAAAAAAGTCAAGTGATCCTCTATCGAAAATGAGCCAAATGCAAACTGTGCAATATGAACGGTCGGAATTTTGGGTTGGCTTTCAACAGGAAGCGCCGCCTTGACCCCTTGCTTCCTCCATTGCGCCTTGTTTATATTCCCAACAACTTCCTGTGCTTCCCTCTTACTCCTCGCTCGCCCTTGGGAATAGCACGGCGGCTGCATGGACCAATCGTCATGCGTTTTGTGTGATAAAAAACTGCAAAGTTGCGCAGAAAATGATGAGAGCTGCAAATGATTCATGGGATTGTAATGTGTCGTTTGGACCACTTGAGGGCGTTTCAGTCTGAGCTACAATATGCGACCAGCTGAGGGGGGTAAAATATGACGACAGTTTCACTCCTGACTTCTGGGAAATACATTTGTATAATCATTTCTACCAAATACTGTATGTGGAATCAATGTTTATCTATAAAGTACTTCCTTAGTCACCCACCATGTTGTCAAACGACAAATTTATTTATTTTTTTACATGATTCCTCTTACATGACTATTAAATACTCTGACAAATTATTGCGTACTATAGAACAACACAATTTATCTTTCTAGCACCATTAACAAAGTGAGGACTGATTTGTGCATATAAACCACCTGTTTAGTCTTTTTATTCTCGATCATGAGCACTTTTTTTTTTTTTTTTTTTTTTTTTTAGCTTGAGTGCTGGTTTTAGGGCTTGCTCGAGTGTTTTGGCTAGACTATCAAGCCTCAGGCAGCAGGGGTTCGGGGCACGCAGCCAAATTTTCTCAAGCTAGCTCGACCACGAGGAATACCTGCTGCTTTTTGCGTGTTTGTACACGCGTCTCGGCTTTAATTCAATAATGTCGCAGATTGACTGCACTGTCCCTCCTTTTGTACGTACATGCCAGAGGGAAAATGAAAAGAAGGGAAATCAACGCACAACAGCCAACTAGGCAGCCATGGGGTTTCATTGCGTCAATATTCTAAATAAGCAAGAAAATGAAGATTGTGATCCATACAGATAAGTAACAATCGGTCTATTATGAGTCCAAGCAACATGGCTCACATTCCTCAACAACAAACACAACAGCCGCTACAAAAACCTCAAGAAAGCTTCGCATGATTTTGATTCGATTCACCGTTTAAGCATATCTAAGATGCTCAGTTTTGATGTATCAGAAGCAATTATAAAAAACACAAGCCGCGGCTCAATTACTTCGCAGAAACACTGTTATAACATTCAGAGAAAATGTCGAGCTTTGTTGGCACGTTACACAAGAATGAGACAGTGTGAAAGAATTCAGACAAATGGATTTTACAAGTGTTTAGTAATACTTTAACTTTCTTGGTGCTCTATTGACCATTTGTACACACCATTTTTTTTTCTTTTTCTATAACCATTTTTGATGCAAATGTGCAAATGAATGAATTTTTTTGAATCTGTTGTTGTGATTTACAACTTCAGTTTTTTTTTAACTGTATCAAACACATCAAACTGCCTTTCTGAATCATACAAAATTGAATCATACAAATGGGTTTCATTCCAGACTCAACACAGTTTTAAAAATCTTAGTTTTTTTTTGTTTTTTTGTTTTTTAACCAGATAAACATGCACAATTTAATGTAATATTAGTTTCTGAAAGAGGCACTTTAGAAGTGGAAGCTCTCCAGTCTGCTGGCTGTAGAAACACTTTCTGCCATTACACCAAAAAAATAAATAAAATTGTTACTGAAAATAAATGCAATTTTCAATTTGGAGGTCGTTCCCCAACTTTCACATTGTACAAACAAACCGGAATTGAATGTTTATGTCACGATGTGGGGTGTTGAAGGCAGGACCCAAATGCAGGAGGCAACCAAAAAACAGGGCAAGGCAGGGATGCAGGTAAAAAAAGGGGATTTAATTAACGAAAACTATAAACAAGGTGCTATGAAAGAATTAACAAGATCAAAAAAAACAAAGACAAGGCATGGCATGGCATGGCATGGCATGGCATGGCATGGCATGGCATGGCATGGAACACAGGGACACAGGGACACAGATACTACAAGCACAACAGATACAATGACTCCACAAGAACCGAACGGAAAACAGGGGACTAAATACACACAGGCTAATGACAATGACTAGACACAGCTGGGCAAGACACAAGTGGCAGGGGAAGCTGATTGGTGGATACACTGGGAAGGGAAGAAACACTCAGGTGGACGTGGTTTGACATAACGGGACAAGGGAAGAAACAAGGAACACATGACAAACGACCAAAAGACAACAAAAACCCACCCCCACCAAACCAAAACATGACATAACCCCCCCCTCAAGGGACGGCTCCCAGACGTCCAACATAAAAAGTCCAAAAACAAGGGCGGGCGGAAGGGGGCACGGAGGAGGGCACACGGCCCACCCATCCGTCCCAGACAAAAAGCAGTTCAGGAGGGCGTCCTCGACGCCCGACAAGAGAGTCCCAGCGGGGCCAGTCAGGAGGGCGTCCTCGACGCCCGACAAGGAGCAGAGGTGGCGGCGGGGTGTTCGCCGCCAGATGAGGAGCAGGAGGCGGCCGCTGGCCGGGCGCCGCCGGAACTGGTGCAGGCGATGGCGGCCGCTGGCCGAGCGCCGCCGGAACAGGTGCAGGCGATGGCGGCCGTTGGCCGGGCGCCGCCGGACGAGGAACACGAGGTGGCGGCCGCAATCCATGCGCCGCCTGACGAGGAACACGAGGTGGCGGCCGCATTCCATGCGCCGCCTGACGAGGAACAGGAGGTAGCAGCCCAGGCGAAGCGGCCAGGGGCTGCGGCGGCAGCGGCCCAGGCGAAGCGGCCAGGGGCTGCGGCGGCAGCGGCCCAGGCGAAGCGGCCAGGGGCTGCGGCGGCAGCGGCACAGGCGAAGCGGCCGGGGGCTGCGGCGGCAGCGGCACAGGCGAAGCGGCCGGGGGCTGCGGCGGCAGCGGCACAGGCGAAGCGGCCGGGGGCTGCGGCGGCAGCGGCACAGGCGAAGCGGCCGGGGGCTGCGGCGGCAGCGGCGGCACAGGCGAAGCGGCCGGGGGCTGCGGCGGCAGCGGCACAGGCGAAGCGGCCGGGGGCTGCGGCGGCAGCGGCACAGGCGAAGCGGCCGGGGGCTGCGGCGGCAGCGGCACAGGCGAAGCGGCCGGGGGCTGCGGCGGCAGCGGCACAGGCGAAGCGGCCAGGGACTGCGGCGGCAGACAAGGTTCTGGAGCGAGAGGGTGCAGCAGACGAGGTTCAGGGGCGAGAGGTTGCAGCAGACGAGGTTCCGGAGCGAGAGGCTGCAGCAGACGAGGTTCAGGGGCGAGAGGCTGCAGCAGACAAGGTTCAGGAGCGAGAGGTTGCAGCAGACGAGGTTCAGGGGCGAGAGGTTGCAGCAGACGAGGTTCCGGAGCGAGAGGCTGCAGCAGACGAGGTTCAGGGGCGAGAGGCTGCAGCAGACAAGGTTCAGGGACTTGAGGCCTGTCTGACCCGTCACTCCCGACACCACGGAACATAGCCAGTACCTCCTTCAGCCCGGCAATGGCTCGGTCGCAGGCCTCAAGCCCCTCCTTCGCCCAGGGCTCCCATTCCGCCATTGCCCCCGCTGGGTCCAGTTGTGGTGGAGTCATTCTGTCACGATGTGGGGTGTTGAAGGCAGGACCCAAATGCAGGAGGCAACCAAAAAACAGGGCAAGGCAGGGATGCAGGTAAAAAAAGGGGATTTAATTAACGAAAACTATAAACAAGGTGCTATGAAAGAATTAACAAGATCAAAAAAAACAAAGACAAGGCATGGCATGGCATGGCATGGCATGGCATGGCATGGCATGGCATGGCATGGCATGGCATGGCATGGCATGGCATGGCATGGCATGGCATGGCATGGCATGGCATGGCATGGAACACAGGGACACAGGGACACAGATACTACAAGCACAACAGATACAATGACTCCACAAGAACCGAACGGAAAACAGGGGACTAAATACACACAGGCTAATGACAATGACTAGACACAGCTGGGCAAGACACAAGTGGCAGGGGAAGCTGATTGGTGGATACACTGGGAAGGGAAGAAACACTCAGGTGGACGTGGTTTGACATAACGGGACAAGGGAAGAAACAAGGAACACATGACAAACGACCAAAAGACAACAAAAACCCACCCCCACCAAACCAAAACATGACAGTTTAAAGGGATACTTGACTCACTGAACAATTTTCAGCAGTGAAAAGTCAATATTTTGTCCAGAATGAATTTGATAACTTTTTTTTTTTGTTGCTCCGTCTGCTCCGTCTGTATTTTTCATGTACAATTAATACCTTTAAAAAGGTAATTTTCTCCTTGCTGTCAACTGATGATGACATCACCTTTGCTGAGGAAGTAGATAACGACCAATCATGGTTCACCTGTTTTCTGGGTTTGGTCAGTAAACTGAGCCATGATTGGTCGTTATCTACTTCCTCAGCACCAGTGATGTCATCATCAGTCGACAGCAAGTAGAAAAAAAGTTTTTGAAGGTATTAATTGTACATGAAAAATAATGAAGTTACCACATTAATTGTAGACAAAATATTAACTTTTTACTGCTGAAAATGGCTCGAATCCCTTTAAGAGATTGAAACGAATGAATGATTGAAAGAATGAATGAATGAAATTTATACCAATGACAAGAACTGATTTAAGTTCACACTTCATACAGTAAACAAAGCAAACAAACAAATAAAAAAACAAAAACATAAAACACCTAAAAAAAATGAAAGAATGTCTGACGGTGTCGTAAAGCGGGAGGGTTAATAAGCAAAACACTGAATGCTTATTTTTGTTGTGGAGCCAACTTTTGGCAAAAACGCAACTTTGTTAATCACTCTTCTTAGTTGACCCTCAAAATTGACTTTGTGCCTCGGCTATGCGTATCCAAATACACGTATGCCTAGACGGTAAATGACTACCGATGTGTGTCATACCCGACCTACGTGGTCACTCTTCAGACCGCGTAGCTAACTTTAGAACAAAGAGGACGACGCAATGACTCCCTTTTGTTTTCGTCCGCTTTAGCCGTACGCTGGCCGGCGAACTGTGAAAGTGAATTGGACAGGGATCAGCCGTATATTCTAGAGTTTTGTCAGCCTCTGAAGCCCGTCCAGTCGGCGGCCCCCGCACATTCGCTGATTGCCCCTGAGCCCTTTCCCTCCTCTGCTCAGGCACACTGTGGCATTTACAAGGTACAGTGGGCAGCAAAATGCACATTAGAATAAGGAAGCGTACACAGAGCGGGGAGGTACAGTGAGGGACGGGATGAATCATTTCATTTAGCTGGAGTGAAATTGTTCATGCTCTACATACGAAGGTAGTCCATATCAGGACTATTAGTGAATGTCTGTTGTAAAAATATGTTAGCACATTTACTTGAAGCCTTCGTACGGTGACATAGTAACATATTAGTGGTACCTTTGCTTACTCATACTTTCACTGATTTAAACTGACAGTGGTCGGATGTTGTCAAGTTGGCACTCGCCATCTAGTGGCATCATTGAATGCCTGCTGCTCAAATCAACTGAGCGAGTCTCAAAACTTGTACGTTTTTATTTTATTTATGTCATACTCCCATGCAAAATATCCTATGTAAAGACAGTTGTGAAAAGTGCTACTTGCTACCGTTTCCTATAATCGACTTAAAGCTTCCGGCACCAGGCCACCAGTACACATTTCATAAAGAAATGAGATCAAATAAACACGTTCTTGTTTTTTGTTTTTTTTATTATATCTAATATTCATATACGCCAGTCCTTAAGGCTTTACACTGGCTCCCAGTCAGATGCAGAATTAGGGATGCAACGATATTGTTAAGGTTCCGGTGCGACCGGAGAGTGGATCCCAGAATCACAGAACACAGAGGAGTAAGCGAGAGGTTTTATTCACCAAAACACGTGAATATGAACATAAAGCGCTGGACACAGCCAGGAAAAAGGTTAACAAAAGGTGCTTGCAAATTGCAAGGAGGGAAATTAACACAACACAAAAAGACCCGAAGGCTACAAACCGCAAACACAAGAAAGCAACAACTTACTATAGCTATGAAACACGCCACGTAAAAGTGGGAACAAAAAGAGACGTAGCAAAACTTACGTAGATGAAAATCGAGAATCTTGGATTATAATAATAATTAGCGAAGGCGAAAAACAGTAGAAACACTAGACGATGGCTGTGAGCAGACGGAGCAACGACCCGACAGTGGCTGCAAGGAGTCCCAGTCCTTATGAAGGCCTAATAGGTGATGCCCTGCAGGTGTGGTGCAGGGGACACGCCCCTCTCATTAATCAGGCACTGTGAGACAAGGAAAACACACTGAGAGACCAGCAACATGACAGATATATCGTGATATTGCGATATTAAAACTGCCACAATATATCACCGTCATGTCACGATATTACACATCTGTTCAAAAAGTCAGCTTGATTTTCATTTGTGCAGTTCTAGCAACCTCTGGTGGCTATTTTTGTTTTCGTGCAGTTTAATTTTCACAAGGCATGTTTTGGCCCTTCTATGTTTAAAATCCACGCTAATGATCAGATGAAGGTTCACATAATATGCTTGTGAACAGAGTAGAGTCAATATGTGGAGGAACTCAATGTGTGCTTGCATATATTTTATATTTTTCATTGCTTTAATGTATAAAAAATAACAATATATATATTTTTTTATTATTATGAGCTCTTTTTTTTTTTTTTTTTTTTTTTTTACAATATTGTGACCTTTATTTGTATCGCCCACTTCACCACAATACGTGATAATTATCGTATCGTGACCGTCATAGCGTGATAATATCGTATAGTGATCTTTGGATATCGTTACATCACGATGTAGAATAAATTTCAAAATTCTGCTACTGGTCTAAAAATCACTGAATGGTTTGTTTGGGTCCTGAATATATTTAAGAAATGCCGATTGAATAGAAACCCAGCAGGTGTCTGAGATCTACAGACTTGGGCCAACTCGTGGAATAAATGGTGAAACTGCATTTAGCTGTTTTGCTGCACACAAATGGAAGAGGCTGCCGACAGAAGTAAAGTCAGCCGCGAGTGCAAATGCTTTTAAATCCAGATTGAAAACTTTTTTTTTCTTATTCCTTTGATTAAGGACTTGTATACAGCTTTAATTAATCATGTTTTTTCCCGTTATTATTTTTATTATTATTTTAACCATCCTTACGTTAAATGTTTTTAAAGTCTGCTGTATGTTTTAACATTGTCAATGTATGTTCTTTTAGTAAATTTTGTAACCTACTTTTGTTTTCTTTTCTTTGCTCTGAATGTTGTTAACTACTGTGTTTGTTGATGTGTTGTCTTTCCTTGTGTAAAACACATTGAGTTGCCTTGTGCATGAAATGTCCTATACAAATAAACTTGCCTTGTGTAATTAGTCATTATTTTAGTTCTATACATCCATCCATCCATATTCTTGACTGCTTATTCCTCACAAGGGTCGCGGGGGGTGCTGGCGCCTATCTCAGCTGGCCCTGGGCAGTAGGCGGGGGACACCCTGGACTGGTTGCCAGCCAATCACTTACAGTGTGTTTTTAAAAAAGCTGTGAAAAATAAGATATCTTGTCGTGCATACGTGTGCGTTGAAGAGAGGGAGATGGTTGAGAGCAAGATACGGAGAAGTGACACAAATCAATGCGAGCGCTCCAAGCACCCTCACCAGGA
Source organism: Festucalex cinctus (assembly GCF_051991245.1). Classification (NCBI taxonomy): domain Eukaryota; kingdom Metazoa; phylum Chordata; class Actinopteri; order Syngnathiformes; family Syngnathidae; genus Festucalex; species Festucalex cinctus. Next base: position 5,836,058 of record NC_135426.1, read on the forward strand.
GTAGCGGCACCTCGTCTGCTTTTGCATCTCCACTAACCAACGCAGCCTCCGGTAAGTCAATTCCTCCCGACAGCGGTACAGCGGAGACGAGTCGTGCAAATGAAGACCGCCATTCATATTTTGAGACGCTGAAGGGGGGCTTGGGATTGGACGGAAGGGGGAGCTTTTTCCGCCAATCACAACCCGGACTGCAAGACAGTGGTAAAGACAAGTGTTGGATTAGGAAGAGAAAGGAAGTTGAATTGTTTGTCGATCCTTTCATCCTTTATACTCGTTAGATGCTTATTCTTATGTGTGACTTTTCAAACCTTGAATGAGAAAAATGCAGCTTTTTTTAATCTACCAAAAAAAGTTCTAAAATGATACTAAATGAAGCGTTTCTTTCCTTACGCAAGTTGCACAGTCAGGTTTACCTGTTTGACATCTATTAGACACGACACAAAAAGGAGAGAAGACAATCAGTTCAAGGCTCGCAAGGAGAGAGGAGAGGAATTGACTGAAAAAAAATCACTATTGGACTCTGAAAAAAAATCCCCTCCTCACCCTCTCTTTTTATTTGATTTCCACGCCCCTAGTTACGATCTCTGTTTCATGTACAGAACTTTGTATACAGCAATGCTTGTTTTAAAGTGCTTTATAAATAAAGTTGAGTTGAGTTGAGTTGAGTTGAGTTGAGTTGAGTTGAATGCTACGTCTCAACACAACCATTTACGTATGGTCCATTTTAGGTCCCCACATATGAATAATTAGTTTTCCTCGATTCACCATTGGGGCCCTATTTTTGTGCCAAGCGCAAGTCTACATTGGTGTGGAAGGGAACACAGCCGACCAATCAAATTGGCTCCCCTATTCCCTTTGAATTCAGCACAGAGAGATAGCCGTGCAGTCTAGATGGCATTTAGATGTGGGAGGTCGTTGCACACACGCAAAAGTACATTTAAAAGCAGCTGCGAGAAGATCTCCACTTGCGGAGTGGTAAAGTTGGTAAAGGTGGTAAAGTTGGCCACCGTGGAGAGCACCTTGCACCCCAGCCCAGAAATGAAAATGTGCCCATTTTTTTACACTGAGTGTACGAGCACCTGTCTACGAAATTAGCGCCCTTCTATTTATTTTTTCTGTTACTTCTCAGTTGTTTACTGCCTTCAGGCTTCGCAATGTTCTGTGGATAGAACATGAAGGGCCTTTTATTTTGAATCAATACAATATTGTTAACTCCTAAGATTGTTCTCAACCATTCTGACTAATAAACAAAAATATGTAAATATGTCACTTGGTCATAAAAAAAAATCTGCATTGCTGCATTAGTTGCCCCTGACTGTTGGCCTGGCAAGAAGTAAAACATTTCCATGTTGATTTTTGACAGACTGTGTAAAACACCAAAAACTGCGCTCAGTATTCAGAAGAGCACATAAAAACCACACATGGCTGCTTCTGTGCTAGTGTGTGTGTTTTCCGGTGAGTGTGTCCCGAGGCCCTACAGACATTTTTAGATGCAGGTATGATGAGTCAGATGGTGAGAGACATCTGTCAGTCCCTCAAAACTATTCTCTCAATGCAACTGATGAGATCCCTTCTTTCTTAGGGCTCAGCTGACGAAAAAAAAAAAAAAAAGTGTCAGTATTTGAATGGGGTGTTGATCTTGTACAAGACGAGAAGAAGTAAACAAAGTCCCAAACAAATGTGGCGGCTTGCTGGAGCACATCCCTCTCTTCTTCTGCCGCCATCTGTTAGACGAAGCAGGCAGGTGGGGTGGCATTGTCAGCACTATCTCGGATAGTTACAGTATATGCACGTGGATACATGACTGGTGGTCTTCTTCGGAAAGAAAAACCCACGGTTGGTCACTGAAATAATTTGCACTTTAATGACAAGCCACAAAACTCCTATAGGAAGATGCACTTGGTCTTTGTTCATGTTCAACTGCTTTTGCTTGTAGCACATAATGCTTTAATTAAATCAGCTAAATCCATAGACTATCAAGGCATTCTGGAGCGAAATTTGCAGTTCTGTACTGGGGCTGCTTTGCTACATCCGGCATAGGCTATCTTGACTCTAAGTCGGTCGGCTACAATGAAATCTGAAAAGAATGAAGGCATTCTGGAGCGAAATGTACCAATGATGGAAATCTTTGGGTCCGCTGCATGGGTCCTCCAACAAGATTAACTCATTTGCTCCCAATTACGTGTAAATACATTTTTTTTTGTATGTTTTAAGTGTCCCAAAGATGTATTTATACGTTGTTGCTGTTTTTTTTTTTTAAATTTTTTTATGCTAGAGCAAACATAAGGAATGATGCAGCCGCTCAACTGCAAAGAACGGTTGCAGAAATGGTAGTTATTACACAAACGGCCAGCAGGTGGCAGCAGCGCAAAGGAGATCAACCAGGGCCATCTAGAAAAAAAAAGCTCAATTACTTACAATTTTAAAAAGATTTGTGAAAACTGATGAAATTTAGCTCTTTTCTAATGCTAATTGCTGCAAAACGGAAACAGATATAAACATACTTTTTTATCCTGATGAAAGAAGACATTAATCTTTCTTTTGATAGATTCCATGCTTTTATAGCAATAGAACACAATATTCTGTGGGCCTTGCAAAATCAGTCAAAATCTAGTAAAACAGACGGGAGCGAACGGGATTGCTTCTGTGAAAATGGCTGGGAGTGAATGAGTTAAAAAAAAACAAAAAAACAAACAAAAAAAACCATTCAAAAATGGCTAAGAACGAAATTAGAAAATTACTACTTTTAAGAACCCTAATCTATTGAACATCATTGAATGGGTTCCCCAAAATCAGAGCATAGTAACTCCTTCTATGATCTCCCTGCAACACTGGCATAGAATAACTTTTCTATGGAAAAGACATGTCTACTGCAAGAAATTGTCCCGGACGCTACTCTCAGGTCAAGCACAACACTTTACTGTTTTATCATTTCCAATCTATAATGAATAATAAAACCACTGACTGAACATACTCGTGCCATTCTTGCACACCTGCACGGTGTAATTCACTTTCGACATGCAGTACGTGCAGCTTCGGGGTCGCACATAGCTCACATAGCTCAACATTCACTGCTCTAAAAGTACAGCCATTGTCAAGTGATATATATGAGCTGATTTCTTACTTAGTGCTGCAGTGTGACGGTCGGCCATGAGTTGAGTGGGGAAGTTACACAACCCCATTAAAAAAAAAGGGTCAGCCCGCTATTACGGCGCTACAAAGAACTCTTTTTGGAACGGACGTAGGTGTGAAGTAAATGTCCTGGACATCTCTTTGAAATTGATGAAAAAAGGTTGAGTGTACAAGCAACCCAAAACAAATTCATAGATTTATTTATTTTTTTTGGGAAAGTCACAGTTATGCACTACATGTGACAAAAAATATCCTGTTCTTTGTCTTAAGGGTGGCAAGAAGAAAAACAGCCAGCCTTTTCTTAACAACATCCAAGGTTGGATTGATCAAAGCATGTGGAAAATATTTTCTCAGTCAGCGAGACCAGGGGTTGAACTCTTTGGCTGAACCTTGAACCTGAAGAAATGACACGAGCCGGACAGGAAGTCAGATTTCTCGCATCAAGGTAAATCCGGTATATTTCAAAATAAAAACATTTGCGAACTTTTTCGAGTCGAGAAGTCCCAGAAATGTCCAAAAAGCATATCGATGTGACAACAGGCAAGCGTGGCTATTGTTTACAAATAGGACTCTATATACACGGTTGTTATTGAGTGAACTTCACGTGATCTTGTGGTCTGGCGGGTGCAGAATTCCAGACACGCAACGCATGCGGTGTGACTTGCAGTCCGTGCGGAAGTCGTACGGAAAACGCACCGCGTCCTTTCTGCTGTAAGTGTGAATTGGGCGTTAGGCCTGCAGTCGATTACATTTTAGTTCCAGTGAAAAATACTGGAAGTGATGATCAATTATTCATCACTGTCTCGTGTCGACTGGTCCACGTCAAGATTGTCTTCATATTCAGTTCCTCGACGTCTTTTAGAACTTTAGCTATATATTAGCGCTAACGTATTGCCTTGCAAATAGTGCACTTAGCTGAGGACAATTTCCAATTTCTGACACAAAAACAAGATGACTATCCATATGAGTTTAGTCCAAGTAAAACCTCTCTTGAGCATCCCCTAATGAACTCAAGTTGGAGTGGGCAACATTTGACCAACTTTTCAATTTTATAACAAGCTTCTTTGCGGATCAAACGGAAACCTCATTGTGCTGATAGATGCAAGAGTGAGCAAGTTACCTTATTATTGTTATCAAAGTAAAGCCAGCTCATCTCCTGGCGCTCTTTAGGGACTGCACTCAACTCTCTGCTCATCGACACATGGGAAATCCAAACAACGCCTCCATGCTGTACACAACCCCTTCTTCCTGTGAACACACGCACACACGTGTGGTGCACGTCATTTTATTTGTGAAATGAGTCCATTCTGTCTGACCCTGTCTTTTCATCAGCAACGGTGGTTGCATATTTTAGTCCCTTTCCCCTACGCTTGTTTTACTAATTGGTGGCTATACTTTGCCTAACACTGATAGTCTTTGATCATCTCAGATCATTACGTTTACCTCATTAATCTGCGCCTTGTGATTTTTCGCCCCCTTTCCCTACAAAAATAAATAAATAAAAACACTAAAAAAATTAAGGCTTCACGCGTAATTGGATTAATAATACATCATATGAGCCAAGAAACATGATGTACTCCGTTGTTCCCTTTCTTTTCTTTTTTTTTTCTTTTTGATTTGCTTTGTGTAATTAATGTCCCATTGTCTTGTGCTGAGACGGCCATTTTTCAAGGATTAATTCAACATGTTTGCTAAGGATGTCTTTTCCAGGGGTAATATAGGCATGTCTCCAGTAGATTTGCTGAACAAACGTGGTTATTTTGTTATTTTTTTGTTATGGTGCATTGAAATCAAGGTAAAACTTTCTGGCCACAATTCCAGAAGGAATGTTTGGCGTGAACCCAACACTGCTTGTAACCAAAAGAACACCATAGCGACAGTGAAGCATGGTGGTGGAATCATCATGTGTTGGAGCTGTTTATTTTTTTTAAAGGGATACTTGACTCACTGAGCCATTTTCAGCAGTAATATTTTGTGTATAATTAACTCATTCACTCTCAAAACGTATTTACACGTTTTATGTTTTTATTTATTTATTTATTTATTTATTTTTTTTGTTAGTTTTTTTAATGCACGAGCATACAAAAGGCTTTGATGGAGCTCCTGACACGAACAAGTAGCTTAAAGCAATAGTAGCTGGCTAAAAAACGGTCAGTAGGTGGCAGCAGAGTATAAGAGATCCGCCAGGGCCATGATGCAACCAGCTCTTTTTGCCAATGTTTTCAACAGATTTGTGAATAATGATGAAACTTGGCTATATTTTAATGCTAACTGCTGCAAAATGGAAATATACTTTTTTTTCCTGATGAAAGAAGAGACTAACATTTCTTTGGTAGGTTATATGTTATTATAGCAATAGAACACAATATTCTGTGGGTCTTGCAAAATCAGTCAAAATCCACTAAAACAGCTGGGAGCGAAGGGGGTCGGTCGACTGCTTCAGTGAAAATGGCTGGGAGTGAATTAGTTAATGTGGTAACTTCATTATTTTGTATGTATGATTAATACCTTTAAAAAGTACATTTTCTACTGGCTGTCGACTAAAGATGACATCACCTGTGCTGAGGAAGTAGGTCACGACCAATCATGGCTCAGTTTACTGATGAGCCCCAGAAAACAGGTGAGCCACAATTGGTCGTTACCTACTTCCTCAGCACAGGGATGTCATCATCAGTCGACAACAAGAGGGAAAAATAGTTTTTACGGTATTAATTGTACATGAAAAATTATGAAGTTATGAAATTAAATGGACAAAATGTGAACTTTTCACTGCTGAAAATGGTTCAGTGAGTCAAGTATCCCTTTAAGCTAGTTAAAAAAAATATGAGCTAAAAAGTCAGGATAAGCCTACTAGAATATTTGGACATTATTTAGGGTAGTGTCTGATATGAGTGCACTCATTTACCATGAGTTTGAATGTGAATGGGTAATTCTGTTGGAAGAGGGTGTGCACAATTGTGCAACCCGATCATCTCAGTTGTTTTACTACTTCACTTTCTTTTTCCCGTTCTCCTTTTTCTAATCACAAGCGAATGTATTCTTGCTCTCTGATTAAAATAATACCTCTCAGTTTTTCCACTTCATATCTATGGCTGTAACTAGAGCCGTTTTAGTAAGCAAATAAGCGTATTAGTTGGAGTCATTGTTCAGTCAAGGCCAAAAATATAACACTTTTGGCCGACCTCTCATTAGAAAGGAAGTGCACACGTGCTGATTGACTCATTTACTAAGTGGAAGTAAACACTGATGAGTGAAGTTAAACGCTCAAACTGCAGTGACGAGGATGCGGGCGGAGCAGTTGGCCCTCCACCGGCTTGCGAAGGGCGCCAATATCCAACAAGCTGCCTCGCTTTGAGGAAACGAGGCATTATGTTTTATGACGCCGCTTTACAAGAACTCATTTGCAAACATTCCCTTCTTTTCCTTCACGTGGTCACGTTCTTTCTTTCCGACATGCATTCAAGATTTCACAGCGACCTTGTAATTCATCCACATTAAGCTCCACTTTCACTCACTTTGTGCGCCACGTTGTTTCCCCCCCCGCATTTTATCCGCCCTTTCAAGCGCCCGCGTTTCCCGCCAAGATATCGTCTCCAACAATAGCTTGTTGTCTTTTTCTTTGTTCCTGACAGCTTCATTGTGGATCTGACTCCTAATTGTGTCGCGTACATAAAGATGCTGCGCTCCCTTTCTTCCTTCCTCGCCCTCTTGTTGTCGTCGGAGCAGATTATATCTCACGTCAGTCTGTCTGCAGGCGCCACTCGGCATTGTGACGAGCTCGGCTCTTGTTTGTCGCGACGAGCTCGGCGCACTCCTATTATCAAATAGATAAGTGAACGTTTGTGTTGTGGCAAAGACAGGAAAGCGCATCTCTGATGTTGTGTTATACGCACGTGGTAAAATTGGCCCGTCTGCCACTCAAAAAGTCCTTTTAGAAACATTCACTTGACTTTACTTGGACTTATTTGTCTTTCAAAATGTTTACTTGCTGTTGCTGTCATCACGGCGCTATCGCTGTTGTTGATATGGTTGTTGTTGTGCCTATTCTTTGGCTCTCTTTATCCTCTGTCCCTCTTCTCCCTCCATTTCAAACCAACAAACTGTTTTTGAGTTGGCTGACATTATGAAGAACAACGAGTCACATCAGTGGACTTTTGTGTATTAAATCCCGTTTTTTTCCCACTCAAACTGACTGTTGTGCAACCCGCAACGTTCCAAACTCCACCACAGCGGTTGTTATGATATCTGCGTTTAGTGCCACTCAACCGCAGTTGACTCCACTTGAGGAAACACCAATTGGCATAGCTGAATAAAACAAATCGGTTTGTCAGTTTTAGTGTGAGAGGATGAAGGCATTTGGATGCCAGACAATCTGTTGACTGTTGAGTCTCAAGCGTATACGTGCACCGATGCAAACCTTGATGAACATGCTCGGCAAAATGAGCATTTTTATTTTTATTTTTTTTTAAAGTGGAGTTATTGTGATTTTAAACAGGCTGAGCTTGGTTTTTGCAGCGTTTTTGACTTTGGTGGGGCAATAATTAGATAATGACTCGTGTTTTTTGTCAGTGCCAATACAAATTAGTAGTCAATAGGGGTGTGAATTGCCTAGTACCTGGCGATTTGATTCGTATCATGATTCATAGGTCAGGATTCAATTCGATACGGATTAATCCCGATATGAGTCTATAAGTCGATTATTGAGATTTTCTTTTTTTTTAACCCAAATTTAGAAAATGCTAATGAGTAAACGTGTACATGTACACTGTAAGACTTGTATGAAAATGTATTTATGAGCCACTGTATTTAACAAACCATCTGTTGCAATCTGTTTCCTGTTTGAGCATTGAAGTAAAATATTAATGTTCCATTAATATAACATTCTTTCATGCTTAACGTGTGAATCCTAAACCTAAATAAGACATTTTGTTGGTTTGAATATTTCCATAAAAAAATGATGTTTAAATATCAATTTGGCAGCATATCGAATCGATTCGAGAATTGCGTGCTGTAGTATCGTGATATATTCCCGAATCAATTTTCTTTTATTTTTTTTAAACACCCCTAGTAGTCAAGGAGGCTTAGAATGTTTGGAGACCATATTCATTTTCAGTAAAATGCAGCATATTCATCATATGTTTATTTATTTGCAAAATGTTTTAGTCATTTTTTTCTCTTTTAAATCTTCGATAATAATTTTAAAGTTCTTTAAAAAAAAAAAGTTCTCAAGTAAATATTTCCCTATAATTTTCGACAATAAATAAAGTTTTCCAAAATTTCAAAATCACTGAAATCTTAAACTTTCACTTATCTTTGTTTTAATTTCAAACAAAAACAAAAGTTGCAGAAAGTTCCCAGGGTCAGCAGCATCTCATTTAATTTTAACAGAAAATTTATACCAATGGTTCTCTGATGTTAACACAATTTTAAATTTACTTGTAATTAGCCATCATATTTTTAAAAAAGGCCGGATGCCGATATTTGTCAAAATACATGATATCAACAGCTGATAATTGATCTATACTTAGCAACAGTAGTTTTTTTTTTATTTAAATGAGGTGTTGCAGTCAAGAATTTGGGAACATGCCCACCTGGAGCTCCTCAATAACTTTCCCGACAAATGTAAGCAAAACACATTGCTGACAACCATAATAAGCTATTTCTTTTGTACGTAACACAAGATGTTCTGTTTCCCCTTGTTGGAGGTATGAAGTATCCAATTTCCCAGTTTTCTGAAAGGCAGCATTAATGCACGGAAACGGTAATTGTATTCTTTGAGAAGCTTTACAAGCTGACATTTGCGAGGCTGTTAATAGAAGGCAGTTATAGAAAATCAAATGGAAGGTTGCAAATGTGAGTGCCATAAAAGGCGACAATCAAGTTCAATCCCCATTCCAAATCATATAAAATATTAAAAGCATGTTGACTGCCTTGTGACTAAGAAGGGGGCAGGAAAAAAAAAAAAAGTCATTTACTTAATGTTGACATGATAATGTGTCCTGTTGAAAGCGGGAATAATGACCCAGTAGGGGGCCGTTTAACTCGTCCATGCCTACATTCTTGATTGCGGTCCCTTGTGCGTCATCTCCTCCAGCTGCCGACTTCTGCGGGCTCTTTATTGAATGTTCACATTGTTAGCGGGTATCCCTAGCGGGCCGCGGCGGCGTTGACGTGGAAAACGTCGCGTGTAAGCGCAGCCTCCCTGTGATCCGGCACCCTCGCCGCCTCACACACAAACACGCTTTCTTCCCTCCTCCGTGCGTTCTTCCACTTTCAACATCCTTCCTCTTTCTTATGGAAAAGAGCCAATTAGACTTGAGACTGTTTGTTGAAAACAAAATGGCTTTTAATTAGCGCGATCAAAAAGGCTTTTTTTTTTTCCTCGAGGCCCGGGATCCACTTTGTAGTCCCCCCCCCCCAGCCAGATCGAACGCGGTTTTGATGCCACCTGATAGGACGCCAAGACAGTTAGGGCACTTTTATAATGAAAAGACGACAACAAACACACACGAGACACATCGCTTTGTCTCGAACTGTCGCTTGTTCCCTCCGTGTCTCTCTGTTTTATTGTTATCGCGACCCTTCCCTTCTGTTCCCCACATCCGCTTTAATTCTCGTGCTTTTGCTCTTTCTCTTCTCTTTTGTCTCTTCGCTGTCTGATCTGTGAGGTTTTGATGATGCGGCCCAGCATGTCTCACTGACGGTTCTAAACTAGTGTCCTCCATGTTTATCTGTGTCAACATCCACTCCTTTTGATTTAACACTGGTGGCCAACAATTGTAGAGTTGTGGGTGTTTTCAAAGATGGTCAAAGTACTTCCCCCCTGAACTTGAGTAGAAGTATAAAAAAGATGTTTAAAAAAAAGACAGAAAAGTATAAAAACAAGAAAAAAATGTCATGTTTGGGATTGGGTTGGGTTGATTTGGTTACTTTGTTATGGCTCAGGTTTAATTCTGGTTCAGTTTGATTTTGTCCTCATGTTTCTTTAAGTTCAGTCATGATCTGTGTTGTGTGTTGTTGTCCTTGTGTGCATCCCTAGTCTTGTGAAGCACTGTCATGTCCACCTGTGTTTGCCTGGCCCTTCCTCATGTGTCAACCAATCAGCATCCTCTGCCACTTGTGTCTTGCCCAGCTGTGTCTAGTTGTGTCAATTAGTGTGTGTGTTTTGTGTATTTAGTCTCTTCTTTCCCCTCTGTCTGTTTCGATTCATTGTGGTTTCTTCCCGCCATGCTGCCCGTTGTTGCCTTGAAGTTCCCCCATGGTTTGCCTTGCTTGTTTTTTGGGATGTTTTGTTTGTTAGCCAGAGACTGCACCTCTGTCTCTTTGCCCTGTTTCCCTGCACCTGGGTCCTCTACCCTCCACATCGTAACACAAGTTCCTTGTTGTTGGTTTTGAGCTAGCTAGCTAAATAGCGTTGATTCCCAGACCTTTGCTAACATCGTCAACTGAGGAGTAATAAATGTTGAATTGGCTAAATATAACATCATCTGTTGAAAAAATTGTAACAGATCAAGCACGGAGTAGAATGTATGAAAAAAATGTTTTTCAATCAAAATCAAAGTATTTGTACATCATTACTCCCCACCAGCACGTGTTGTGAATATGTGTATGATTTTTTTTTTTTGTGTGTGTCTTTGTCAGGACGTATTTGTTATATCTTTGGCGGCTTTCTGACATTGGCTTCAGGGAGGAAAGGTGACACAATCCGGCTCACCACAGCTCCTAATTGACATGTTTGTAGGACGCTTGTCTTTGGAATGACAAAACCATCACGACATTATTGCTGCCTTTGACATAAAAGCATACTTTCCCTGTGACCCTCCTGCAGTATTTCAGTTGATCCCCCATGGTGCTCACAGCTGAGTGAATCATGACAAACGAGAGTATCACAGTACAAGTATTCAGTTTAGAACTTTTAATGGTTATGCAACGTTTATTTATGACATGAGTTGACTGCATTGAACTTTGCACACATAAAACTTCATTCATGTCCCAATTACACAATGATACAGATTCCCATGTCCAGAAGTGTCAAATCCAGGTCTATAAAGTAAAAAAAACAAAAAACAAAAAAACAAAAAACAAAAAACAAAAAAAACTAGTAGTCAGGTTTCCATCGAAATGTTTTGCAATTTTTAAAGGGCCTGTCTGTCGGTTTGACTCTGGAAAAGACACTTTTTAAATACAGAATTTAAACAAACTACTTCTCAATTTACAGATCAGGGCTTGTCTTCATTTCTGGTGGTGATTTTGTCCTAAACTCCCACTCCCCCAGCCTGTATTTTGCCATTTTGTGTTTGTTTTGTAAACAGCGGGACGTTCTGTGGAAAGACAGTGTTTACACCGCTTCAGCCAATCGCAGGGCGGGGGGAGTGTTGCAAACGGGGCCGGGCGAACATGTCGGCTGCGTGACGTCACTCCTGCGGCAATTGGAAAGCACGCACGGATTATTATAATTTTTTCACTCACTCACTCACTCACAGAAGCTTACATGTGTGAATGAGTGAGTGAAAAAAAAATCCGTGCGTGCTTTCAAATTGCCGCGGGAGTGACGTCACGCAGCCGACAGATTCACCCGGTTTGCGACACGCCAAATCCCCCCCCCCCCCAGCCCTGCGATTGGCTGGTGCGGTGTAAACTGTCTTTCCACAGAAACGTCCCGCTGTTTACAAAACACAAAATGGCTAAATACAGGCTTTGGGCGGGGGGTTTAGGACAAAATCACCACCAGAAATGAAGACAATGACTTTAAATGAATTTTGTGAAAATGGACATGCGACTTATGCCCGTTTCCATCCGTTTTTCTTTTGCGAATTTGCGCCGCGAGATGACATTGTCGTGAGGGGTACAGAATTCACCCACGGAACGTTGGGATGATGGGGAGTTCTGGGTGGGAATGTTTGTTTTGACGGACTGAACACGAAGTAGGTTGTCTCGTTGGTTTCCCTCACACGTGTTAAGTGAAGTGTGTCGTTACATTGAGACCTGATGTCAACAAAGTGATGTAAAATTGCATTAGTTTTTTTCTTCATCCATCCATCCATCCATCCATTTTCTGAATTTAATTAACCGCTTATTCCTCAGAAGGGTAACTGGGGTGCTGGAGCCTATCCCAGCTGGCTTCGGGCAGTAGGGGGGTACACCTTGGACTGGACTTAATTATGAAAAGAATTGGATTCCTTCGTCTCCCCAAACATATCTTACTTTGTCATCCGCCTTTTATTGTGACTACAAACATGCGTGGGACGTAGAATCGGTCAAAACGTACGACGTATATTCATTCTTCCATTCAGTGTCTTTTTCACAATTCTTTCTGAAAATTCTAATAAAAATACAAGAAAGTTGAAACATGTTCCACTTTTGTCGCATCGCTGAGGCTGTCGCTGAGGCTTCAACCAATCAGCAAAGGTTTCATTGATGAGCCAATGAACGCAGGGACTGCTAGACCGTGCGATACACGGCAAAATGGTGGATCTAATTTTAGCAGTGTGTGACCATTCAGTTTTATGTTTCTATGTAGTGGAACGTCCGTTTACAGTGATTCCCTCCAATTTAATAGCCAATCAAATCGGTTGTCAACAAGCTGCGCTAGAGGGTGACGTCAGTTGCTGCCGCCGGCGCAACTGCTTGTCACTTGCCATGTGTGGAGACGTGGTGATGAGGTACGTATTTCGCTGTCGCTTTTTCGCCTCCCGTGTCTCGAGTTTGACATGGTAGGCGACGCGAAACGTAATTCGCTGTCGCTTGTCGCCTCCCGTGTGTCGAGCCCCTAAGTTGTGGCACAGGTGATCTAACGCGATACTTCTTTTGGTTGTTAGTTCAACCACCATTTTTAAATGCTATGGGGATTTATGATTATTCAGAATAGGAAGCAAAAAACTTTCAAATAAACGGCTCCGGAAATAAAAGCTGTTGTAACAAATTGTTCGCTTCTACTTTCTGGTGTCTTACATGAAGTTGCGGCCATAATTGCGTCTACATCACAGCCCTCAGGAATGAGGTGGATTTGTATTGTGCAGTTGCCAAGAGTGATCTTCAACTCCCACAGGTGTCCCTACGTTTCCATGTAATTAGACTTCTGAAACACTTGTCCAAGTAAGTGTCTTGACAAACTAGAGCAGTAATCTCATTTGTAAACCACATATATTTTTAGATAGATTGAATTTATCCTCTTCTGGTCCAGTCATTTATTTTATTTTATTTTATTTTTGAAAGGTGATTTGGACCAAAATTGACTGCTGTTTAAAATAATTAGTCATGCCGTCCACATTCACGAGCTAAATAATATGCAGTGTTGTTTTCAAGCCAAATGTAAATTTTGGAATCACGGCAAAAAAAAAAATAAAAAATTAAATTCCCACATGCTTGTCTTGGATGCTTTCGTTTCCTTTGCTCGTGCAAACCTCCTTCATGGTCAAAACAATGAAGACTATGAGATATTGTCGTCACATGTAGTACCGGATCATGCCAGGAATTCCTTCATGACCATGTACATTGCTGGAGGGCTTTTGGCAGCCTAGAACAGTTTTCTTCTTGTCATTTTTGCTCAAAACTTGGAGGGATGTCCAATTGCCTCATTTTCTACACATCTTCTCTGTGGAACACGGCACGATGGTACTATGGGAACAATAACTTTTTTGTCATGATAGCTGCAGCTCCAGGTGCAAAAAAAAAAGAAAAAAAAAAGTATGTGGAACATTTTTGAATTACAGCGCATGGATGTCTGCGATGAATTGGTCATAAAATGTGATCTGATGTTCAATGAAGTCACAACAAGACACGCCGAGAGAGAGATATTTATGATAGTGAACACATTTTGAAACAAATCATTCTTGGGAAAATACAACTCAAGATTGGTGTGTTGAATAATAGAGAAGTGCATATTTAACCAACGCCTGCAATCTTGTCACATGGGGCTTTAAAACATAGAGTAGACTTTAGACAAACCAGGTCTAACTTCTGGTGCAGGTGATGTAACATAATTTTTGTGGATTCTACACTTTGTGGTGAATGTCATCATATTTCATTCATAAAATGACAACAGCGAGCTCAGAAAACTCTGAATCTTTGTAGAATTCATTAAATGCATTCTTGTTGGGTACACAAAGACGTATACGATCGGATCGAATGAGGTGTCCACTTCGCAGCAGTCAATCTTTACATCATCTGCAATCTTACGATTCCTGATTAAACACACTTCTGCTTCTGCAATGTATGCGCATGCTTGAACTGTGCTGATTTTAAAGGGAATAAGGGGAGCCGCTTTGATAGGCCAGGAACCAAATCGGCTGTGTTCCATATCAAAACTCCAGAAAATTCCACCCATGCACACAGACTGCACTTTTTCACAGTTAGACATGAAAATGAGACTCCTGATTCCGATTTATCATTAGGCCACTGTAGGTATTAATTTTTATTTTCCACCCAGCATTTGAATGCTTGCATGGCACTTCCTCTAAAAAACATAAAAACACATATTTGTCTGGTTTTAGTTTAAGCAGACTTGGTTTTCCTATTGTTGTGAGTTAAATGACAATGAGATCAAATTTTGGACCAATTTTTGGACTAAGAAAAAGATCTGCCAGTCCTAAAATAGTGACGACAAACTGCCATTTAATAATGAGGAAACAATCTAAAAACAGTTGGGTCAAAAATAACCCAAGTATGGGTAAAAAATGGACCGATCCTCTTCTTGGGTCATTTTGACCTGACATTGAGTCAAGAAATGGTCCTCATAGTGCAAAACAACTCATAAATTTTGGTCAGATCCTTTAGTTGGGTCAAAAAATTGGGTCATTTTGTCATGTTTTTTTTTTTTTTTTTTTTTTTTTTTTTTTTTGCTTTTGTCAGGGTTCTAGTTTTGAGTGGGTCTTGTTTGAGTCCTTTAAGTTTCTGTTACGATCTGTTTATGTTCTGCTTTCCTTGAGTGTTTCCCATTGCCTCGTCAAGCATTGTCCTGCCCACCTGTTTGCCTGACTTCCTCGTGTGTCAACCTATCAGAACCCTCTGCCACTTGTGTCTTGCCCAGCTGTGTCTTGTTGTGTCAATTAGTGTGTGTGAATTTAGTCTCTTGTCTCCCTTCTGTCTGTGTCAATTCATTGTGGTTTCCTCCCATCATGCTGCCCGTTTCCCCATGTTTTGCCTTGCTTGTTTTTTTTTTTGATGTTTTGTTTGTTAGCCAGATTCTTGTTTACTTCCTTGCTTTTGTTTAATTATATCCCTTTATTTGACAACACCTCTGCCTCCACACCCTGCTTCCCTGCACCTGGGGTCCTCAACCCTCCAAACTGTAACAAATTTTGTATAAAACAACCCAAAAAGTTGGGTCAAATTGACCCATAAAGTGGATCCGCCCATTTTTGATCCATAATTGGGTTACTTTTGACCCAACAATTTTTCTGAGTGAAGCACGGTTAAAATAACGATGACGGAGTGACGGTCTGATGACGACCAATTTGATCGGCTATGAAATAATGACGGACCAGCAAAATTTCCTGACACGCCCATGTCTGACCAGTACTTGACTGTAATTTCTTGGCGAATTTATCCATCACAAAAACGTATTTCATTTTTGTGCAACAAGACTGGACTTTGCAAGTCAAGTGCCTATCAAGCACACGCTGAAGCTGCTGTGTGTGTGTGCTAAGTGCAAATTAGCGGAACAAAGCATCTGTTATTATTTCTCTGTGCTCATCTCAGGGCAAGAGGATGCAAGTTGACGCACATACACACACACCTGTAGTTTTGGTGGTCTCACAGGAGCTGACAGCTGCATCAAGGCTAATGCGCCGTATTCAAGTGAACAGGACCTTTAGTCTAAACAGCGTCCCCCCTTCAGAGGGAGCCCTCCAGGCAGTGAGCGCACGGAGGTTCGGTGTGGAAGAGACAAGGCCGCTAGTTAAGTGCTTATTAGCCTGCCTCCGTTGACGCTTACACTTGTACTTTTTGCTCTGTCTCTCCACTGAGGGGCGACTAGAAGAGGAAAACGATGACGTTCACGTTCCTCTTCCTCCCGCCATCGCTAATGTCTTGAAGGAGGAGCGTTTTTTTTTTTTTTTTTTAAAGAGCGCTTTCGTCTCCCTTAAAGGCTGGCAGATGACAGAAAAATTAGAGGCATTTTGCTCCTGACAGGTTGTTGTGTGCACACGTTTTTTTTTTTTCATTCTGTCTTTTTTTTTCTGCTTCAAATGTTTTGTCAGTTTGTTTTCAGTCAAGCTGTTTCAGCAGCACAATAAAAGCAACCCGTGCATGCACGCGCACACACGGACGGGTTTGCATGAAAAAGAACCGTGTGTCCTAATAGGAGACAGATCTGATTTCGTGTTCTGGACGGGAGGAAAGACGTCTTCCCTTAATTATTGAGATGAGCTGTGATCGCCTGTTTGCAAACACTTTCTCCCCCAACAGCTGTAATGACAATGATTAGCTGCGCATTCGGTGTTTGCATGAAGGTGTCGTTTGCGTAATGCATTCCATGTATTCAGGTGCCACTCTTATTATTATTTTTTCTTTTTTTTCTTTTTGAGGGAGCAGATGTGGTAAGATATTTCTTTTAGAAGCTTTTTTTTTTGTATTATTCATGCACATAAATCCATAAACAAAGACAAGTTGGTTCAATAGATTGATAGAGTCCATTCATTTCATCTTTTGTGTGTTCACTGTGTCCATGATCCATTAATGATTAAAACCTTCTTCACCGGTTTGCATTGTGTGTTGCCGTCTAATTGTCTAATCGTGAATGTGAAAGTGAATACAGTTTTTTTGTTTTTTTTTGTTTTGCAGTTTGTGTGGACAGTAACCCAGAGCAACCCGAGTTTCTTTGAGAGGAATACTATTTTAGTCTATTTGAATGAGTCACAATGAGGGACAGCCATTAGAGTTTTATAGTTTATTTGTTTCTCTGGACCCTAATGTGTCAACAATATAACATTTTAATTAATCAAGATGTGGAAATCATATTCCTAACATGAGGAACTACATTTACATCCATGTTCCACCCACAGTATGTATTAAATCATTCATCCACAGTCATAATAGTACGCTGTTCTAATATTTTGATCCCAAATGTAAGATTTTGCAGAGCTCTTCATTGCAGCTTTGGAGCTCTCAGATCCGTCATTCAAACTGCTAAATGCAAGTTACACACATGAGCACGCTGTATGTATGAGTTAGTCTTTTGAAGCCCAACATGTGTTCCACCTGGGATTATGGGAGATGTTTGTGAGATCAAATGTTGTCCACCACCCACCAACCACCGAGCCCATCCTCTCTTCCCTATTATGTGTAACGTGGGGTGGGGGGGGATAATCCTCTTGTGGAATTAATCTCCTTTAAATAGCATTTGTTACCATGCTAGATAGAATTATTGCTCTTGTTCCACTCCAGGATATGATAATGTACTAAATCTACTGGCGTGTGCGTGAATGCCCGTGAGAAAGCTGATTAGAGGCAAAATATATGTACGCTGTTGAAAATGCAGGCACAATGTAACCGGGTCAAGGTTATCTCATAAGAAGCGGTTTTTCCTCCCACCTTAGAATTGACTGGCAACTCAATACAGCACATATTGATCAATGATCAGTTGCAACCTAAATCTATTTTTATTTTGCACATTGTGTCCTGAATTGGATTCTATTTGTGTTACAATTGTACACTACAAATTTAAGCTATCTAACCTAGTCTTAAACATTTATATCAAGCTAAAAAGTCTTATTGATCTTGTTATGAGAATTATTTACTATACAAGAGCAGAATTTCTAAGATTATTAATCTTGTTTTAAGATAATTTGTCTTTTATTTCTTACTTAGTTTGTAAATCCTAAAATTAGTTAATTTTCCACGCATAATAAGCTAAAATGTTCTAAGAGTCTATGTTCACTAAAAAAAAATAAATAAATAAATAATAATCAGATATCTAACCTAGACTTAAATGCTTATATCAAGCCATAGTCTTCTTTGTCTTGTTTTGAGAATTATATACTTTGCAAGAGCAGAATTTCCAAGATTATTAATCTTGTTTTAAGATTATTTGTCTCATTACTCACTTAGTTTGTAAATCTTAAAATTGGTTAATTTTTATGCACAATAAGCTAAAACAACCCACTGTTGTATTTTATTGTAAGCAATTTCCTGGTCATACTTACTAAGCTCATTGTCCCTCTTTTCAGTGAACAGGCTACAGCTCCATCTACCCTCAGACACGTAGGTTGTGGGTTCAATCCCAGCCTGAGTCAAACCAAATGCAATTAAAAATGTTTAAGTCATTATGGCTTATTTTAAGATTTAATTGCTAGTTTTGTTACTTAGAATACTGTAAGTGCATACAGCTTATTTTAAGATTTAATTTCCTTGATTTGTTGCTTAGAATAAGTGTCTTAAGCTCATTTTAAGATTAATATAGCGCTACACATTTTTCTTATTTCAAGAAATCCAAGTAAGTAAAATTATCTTACTTCACTGGCAGATAATTTCACTTGTTTCTAGCAAATTAACACTAAGAACAAGTGTATTTGATCTCATATTAAGCAGACGTGTTTTTGCAGTGTAAAGGGCATATTTACAATATTGCAAAAAAGTACATAACCTTGTGGCTACATCAAGTGAAATAGTTTACATTTCAAAGAAGGTGCGTGGAGGTTTGGGGGGGCGGTGGGGTGACAACTTGCCAACGTCTTTGGGTGTCTCCCAACACGGAAAAGCGGGAGAGACAAGAAGGAGAAGGAGAGCTATAATTTGGCTGACTGGCAGAGGAAGTAAGGTCTCTCGAGGGGGTGTGAGTGTGACAGTTTAAGTGAATAGAGACATCAGCGAGCCTGTTTTTTTGTTGTTGTTGTTGAAGACATGAGGGGATACCGCTTGTTGTACTCCAACCTGTCAAATTCAAGACAAGAGTGTGTTTTAACCATCCTCCTCCTCCTCCTCTTTTGTCCTCCCTGTCACAGTGGATTCAAGTGCTGAAGATGTTCAACAGGTATAGTGGTCATAGCCGATCAGTTGATTCGTCCTGTTCCCTTTTGGAGTTGACTGCATGCAACAAATCAAGCTAATTTGGGCTTTGAGTTTATTCAGTTAATTGTCTGTAAAGTACGCACGCGAGGAACTGCCAATGTGGAGTAAACATTTTTTTGACTGGCGAGTATGTTCAAATGTACTTGTTGGCTAAATGCTACAAACATAACGCCATGGGGTATTGCACATCCACGAATAGAATAAACAAAAAAAAAAAAAACACAAACACTGTATTTTAAAAGCATTTGGCCCACATTATTGCAATGAATTTGAAAATTAAGTAAAAAAAACATTGTTTATTTGTGACTTTTATGTTTTATTGTTATGTCTTAAGTGCATAATTTAGGTTCAGCATTATGGGGACATTTTTTTTATGTTTGTAGCATTTAGCCTGTAAGTACGTAAAAACAAACGTATTTGTGAGTACGCTTGAATGTACTTGTATGTTTGAACATATTTGCAAGTACACGCTAAAAACAGTTGGGTCAAAAATAACCCAATTATGGGTCAAAAATTGACAAATCCTCAACTTGGGTCGATTTCACCCAAAACTATGCATCAAAACTTGGGTCAAATTGTCTAGTTGTGGATCAGTTTGACCCACCTTTGGGTCAAAGATTGAAGATTTTGAAAAAAAAAAACCCAACCCAGAACATTGATTCAGCTCCTCTATTTGGGTTCATTTGACCCAACTTTGGGTCAAAAATCAATTTGTATGAAACAACCCAGAAAATTGGGTCAAACTGACCCATAAAGTGGTTTTTGATCCATAATTGGGCTACTTTTGACCCTACTGTTTTGAGAGTCTACATTCGAACATACTCGCCAGTCATAAACTCCACATTGACAGTTCCATGCTTCCGTATAACAAAAATCGACTTGGACGCATCCAAATATAGTCTTGATGGCATTCGGGTGCACTAACGCTGGAAGATATTTCATTGACTCCATTTTTTTCCCTTGATGAATATTTGGCTCTGGTGGCTCTAAAGTTTCCCTTTGAGGCTTTAACAAATCTTTTTTCAGCTGTTGTGCACTGTGACTGTACTCAGAGAATGAGGGTCACAAGACAATTGGCATTTTCAGGAATGTTCCTCAGTCCCTTTTCTTAGAAGAGGGTCGTTAATAATAAAATCCCATTTTGAGGTCTTCTGCCATTTCCTCCTCCATTTCAATGGCTCCCTTTGTGACAATGACCCGTTTTAGCTTTTTCACTTTGCTACAAATTGTGTTTTTCTGATTGTGCTGCTCTCGCCAAGTAATCACTGCTTAGCTTTTGGCCATTTTTTTTTTTTTTTTTTGGTCTGTATACAAATCTTGTAGTTTTTTTTTTTTTTTTTTTCACAGACTATCACGGTATTTGTGAGAGGACACTCAAGTTTGTCACATTTTGTCAATTTCTGTGGACTTGCCTGCCCCCTATTTTAAATCCTATTCTGCACCCAATGTTTGAGGATTGATGTCAGATATTACAAATATTCTAGTAGAGCACTTTCAAATACTCTACTGTGCAGTAGACTAAAAAATAAAAAATAAAAAAAAG
Organism: Festucalex cinctus; assembly: GCF_051991245.1. Classification (NCBI taxonomy): domain Eukaryota; kingdom Metazoa; phylum Chordata; class Actinopteri; order Syngnathiformes; family Syngnathidae; genus Festucalex; species Festucalex cinctus. Next base: position 5,856,741 of record NC_135426.1, read on the forward strand.
TACCCAGCATGTATCCATTAGCCACATGACTCAAATCATTGGGATGAATCAGCTGTTCAGCAAAACGGATCGGAACTCAGTGAGTGATGGAACCCTCCACATGCGCTAACCAAGACGAGATCCCGTCCGAAAGGAGATGGGGGTGATTCAAAACAGGAAGTGAGGAGGAGATCAAATGCACCAATCAGATTTGTGGCGAGGGAAGACTAAACATCATCACCCGACAGGAAGTAGCTGGAATGACACAGGCTTGTGTGTGTGCGTGTGCGCGCATGTTTAATTTACACAGTTTATATCCAACAGCCAAATATTTACCTCTGTGCAACTGCCACCCTGCAACACAAAGCTGTTATTATGCATACGGAAGTGTGTATTGTGTGTCTCTTAGGCAGGACTACAAGCATTGTGTATATTTGACCACAGTGTGCGTGTGTATGTTTTAGGGGTGGGACCTGAGGTCCAATCGGGACCACCTTGGTGTGTCATGGTTCGGTTCTCAGCCTGTTGTGCTTGTGTGTGTGTGTGTGTGTGTGTGTGTTCCAGTGCCTGCAACGAGGGGGGCGTTCCCCAGCTCCGCACCTGCAGCGCATTGATAATCAAGACTTTAAAAGGACTCCGAGCAGCACAGCAAGCCGTCGGATTATTATTTGCTCACCAGTGTGTCCAAGTGTTCTCCGCGTTTTCAAGTTTTGGTAAAGTCATAGAATCTGTTTTCGTCCTCGATTTACTCTGTATTCACGTGTGTATATCCACGTCGCTTTCTGTTGTTTATTCCGCTTTTTTGATTGTTTCCGCATTCCATTTCGAGTAGTCCTTGCCTTTTGCAAGTGTTTTTTGTTTCATTCGCGTTCCTTGCCGTTGCAAGTGTTTTATGTTACATTCGCGTTCCTTGTCGGTTGCAAGTGTTATGTATTACATTCGTGCTCCTTGCCTTTTGCAAGTGTTTTTTGTTAAATTCGTGTTCCTTGCCTTTTGCAAGTGTTTTCTGTTACCTTCGGGTACCTTGCTGTGTGCAAGTGGTTATTGTGATCCGCGTTATCTTGCCTGCGAGCAAGATTTGCTTCTTCGGTGGATTCAAAGAATAAACCGTGATTGTATTCCTTCTCTGAGCCTGCCTTTCTGGGATCCGTTTTTCTTCGACTCAGCCGAGTCGTGTCAGAATAATCCGACCATGGATCCCGCAGACTCGGAAAAGGTGAGACGGGCATTGGCCAGTCAGGAACAACGGGTCGGGCAAACCGAGACCACCTTGGCCGGTCTTCACGAGGTGGTGGGCAGGCTTGCTCATCGTTGTGAGGAAATGTTCGGGAGGCTCGAGCAGCTCAGTTCCCGCCCGGAAGTTCCGCGTTCGGACACTGCCATTTCGGCTCTCCCGGTTACCCATAGAGAACCCGTTTTGCCCCACCCGTCACGCTACGACGGACATCCTGGAGGTTGCAGTCAGTTTTTACATCAGTGTTCACTCATTTTCGACCAGCAACCATTTACTTACGCTCAAGATCAGTCAAAAGTAGCATTCGTTATGAGCCTCCTGACTGGTCAAGCCGCTACCTGGGCTATGGTGGTGAGCAACGCGCGACCAGACCTTCGGTCTTCTTTTCCCAATTTTGTTAGTGAATTTGAACGCGTGTTCGATCATCCGGTTAGGGGGAGAGAGGCCGGGGGTCGGTTGCTAGACTTAGTACAGGGGACGAGATCGGTCGCTGATTATTCAATCGAGTTTCGTATTCTGGCCGCCGAGAGCGGGTTTGGAGACTGTGCGTTGCGGAGTGTCTTTCGTCGGGGATTTAATACACAACTCAAGGATGAACTGGCAGTCCGTGACGACACGAGCTCTTTAGAGGGACTCATTGAACTAACGATCCGTTTGGATAATCGGATACGGGAACGGGGCCGAGAGCGTGCGGTTGAGCGGCGTGGAGCAGCCGTAAACGAGGACATGTCCAGACTCTCCCTCAACGACGTCGCTGAGGCACGCACCCTTCCTGGACCTTCAGACAATGGAGGGGAGCCCATGCAAATGGGTGGTGGACGCCTGCACCCAGAGGAGCGTCGTCGCCGGTGGCTTGCTGGTGCCTGCCTGTACTGCGGTCAACCGGGGCATCGAGTGGCGTCGTGTCCAGCGCGACCTTCCCGCAGCGTTCCCGCTGCAACGATTTTTGGGATTCGCTAATTTTTATCGTCGCTTTATCAAAGACTATAGCTTACGGGCAGCCCCCCTTACTAAACTGACGTCAAGTAAAGTACCCTTTAGGTGGTCACCTGTTGCCGAAGATGCATTTTTGAAATTGAAACAGCAGTTTGTAAACCCGCCAGTGCTCATCCACGCTAATACAGATTTGTCTTTTGTGGTCGAGGTTGATGCGTCGGATTCAGGAGTGGGGGCGGTCCTGTCCCAGCGGTCGCCAGAAGACGGGAAGCTCCATCCCTGCGCCTTCTTCTCCCGGCGACTGAGTCCCGCAGAGGCGAACTACGACGTCGGGAATAGGGAACTTCTGGCAATCGTCTTGGCTCTTCAAGAATGGCGACACTGGCTGGAGGGCGCCAAGGAACCCTTTAGGGTGTTGACGGACCACAAAAACCTGGCATACCTTCGGTCAGCCAAAAGACTCAACTCGCGGCAAGCACGTTGGGCCTTATTGTTCACAAGGTTCAACTTTGTCGTGGACTACCGCCAGGGATCCCGGAACCAGAAGCCAGACGCTTTGTCCCGGATCCACGATGCGGCCACGCCGGAGGCAGGAACTGAACCGGTCCTACCCGCACATTGTTTCGTGGGGGCAGTTCGATGGGAGGTCGAGAAACGAGTCACTGAAGCCCAGGAAGGGATAGCTGTGCCGGAGGAGTGCCCAGCAGAGAAACTGTTTGTTCCTGACCCGGTGCGGGCTGAGGTCCTACGGTGGGGTCACTCCTCACGAGTTGCGTGTCATCCAGGAATCAACCGGACTCTTGCCCTGATCGGCCAGCGGTTTTGGTGGGCCGACATGAAGAAGGACGTCACAGAATTCGTCAAGGCATGTACCGCTTGTGCGTGCGGGAAATCGTCCCACCAGCCGCCGATGGGACTGCTGAGGCCGCTACCCATCCCGGCGCGGCCTTGGTCACACATCTCGCTAGACTTCATCACCGGCCTCCCCCGGTCAAGGGGAAACACGGTCATCATGACAGTGGTCGACCGGTTTTCAAAGCTGACTCACTTTGTTGCACTCTCCAAACTGCCATCATCCTGGGAAACTGCACAACTCCTCGTCCGTCATGTCTTCCGTCTTCACGGCATTCCAGTGGACTTGGTGTCCGACCATGGTCCTCAATTTGTCTCCCAGGTCTGGAGGAAATTCTGCAAGTTATTGGGCGCCACAGTCAGTTTATCTTCGGGATATCATCCCCAAACCAATGGCCAGACGGAGAGGGCCAACCAGGACCTTGAAGCTGCTCTACGATGTGTTTGCCTGCACAACCCGGAATCCTGGTCTTCGCACCTCTCCTGGATCGAGTACGCCACGAACACTCTGCCGTCTTCGGCGACAGGTCACTCACCCTTTAAGGCGGCGTACGGCTATCAGCCACCTCTGTTCCCATCACAAGAAGGCCCCATCGAACTGCCCACCATCCAACATCACCTCCGGCGGGCCCACAAGGTATGGCGGGAGACCCGAGCGGCGCTATCCCGCTCAGCGGCCCGCAATAAGGAGATTGCAGACCGTCGGCGGCGACCGGAGCCCACTTACCGGCCAGGGGACAAGGTCTGGCTCTCATCCCGGGACATGCGTCTGGCAGGGTGCTCGAAGAAATTGGGTCCGCGCTACATTGGGCCCTTCGAAATACTCACCGTCATCAACCCAGTGACTGTTAAACTCCGTCTTCCGCCTTCACTCAAGGTGCATCCAGTGTTCCACGTTTCCCTCCTCAAGCCAGAGACTCCCAGCCCGCTGAACCCGCCTGCACCCGCTCCGCCTCCTCCCCGAGTGGTCGATGGGGATCCTGTCTACACGGTCAAAGAAATCTTGGACTCTAGGCGCAGGGGCCGGGGCTTCCAGTACCTGGTCGACTGGGAAGGTTACGGACCAGAGGAGCGGCAATGGGTCCCCCGCTCCTGGATCCTGGACCCATCTTTGCTCGACACTTTCTATGCTGCTCATCCAGATAAGCCAGGTGGTCCGCCAAGGGGCGTCCGTTAAGGGGGGGGTACTGTCATGGTTCGGTTCTCAGCCTGTTGTGCTTGTGTGTGTGTGTGTGTGTGTGTTCCAGTGCCTGCAACGAGGGGGGCGTTCCCCAGCTCCGCACCTGCAGCGCATTGATAATCAAGACTTTAAAAGGACTCCGAGCAGCACAGCAAGCCGTCGGATTATTATTTGCTCACCAGTGTGTCCAAGTGTTCTCCGCGTTTTCAAGTTTTGGTAAAGTCATAGAATCTGTTTTCGTCCTCGATTTACTCTGTATTCACGTGTGTATATCCGCGTCGCTTTCTGTTGTTTATTCCGCTTTTTTGATTGTTTCCACATTCCATTTCGAGTAGTCCTTGCCGGGTGCAAGTGTTTTGTGTTTGTTATCCTGTCCTTGCCTTTTGCAAGTGTTTTTTGTTTCATTCGCGTTCCTTGCCGTTGCAAGTGTTTTATGTTACATTCGCGTTCCTTGCCGGTTGCAAGTGTTATGTATTACATTCGTGCTCCTTGCCTTTTGCAAGTGTTTTTTGTTAAATTCGTGTTCCTTGCCTTTTGCAAGTGTTTTCTGTTACCTTCGGGTTCCTTGCTGTGTGCAAGTGGTTATTGTGATCCGCGTTATCTTGCCTGCGAGCAAGATTTGCTTCTTCGGTGGATTCAAAGAATAAACCGTGATTGTTTTCCTTCTCTGAGCCTGCCTTTCTGGGATCTGTTTTTCTTCGACTCAGCCGAGTCGTGTCATGGTGAACAATGACTCTTTTATTCCGCAGCGAGTTTTACTGCTCTCTTTGTCTTGCACACGCCACAACCAGACAGGAAGCGCACGAATCCTTGCAAACATACGACCATGCTAACTCCCCACCACTGGAGTTAGCTTCACTTTCCAAAAGACAAGTTTTGTGCGGGTGTGTCTTTGTATATGGATGTATTGATAGATGTGTTGACAGTGTACAGTTTGTTACACTTTTGGTTTTGGTTAGCGGACGCGAAAGAAAGTCGTGGAAAGCATTTACCTTTTCATATGTGGCTCACATTATGATCGACATTTTTACATGCAACGCGTTGAAGCCACGGCTCAATTTAGTAAATTAATAATAATTTAAATTTAACCCACTTGCTCCCAAAAACGTACAAATATAAATAACATTTTAAATACAAGTGTCCCAAAGACGTATTTAAACGTTTTTTTTATTTAGTTTTTTATTTTAATTTTTTAATGCTAAAGCTTTACAAAAGGTAGTTATTACAGAAACGGCCAGTAGGGGCAGTATAGTATAAAAGATCAACCAGGGCCATGTTGCAACAAGCTGTTTCCCCCATAGTTTGACAGATTTGTGAATAATGATGAAACTTAGCTATATTCTAATGCTAATTGCTACAAAACGGAAACTTTTATAGCAATAGAACACAATATTCTGTGGGCCTTGCTAAATCAGTCAAAATCCAGTGTAACAACTATTGCCTAGGTCCATTTCACCCTCTAATTTTTTTTTAGTTTGCTTCTCTTAAAGCAAATTCTCTGCAGTGCATGAACATGCCACTGCCCAGACAGGATCCAGCCTGGTCAGCCCTACCCAGCCACCAACAAAACTCTTTTGAAGCCGCTGACCAGGTGACAAAGGAATTTATGCGTCTGCCGAAGGAGTGTATTTCAAGCAGTCTTCTCGGAGCCCGAACAAATGGCTCCAATGGTTTGGAATACACAAATGACCGATCAAAGGAATGTTCATGACTTCTAATCAATCACAAAAGGATACTCTGGCGCCTCGCCCTTCCTGGAACGTCTAGATGGAGCAACAACACCTCCAAGTGGCGAAACTTGGAACTATCCTTAGTGACAATTCACATAAGTAACCGCATTTTACACATCTATACCATGATAATTCTTGACAGACAACTGAACTACGAATGATTCATGTTATATCTTTGTGTGTATGAACATCCTATTTCATGTACTCCATAAAGAATTAAAGATAATTAATATCTCTCAGTTCAGTCAGATTAGACAAGTAGAAGTTACCTCACAAGTTAGTTTATGATGCATTAATTATAGTGTGTGTTAAACGGGTTGTGTGGGAAAACTGATTTGCCAGACTGACCAAATTTAATGCCAAATTATTAATCTTTTTAATAATTTTCCTCTTAAGCGAGCGAACAGAAGGGTGTGCCATCACCTGCTGAAGCCCCACCCAGAGACTTTAAAAAGGACGAGCAGACCTCCGCCCGCTCTCTTGCCCTCTTCCTGCTCTCACAAGCCTCAACCAAAAAAACTCCCTGGCAAGTGTCCCAGGCTGCTCGAACTCTTTGTTCTAAGAGACTTGCAAACCACGTGGCCTTTTTCTTTCCTGGCAGGATCCGTTAACGAGATCGGATCCTCGCTCCACGCCACGCCAAAGCAAGTGCAAACTGCAACGCTGACTAAAGACTCTTTAGTTTTTTTTTGTTTTGTTTTTTTGTTCCACTATCGGTGCTTACCCGCCCGACCTTCGCGGTCCCGGGTACACTTGCAACGCACCGCCGGACTCAAGGTTGTGCACCTAAGCCGCGCGCCGCACCTGCTACTCGGTGGCGCCCCGCCGCGGTGCTAGCTCACCTCCAACGGCTGGCCTTCCCCGTACGCAGGCGCGTAGCGGACCGAACTCCACCTGGAACCGGGCAGCCGTCCGGCAGAACCAACCTCGCCGGATCGCCGACCAATCAAGGCACGAGCCGCGCAACTACGCCAGGCCCGCGAGCGGCTTTCTCGGGCTCACCTGTGGAATAAACTTTTTTTTATTTTATTTTCTTGCCTTTTTGGAACGAACATTGACTATTTTTCCCCCTTTTGAAGACCTTTCTGCTCGTTCGACGCAAACGATACTCGTAAGTCTGCATTTGATTCCCAAATTGGTACCACTGCGTGCAACTTACGTTTGAAACATCTCACAAATCTGGCAGGTCAAATTTTCTCTTTTCCCTGTTTCTTTATTCATTCGCATTCCTTCCTTATTTTCATTCGCTTTATTTTATTTCTTTTCTTCTGACGGTAGAATAGTTAGATAGGCAGTATTTTGATTCTGTAGTATAGCAATCGTGAATAAATGCATGTTTTATGAACTATATTCCGCCTAAGTCATCTGTGTTTCCGAGTGGATTATTATTCTTTTGTTAGTACAACGAACCACTGAATATCGAGTGTGGCGACTTTAGATTATCAATGACTGATGAAAGAAGGATTTTGGTCGTTGTTTGCTCCTGTTAACCCAAAGCAAAAACAACGTGGTGCCCCAGAGGTTATCGAGGTAAATACAATTTACCTCTGTAACGTCCAGATTATTAATTCGTCCAAAAGACGACCCAATTATCGCTACACCAGTAAAACAGCCGGGAGAGAAGGGGGTTGCTTCAGTGAAAATGGCTGCTGGGAGTGAATGAGTTAATAATAATGCATTTATCTGTGGAGACTGGGGTCAAGTTGTAGATCACATTTTTTTTTTTTCCTCAATATATTTATTGAATTTTCCATAGTTTTTATACAAGCACAAACATTCAAACGTGTCATCATACATTCCACCAATACGACATACACAAAGCATAAAAATTAGCACAATAACTAAAACAAAACAAAAAAAGAAACAAAAATACAGCTCAGATAAATAAAAACTTAATCTTCAGGGAGTAGTACAATTACAATATTCACATCTAGAACAAAACAATCCAAAATTCAAGAGGTACCTTGTATAATCGATAATGAGTATTCAGGCCCAAGATAAGTCAAAAATGGTTGCCATACATTATTGAATTGGTCCACTTTGTGATGTAGAATGTTTGTCAGATATTCCAGAGGAATCAATTTCAATATTACATTACACCAACCAGTAACAGAAGGGCTCTTCTCATTAATCCACTGTAACAATATATTCTTTCTCGCAGCAAAAGTAAGAATGTTATACAATTTTTTTATTGGCCGCCGTAAAAAAATGTTTGCTTGGGAGACCCAGGATCAAACAAACTGGATCCATTTCCAAATCTACCCCAAAAATCTTTTCCACTTCACCCAATATATCAGACCAATATTTCCTTATTTTACAACAAGACCAGTGAGTTAAGGTACCTATTTCCGTTTTACACTTAAGGCACATAGGTGAGAAAGATGTGTTGAAAAAGTGTCGTCTGTTTGGCGATATATGTACCCTATGTAATATTTTAACTTGGATTTCTTTCATTCAAGTACAAATAGATTTTTTTTTCATATATTTCCAAATGTCTTCTCATGTCTCTTCATCCAAATTCACTGATAATTCCTTCTCCCAAATATTTCTGATCCCATCTGTCTTACCAGAATATGTGTCACAAATCACATCATAGAACACACTTATCGACACCTTCTCTGGGGATTGAAACAATATTTTCTCAATGGGTGAAACCTCAGGGTGATCAACAAGTGTTGTATCCTTTGTAATATAGTGCGTAATTTGTAAAAAAACGAAAAAGATCATGCCTGGGGAGCTGATAAGTTTTCATCAGTTTTTCAAATGACATTAAGATATTATTTGAAAAAAGATCTCCCAGATTCATCAGCCCCTTGTCATACCATCGTTTGTCTGACACACCAGGTAGAAAATTGGGGTTGTTAATTATAGGCATAAATACAGACGTCAATTTGAGCCTTCCTTCCAGACGGCGGGTAGCTCGCCAAGCCTTCAATGCAATTAACGAAATTGGATTGGAGCTCGTGTAATATCTTGAAATTTTTCAAAAATAATAGATCCCGCAATTTACACATTGACATGGACGCTTCAACATCCAGCCAAATAGAAGACGTCTTATCCTGTATCCACTCAGATGGGCACAAAGTTGATAAATTTTGATATTAGGTAAACCTAATCCGCCCTTAGAGCATGGTAATTTCAAAACCACCATTTTCATTCTAGGTTTACGTTTATTCCATATAAAAGAGCTAAGCCAGCTATTTTCATCCCTTAAGACTTTTTTGGAAAACAAGACAGGGACCATTCGAATGAAATAAAGTAGCCTGGGCAACACATTCATTTTAATCAAGGCTATCCTTCCTAACCAAGATACAGGTAGTAAAGTCCAACGTTCTAAATCTTGTTTGATTTTACTAAGTAATGGGACAAAATTGGCTCTATACAAGTGACTAAACAGTGGGGTGATGCAAATACCTAAATATTTGAATTGACCATTTGAAGGAGAAGGGTGGTCTAATGTCAGGCACAGTTGAAAGACTTCCTATCAGCATGGCCTCAGTTTTATTTAGATTAATCTTATATCCAGAAAATTTTCCAAATGTATTAATAACGTCAATAAGCTGTAACGATTATCGGCCGGTTGTAACTTTTTGCAACCTCAGTTCCAAAGGAATTGAGCTCCTGTGGCCTGAACATGCCACTGTGGGGGGTGGGGAGCACAAGAACATCCCCCACAAACAGCCACACATGCTCTGACTGACACGCGCACGCGCACACACACACAAATCAGGACAGTAAAAGCCTTCTTAGAAACTTGACTTTCTTATTTTGCAACAGAACAATGAATTATGAAATGTTATGTTTGCCATTTGTGAAATGTTGACTCCATGAAATGTCATGAAAATGTTCCATTGCAGTGGCAGATTCTCCACTAAACTTTCATGTGTATGCACGTTTTAACAGTGTAAGCTAGGTAACATTTCATTTGAGGTATTCAATTGTACGTGTTGCATTGGTTGAATTCTGACCTTAGAATCTTAACACACATGGGATCCAGATTCAATCCGATTAGTCTACCAAAAACCTCCCCCAGCTGGTAACTTTCCACTGTGGTTTCACCAGACCTCTGGGGTGGAGGCCGCCGCCCTCCCAATTTAAAAGCACGCGCCCTGCGTGCTGCTCCCTCTCTTCTTCGCTGCTCTTTGGCTCCCGCTCTCTTCACTGCTCCTTGGCTCCTCTTGGCTCTTTCCTGGTCTCCATCGGCGCGGCTGCCAGACAAAGAGCTAGCCCAGCTAGCTTAACCTCCAGCACACGGCAACGCACAGAATCCATCATGTTTTTGGTCCCTGCACAAGGCTCAAACGGACGGTGCCTTTCCAGGCACCGTGAGGCCTCAACCAAAAAAAAAAGGCCTCTTCCCAGCCAGCAGGTTGACCCCGTGAAGCTCAACTGGCCAGCCGGACGAATTCTGCTTCTCTTCTGAACTGAACCTTCTTGATCCCTTCTTCAAACGGGCTTGGCGAGTCTCCATCCAGGGTCCTGCTTCTCAGACCAACCCCATCTGTAAGTGCAACTTTGCAGGCCTTCGCCCTAGTACAAATTGGTGCAAACTAGGTTGATTGTGGGTCCCATGTTGGTTTGATTTAAGAAATCCATCACCTTAGCTAAGACCGTTTCTCTTTTCTTCTTTTCTTCTCCTTTGATTATTTTTTATTATTTTAGTTCTCGTTTCATTTCCTATCATAGTAGTTAGTTTTGCTTCTTTAAATTCTAAGTAGATTATCCCACCTAGGTTAGAGAATAAACGTGCACAAAACTCAACCCCTGGTTTACTGTGTGTGTGTTTCATCAATTTATAGTGACCTCTAAGCTGAACAAAGAACTCACAAAATTGTAGTAAGGGCACAACCTTCATTTTAATGACTGATTCAACGAGGTTCTCATCTGTTATCCTGATAAAATTATCAAAAAGAGATGTGGTGCTCCGCAGGCAAGCTCAACTTAATTTAAATATTAAGTTTGAGTCTCCTTCAATTAATGAGCCAATTGATTATTAATTTAATAATTAACAATTATTGATTTAATAGTTAATTGGACCGATTTCCCTTACAAAGCGCTGGAATTGAGGCCTTTGGGTTGCACAGAAACACGAGCACATCATCAGCATACAAAGTTATCTTATGACATCTGTCTCCGACGTATTTCACAATTTTAAAAATATGCATGTTAAAGATTCAATAACTCTTAATATGAAAAGAAAAATGCACTTGAGCTGTCACCAACATCTTACAAGTGCAATTATGCCATCTAGTGCCAGAAAAAAAATACCTAAACACAAATCAATATCACACTCTTTATTTACAGTACAGTACATCTTTTTTTTTTTTTTTTTTAAACTCAATTTTAGGAATTATTATGAAATTACTGTGTCAATGACTAAATGATGCAGCCATGTTTCGATTAATTTAACAGTTTTTTTCCCACTGTTATGTAAACAAGATTATGACAACTTGGGAAAAAATGTATTGTACATTTTATTGTACATTTACAACATATATAAAATCTGTGATTAATTGTGAGTTAACTATTGAAGTCATGTGATTAAAAATGTTAATCGCCTGACACCCCTAATGCTAACAAAACAATATTGTGGCAACGACGACTTACCCAAACAAAATAATAAACTCCAATGTTTAAATAATAACATTTGAACTTTAAATGGAAATGTATTGGTCCATTCAAGAAGGTCAAATCAAGTTCACCTGTAAAGGTTGGAATGCATTTATCTTAAAATCTCAACTGGAAGGGTGACGACTAACTACCACAACTTATTATATACCCCCAAATCACACATTCAAGAGCGAGTGATTCCCAATTCCTTGAACAATGCTTAAATAAACAAGCGAAAACGTTCTATCGGTGGCAAACGCTTTGAACTTTGAATGCCACGCAGTCATTGTGAGCAGCCTTCTGTTCCCTGAAACACATAACAACGTATAGGTTTGCCATCTGCATCTGTCCCAATCTCTCTTCTTCATTAACATTGAGCCCCGCACGACCAGATGTTTCATCACCATCACAGCATCACAAGTCAGCTTAATAGGCAGATGTGTGTGTCTCTCGCTCTCTCTCTCTCTCTCTCTCTCTCTCTCTCTCTCTCTCTCTCTCTCTCTCTCTCTCTCTCTCTCTCTCTCTCGCTCTCTCTCTCTCTGATTGTTGTCATGATAGAGAATGGTCTGCTTACCATCTCTGATTAGGCCAATGGGCCGCTAATCCTTGCGCAAGGGGCTTCATATCCACTTCGACAATGTCGACAAAAACACATTATGCAACTTGTAAACACGCACACAAAACATAAGCCAGGGTGATTTAAAACAATACGGGAATTGATTATATCTGCTGTGATAGGACTTCACCTAAATCAGCGTTGCCGTCTTGGCGGACAGTACGCTGCCCCTGCAACAGCATTTCGCAAAAATAAATTTGTCACACTTTTCTGAGCAAACATAAACTATTTCAAACAATACGGGAAATGATTATATTTGCTGTTAAATGACTGCAATCGATATTGAAACTCGCTAATATAATCCTACAGTTTAAACACAAAAAATGGGAACAGTGGGAAAATATTGTTGCAAAACTAATGCGTTGTATCGAGTGCATCCAGGTACAAACATGAGATTTACCTGACACACATGCACAGTCTGTACACGGAGGTCTGATGTCAGGCTTTATAATGTGAGCTCGCTCCCTCATCCCAAATGTCATGTTTATCTGATCCCTTTTAAAGACCCTGTGACAATGGAACAGATGGGACTGCCTTTTGTTCTGCACACGCGCACGCACGCACACGCACACACGCACGCACACTGTAGTCTCACTGGGACAAATGCGAGCTGGGTTTAAGGTTGTGTGATTGTGTTTAGCCAAGCAGAGTGATTGTGCTCTACAGGGGAGCCAGCCTGCTCTCACCACGCCAGACGGACAACACACACACACACGCACACAGACGGACGCACAAACACAGCCCGCTGCCACTCTTGCGCAATATTTTTTTAGATATCCCTTGCTGGTTTTGTTGTCCTAAAAGATTAACCGAGGATAAATGTTTTTGTTCACTTTCACAAGTCAATATTTTGAGATTTGGCGCCTTCGCAGTGGACGAAACGCTTCACTTCTGTCTAATTAGTGTGTGGGATTATTGATTTAATGTAACCATATCCCTATATTATTAGATAATATTTCTCAGGGTTAGTCAATAATTGAAGTCTAGTTGTGGAGACAAGTGCTTTAAAAAGGGACATATTCTGTCAGGGGGTCCAGTTGGAACTGGATAGGTGGATCCCAAGATCACGGCAACAGAGGAGTTTGACAGGATTTATTTACAGATCAAAAAACAAGGGAAATAACAAAAGGCGCTGGCCCCAGCCAGGATGGAAAAAATGGGAGAAAAACACAAGGTGCTTGCAAAAGGCAAGATGAAAAAATATCTACTAGTAACTCAATGTCTCTTGATTAACAGATATCACAGGTAAAAGTCACAACACAAAACAGCGTAGCAAAAACTTACGAGAGCAAAAAACTGAACTATAGCAAGTACACAAGGCAATGGCTGTAGACTTGAGAAGAATAATCCGACGTCGTCCAGGCGACGTCAGAGTCCTTATAAAGGCTTAATGTTGATGCGCCGCAGGTGCGGCGCCAGGGGAAACGCCCCCCTCAATCACTCAGAGACTGAAAAAAGGAAAAGAGCACACTGAGAGCCCTGCATCATGACAGTACCCCCCCCTTAACGGACGCCCCCTGGCGGACCACCTGGCTTAGACGGATGGGCAGCATGGAAATCACGCAACAGGGACGGATCCAGGATCCAGGAGCGGGGGACCCACTGTCGCTCCTCTGGCCCGTAGCCCTCCCAATCGACCAAGTATTGGAAACCTCTGCCCCGAGGCCTGGAGTCCAGAATCTCCCTGACCGTGTATGCAGGATCGCCGTCGACAATGCGAGGTGCCGGCGGCGATGTCGTAGATGTGTTTAGGGGGCTGGAAGACACTGGCTTGAGTAATGAAACATGGAAAACAGGGTGTACCTTCATGGTGGGAGGCAGACGCAGTCTTGCAGACACCGGAGTCACCATTTTCACAATTTCGAAAGGGCCGATGAACCGGGGACCCAACTTCCGGGAGTTGCCAGCCAGCCGCAGGTCTCGAGAAGACAGCCAGACCCTCTGTCCAGGTTCATAAGCTGGTGCGGGCCGTCGCCGTCGGTCCGCAATCTGGCGGTTGCGGGTCGCAGTGCGCGATAAGGCCGCCCTAGCCTCGCGCCAAACCCGGTGGGCACGCCTCAAGTGCAACTGGACAGAGGGAACGTCGACCTGGCCTTCCTGGGAAGGGAATAGTGGAGGTTGGTAGCCGTAGGCTGCGTAGAAGGGGGACTGACCTGTGGCTGATGTGACCAAAGTGTTGTGGGCGTACTCCACCCACGGCAGGAAGATGGACCATGATGAGGGCTGGTCGAGACAGACACACCGCAGAGCCGCTTCCAGGTCCTGGTTAACCCGCTCAGTCTGCCCATTAGACTGGGGATGGTATCCGGATGAGAGGCTGGCCGTTGCCCCCATGGCTCGGCAAAACCGCCTCCAAACTTGAGAGATGAACTGGGGTCCCCGGTCTGAAACAATATCCAGAGGGATACCATGCAGGCGAAAGACGTGACGAATGAGCAGCTGGGCGGTTTCCAGTGCGGTCGGGAGTTTACTTAAGGCGATGAAATGGGCTGATTTCGAAAAACGGTCCACGACCGTAAGGACCACTGTGTGACCACGTGAGGGAGGAAGACCTGTCACAAAGTCCAGTGAAATGTGTGACCAGGGCCTGGAAGGAATCGGCAAAGGCTGAAGCAACCCTGCCGGACGCTGGTTGGAAGGCTTCCCGCAGGCGCAGGTAGTGCAAGCCCCCACGTAGTCCTGGGTGTTCTTCCTCATTTCAGGCCACCAGAACCGCTGCTGTAGTACCTGAAAAGTCCTGTTCACTCCTGGGTGGCACGTCATTTTAGATTCGTGTCCCCAACGTAATACCTCCGAACGGAGAGTCTCTGGTACAAACAATTTGTCCATGGGACACTCAGGAGGAACTTGAAGCCCTTGCTGAGCATTGATCACTTTACGTTCCACCTCCCACTGAAGTGCACCAATCACGCAATGTGCGGGAAGGATGGGCGCCGGTTCTGCGTCCTCTCGTGCCGGGTCAAACATGCGAGAGAGGGCGTCAGGTTTCTTGTTTTTTGACCCATGACGATAGGTGATGTTAAAGTTGAAACGTGTGAAAAACAGAGCCCACCGAGCCTGCCGGGGATTCATTCGCTTGGCCGCCTGTAGATACTCCAAGTTCTTATGGTCTGTGTAAACTGTAAAGGGTTCCTTCGCCCCCTCAAGCCAGTGCCTCCATTCTTGGAGGGCCAGGACCACTGCCAGCAGTTCTCGATTTCCCACATCATAATTGGCCTCCGCAGAGCTGAGGCGTCGAGAGAAAAAGGCACAAGGATGGATCTTCTGGTCAATTGGGGAGCGTTGCGACAGCACGGCCCCCACTCCTGTATCCGATGCGTCCACCTCAACCAAAAAAGGGAGATCAGTATTAGCGTGGTACAGAACTGGTGGATTAGCAAACACCCTCTTAATTTCTATGAATGCGACAGCAGCTTCATCCGTCCACTTAAAAGGGAGTTTACTTGACGTGATTCTTGTTAGTGGTCGAACTCTTTGACTATAATTTTTAATAAAACGCCGGTAAAAGTTGGCAAAGCCTAGGAATCGCTGTAGCTGTTTACGCGAGGAGGGAACAGGCCAATCAAGGACTGTTTGGATTTTGGCTGTGTCTGCCCGGATTCTCCCCCGTTCAATAACAAAGCCCAAAAACTGGATCGATGTGGTGTGAAACTCACATTTTTCGGCTTTCACATAGAGATGATTCTCAAGGAGGCGCTGGAGCACCCTACGTACATGACATTGGTGTTCTTTGAGGTTACGGGAGAAGATCAGGATATCGTCAAGATATACAAAACAAAAAACGTTTATCATATCTCTCAAAACATCATTAATCAGGCATTGGAAGACGGCCGGGGCGTTAGTTAATCCGAATGGCATAACGCGGTATTCAAAGTGGCCAAGGGGAGTCTTAAAAGCCGTTTTCCACTCGTCACCCTCCCGGATACGAACTAGATGGTAGGCGGAACGCAAATCTAATTTAGTAAAGACTGCAGCTGATTGTAATGGTGCAAAAGCAGAATCCAATAAAGGCAATGGATACTTATTCTTAATCGTAATTTCATTGAGACCACGATAGTCTATACACGGACGCAGGGATTTATCCTTCTTGTCGACAAAGAAGAAGCCGGCTCCGACAGGGGAGGTCGAGGGCCGGATCAAACCTGCCGCCAGCGCACCAGAAATGTATTCCTGCAAGGCCTCCTGCTCTGGCTGAGATACAGGATACAGGCGAGAACTAGGCAGAGGAGCATTAGGGATAAGATTAATAGCACAGTCATACGGGCGATGCGGAGGTAGGGACTGTGCACGGTCCTTACTAAACACCTTACGGAGGTCATGATATTCTACGGGTACACCATTCAAGCTAATTGGCTCATCCATCTGCTGGGAAGGTGGGTGGCAGCCCATGCTAGCGGCTCGTAGACAATGAGCATAACAAAAGGTACTCCAGTTTTCCAATGCTGGTTTACTCCAATCAATATCAGGGTTATGGAGTTTTAGCCAAGGTAACCCTAAAACAATAGACACTGAGCGCGATGGCAATACTAGTAACCGTATCTGTTCGACGTGGTTACCTGAAAGACACAGACCGAGTAGTCCGGCTGAATAATGCACCACCCCCAGAGGTTGCCCGTTAAGATCAAACACTTCACGTGGTTTAGGAAGTTTATCTAGAATTACACCCAGAGCCTCTACCACACTGGGGTCAACAAAACAATCATCTGCCCCTGAGTCCACCAAGGCAGTGATTTTAATCTTTTTGTCCAGCAAAAATACCTCGCCAGATAGTTCGAGCCGCTTTACCCCCTCCTCGGCCGGAGGGGGCGACACCGAAGATGTTTGCTGGCACTCACGCGAGTCATCCGGGTGTTGGGGTGCCGCTGGAGGGTTGGCGTTCCTGCTGCCCACTCTGGTCTTGCGGCGAGTCGGCTGAGCAGCCATTGCTGGGCAGAAGGCGACGCGATGATCCAGCCGCCCGCAGTAGAAGCACGCTCCCGACTTGAGCCGTCGCTGCCTCTCCTCGGGTCGAAGACGTCCGCTCCCCAGCTGCATCGGCTCCACTCCCGGTGCGACGTCGGTGCTTCCTGTCGACATCTCTGATGCCACGGGCTGGGGAGCCCTCCCCCATTCGAGCCCGGCTCGCCTTGGTGGTGACGCATGACGCTCTCGTCCTCGCTCCCGCTGTCTCTCTCGCAGCCGATTGTCTAGCCGAATGGCCAAGGAGATGAGAGCCTCGAGGCTATCAGAGTCATCACGCACGGCGAGTTCGTCCTTCACCACGGAGCTTAGCCCTCGCCGAAACAGGCAACACAATGAGGGCTCGTTGAAGCCGCTTTCAGCAGCGAGAGTGCGGAACTCAATAGAAAAGTCCGCGACGGATCGCTTCTCCTGCACACAGTCTAATAGCTGCCCTCCGGCCTCCTTGCCCTTCACCGGGTGATCAAAAACCCTACGTAATTCCTCCACGAAATGTCGGTAGGAGGATCGGATGTCGGGCCGTGTACTGCTTACGGCCATTGCCCAAGACGCTGCCGGTCCCGCCAATAGGCTCATAATGAACGCAACCTTAGCATCGTCACTAGCATAGGTAAGGGGCTGCTGACAAAAAATAAGGGAGCAGTGATGTAAAAAAATTCCGCAGCTCCCCGGTTCTCCTCCATAACGCGGAGGGTGAGGCAGTATGGGTTCCCGGGGTGCAGCCGCGGCAGTTACACCTGCGGAAGCCCCCTCCCTGGCGTTCCCCTGTTCCACTCGGGAGCTCAGCTCCTTGAAATGTTGAGCTAACATGTTCACCGCATCGCGGAGCTCTACGAGTGAGGTTTCGTTTTGGCTTACCCGACGACTCTGAGTAGCCAATGCATGTCTAACCTCTTTGTTGTCCGTGGGATCCATGGTCGGATTATTCTGTCAGGGGGTCCAGTTGGAACTGGATAGGTGGATCCCAAGATCACGGCAACAGAGGAGTTTGACAGGATTTATTTACAGATCAAAAAACAAGGGAAATAACAAAAGGCGCTGGCCCCAGCCAGGATGGAAAAAATGGGAGAAAAACACAAGGTGCTTGCAAAAGGCAAGATGAAAAAATATCTACTAGTAACTCAATGTCTCTTGATTAACAGATATCACAGGTAAAAGTCACAACACAAAACAGCGTAGCAAAAACTTACGAGAGCAAAAAACTGAACTATAGCAAGTACACAAGGCAATGGCTGTAGACTTGAGAAGAATAATCCGACGTCGTCCAGGCGACGTCAGAGTCCTTATAAAGGCTTAATGTTGATGCGCCGCAGGTGCGGCGCCAGGGGAAACGCCCCCCTCAATCACTCAGAGACTGAAAAAAGGAAAAGAGCACACTGAGAGCCCTGCATCATGACATATTCCAGCAGCACCATGGCATCATTACTATATTGCTGGTTTCTATCCATTCTACGACGCAATCAGGGATATCATAGTTAACAAAAACTATAAAATCAAATACATAAAACTACATTTGGAAAAAAAACAAAAAACTTTTTTTTTGTTAATGAGATGAAAAAAAAGAAAAAAGAAACTACCTACAACTACTTCTGACAGAAGCAAATTGCATTCACTTGTGAAAACAAAACAAAACAAACAAAAAAAAAAAAAAAAAACTCCTGTTTTTCTGACTAACTTTTTTGGGGAGGTTTGTTTTTTTGTTTAGTTTTCTGAGTTTTTTTTTTTCATTTTCCTGTTTTCCCCCCTGTTTTTCTGAGCATTTTTTTTTATGACAGAAAAAAAACATTCAGTTAAAACAAAACAAAAAAATTCAGAAAAACTGAAAAACAATAATAACAAAATACTTAAAAAAACAAAGCTCCCAAAAAATTAGTCAGAAAAACAGCAGATTTTCTTTTCAAGTGAATGCAATACGCTTCCGTAACTATTTACATTTATAAAACTAATTGTAAATGTCTTTTGTTGTCATCTTTGTCAATTCATATCATACACTATTTGTTGAGTGCTATTTGAAAATAACAAACCTAAAACTAATAAAAACTAAAGCAAAATGAAGCAATTTTGAAACAATCAAAACTAGTAAAGCGGCTGTAAAAGATCATTATACTGTAACTATGTTAAAAAGAAATAAAAACTGTCTATGGAGAAAAATCCAAAACTTTTATATAAACGTGGCTCCAAACAAATGAAACTTTATTGATCAGATCTGTAATACAATGTTTCGTTGAGGTTCATATACAGTATTGGATGTATCAAGTTATTTATTTCTGTCTGTGACTGGTGACCGGTTGTGCTGAAGTGGCCATTACTGGAAGAGCGAGAGCAGCGAGCGGCATAAATCCACCCGTCCAGCTCAATGGCTCCACCAGTCAGCCTGCCAGCCTCTGCTCCGCATGCACCTGGCGTCCCCTCACACGCCATCACCATTATTAATTGCTAATACATATTTATGCGGCACAAATTTGCCATTTACTTATGCGTAAAAATCGTGCATGGCGCTGAGCCCGGGAAAACACTGACCTTTTTAAACAGTAATAAATGGGATTGTATGCATGTGTGTTTTTGGTTGTCTCTAATGTTTTTTTTTTGTTTTTTTTTTTGTGGAGGGGGGTGGGGGTTTCGGTTTAGCAGCCGGCAGTGGCAGAAAGACAACATTGGGCTGCCAATGAGATCCTTTGATGTGGATACAGTATCTCCTCTAATTAGTTTTTCCACAATGATTGTCCTCAGTGGACAGTGGATAGTGGTTATCACTTCTGCCTCACAATTCCGAGGTTCGGGGGTTTGAATCTCAACTCAGGTCTTGCGGGATTGTAGGCTCTAAAGTGTACATCGGTGTTACTCATTTTATTATGAAAAACATCTTTACTAGTTAAACAATAGACTATACGGTTGTATCAAAAAATACAAAATATGACTTTATTCCTGTAACAAGCCCAAGGCTTGAATTAAGTGGTTTCACATTATAATTTGCGAGGCAAAATATGGATTTTTGCACTTCATTAAAACACACTGAATAACAAAACTGAGAATCACAGTTTCGACCTTTTTCTGAACTGCAGACACGTTCCCGAAATGCTTCGCTGGGCTGCATGCACACGTTAAGATTGCCGCAACACGCTTATGTCGACCTGCGCATGTGACGTAGGTGTCGCCCGTCGATGCAAGTTTGGTGGTACTTACGGCACAACCAGCTAGCTAGCAACAATTATTGCTGGCTAATAATGTGACTAAACATGTCAGAGAGTTTCTCTGAGTCAGTAATCGTCACCTCCACAGCAGCGAATAAGCTACATAACTGACAAGAATCGTTTCTCGCCGAAGGATGACGAAGAAAGACGGAGAAGCCATGCTAATAATTGCTAAGCTAACCTAGGACTGACGCGACTAGCACATAACACTGAAACTAAGTTATTGCTTGTTAGCTCGTTTAGTGCAGTTCATTTCAGCACGTCGTTCGACAGATGTGGTCCTTGGGTGCGTCATTTTTATGTCAGGCAGGTTATTGAGCAGCTAAGGAGTCCTAATTTTTTTTTTTTAATTACTACTAGAATTAATAGAATTATTGAGTCCGCTGGCTGTGTGCGGCAGTATTACAGTATTACACATACTGCGGTATTACACATACTACAGTATTACACACACTACGTGTGGCGACATTAGTGAGGTAAAGAATAGTAACATAGCAGACAATGTCAAGCGGAAAATAGTCGTCATTTAGCATGACGGAAGCGGGGTTGGACTGGCGATTGATGGGCTGCACCCATAAAATTTCCTGTCGGTCCTAAAGCAATGACGGAAGCCCAGCTAAAATAATGTAGATGGGATGAGGATTACAGTTTGGCTTGGAATTTTGATGGACTGACGATGACGGAAGGGTGTCCTGATTGTTGACGATTGCCGGATGCTGCAAAATCTGGTTAAAACAAACAAACAAACAAACAAACAAACAAACAAACAAACAAACAGCCACCAGTTGTTACTCAGCCACAAGTTGCTTTTCGTTCCAGTGTCCCTCTCCAGATATACTGTATCGTGCGTTTGTGTGTAGGTCATAGTTATTGGCCATTTCCCAGAGTGCGAAGTAGAACTGAATCGCCCCTGTTTTTCTTCTAACAGGATTTTCTCTCCGATGGGTATCTACGGCACAACGAAGGCATCTCTCGAGGGACTCTTGTAGGTCAGCTGCTATTTCTGTTACTCACGCTCGCACTCTCTCTCTCTCTCTCTCTCTCTCTCTCTCTCTCTCTCTCTCTCTCTCTCTCTCTCTCTCTCTCTCTCTCTCTCTCATTGCAAACTGCTGAATTTGTGATGGTGGTCTGCATCTCTTGTTCTTTGTAACCTATTGTTTACAAGGTCAAACACAGGGTCCAAAATCTGTTTCCATGACTACACAGTCAGCATCTGGTCTGTCTAATTTGCCGTCTAGCTCCGGTCAATCTTTTTCGGCACAGAAACGCTCCATACTAACTTTTACAGCTCAGGTTTTAATGTAGTTGTGAGGTTGAACTTGCGATGTCCTAGGACACGAGGGGCTTGATGGCCGAAAATGACATATGTTGGTTTGAGGAAGCACAAATGTTTACTCGGGAAGCGAAAGCCTGTGGAGAGATCGACTGACAGCTGAGACAAAAGACATGTGAAGACAGAAAATTCTCTCGCTATATTCCTAGCATCCAACATTTGATGTTTGGGGCACACAGCGGCTGGAGGTTGACGATGAGTCGAGCGAGAAGAACAGTGACAATCCCGGTAAACACGAGGTGTGACTTATGGCCCTGTAGTGGGAACATATGGCTTCTGCCAGGCCAGATTCTCAGTGGTGAAGGACTTTGAGGACAGACAAGTAGAGGAAAGGCCCACATACCATCTGGACAAGGGACAACAAAACATGGAAGACAGAATTTGTCATGCGAGAGCGTCGAAACAATGCGGCGCCAGATGAGAATCCTGACCTCACACATGCATGTCATTTTGGAATTCCAGGACATGAATGTACAGTGCATTAAAAACAGTCCTGTCCTCTCACTTGCATTGGCATTGTATTGTCGGGCCATATGGGTTTCGCTCCACTGCGCCGTCCATGAAAGCAGACCAAAGACTCCGAACAGAGCCCCTGAGTTTTACCCGTTTGCGTCGTGTCCACTTGACACGTCAAAGCGTAATGAAACTGGGCTACTGGCGTTCATATTGGGGTCATCAAGCCCCAGAGCCGGCTCACCCACACTGGAATTGCGTTTGTCCGACTACTGTGAGTGTAGGACTGTGCTGCTGTGTTTGTATCGTTTGTTCTTTTCTCAAGTCAAAAAGTACATTAGGGTCCTGCTTTGAGGTCAACTTGTACACACTGCGGTTTATCAGATCATCCAACATGCTTGCTTGTCTATTCAAAAGTCAGCAAGTCAGTCAACAGGTTATTCTCAGCTTGTGACAATTCCAACACGAGCTAGGTCACAACTGGGCGTGGGGTCTTTTTATGCACCGTGGTGGGTGAATAGCTAAGGTTATCTACATCCTGCATGGAGCCCAGCGCAGTTGCCTGGAACATGTTGACACAATTCTGCAAAGTTTGATTGCAAACGATCTCAGTGGTTCATACGAACATCTCAGAACGTGTGTTGTGAATGGACCAACAAAAGACTGAATTCACCGCAGTCTAACCGTCTCATTTCCCCCACCTATCCCAACGTGATGCAACAGATACGCTCTCCAAAAGATTTCCACAAAGTATTTTGGGGAATGGGGAGGGGATTCATGCTGCTATTTAGCCATTCAGATTCCCAAGACCCGAAAACCAAGCAAACAAAATGAAGAATAAAGTAAATGCTGTCTCGGTGCTGTCAATCCTTCTTCATCTTCTATTTACAAGCCAAAGACGATGATCTTAAGCAGTGTTGCCACAGTTACCTTGAAAAAGTAACTTAGTTACTTTACTGATTACTTGGTTTTAAAAGTAACTAAATTGCGTTACTGATTACTTGATTTTAAAAGTAACTAAGTTAGATTAAAAGTTACTTTTTTAGTTACTTTCAGCAGCTGCCGATAACACCATCTCAACATAAAAATAATGCAGTAGAAACGGAGTTCCAAATACTTTATTGAAAGTGCATTTTTAACATGAAAATAAAGTTTTTTTTTTATGAAAAACAAAATAGGCAGTCTCTCTTGACTTCTTGTAACGTAAATACTTTTTATAAAACAAAAAATAAAAATCTATCCAGGTTGAAAATGAAAATCCCCTAAATTCCTCTATTGTTTGTTTGTTCCGCTATTCCAGTGTGTACACATGTATCGGTTTAAATATTTATTAGTAGTTATTGACAGTTATAATTGTTTTTTGGTTTGTTTGTTTTTGCTCTTCAAAATAAGGACCAGGAAAACAAAAGGTTGATAATTTAATGTTAAATATAAATATTTAACCTTTAGACAGACACCAACACAATTAAACAGAATATTTGCACATTGTGAAGTATTTCAGAAACATAAATTAAGACATGAAATAAACCTACCGTCCAGCCAAAAGAAATATGAAGCCACCTTATGGAACAATAAATCTATCAAACACATTTTAACCACTTAATATATGCAAAAATATTTCCAAAAGTTCATTTCCCTTTTTAATCAACAATTTTTGTATTTAACAATTTTTTTTTCTTTTGTCATCACTTTCATTTTTGGTTAATGTATGACATCTTTTTTTGTTTTTTTTAATCTGAGACACGATGATAACCACAGAATCACTACTGTTTATATTTTGTTTTTTGGGCTGTCGTAATCGCGGGCACGTCTCAGTTCTCCTATCTGCTGCTCATGCTAGTTGTAGACATTGACAGGGAGCCACAAACTGAGAAATGAGATACTTGCAGTGTGCTTTTAGCTTAGCTGGTGTGTTGGCTGTGGGACATACCTGTGTCGTTTGAATCCATGCATTGGATCGTCACGGGAGTTATTCTTTTTGGCTCGCGCGCAGTACCAACGCCGGCCCGGGACATACAAGTGCACCGAGAGGACTCGATAGCCATGGGAAATACCGAGATGTACGGCACCGGCTTCTGCTAACTGTCTCCATTTGTATGTTGTCACTCGTTGTGCGCGCACGCGCCGTGTCAGACAAGTCACGTTTTTGTCACTCCCCCTGGCGAGAGGGCGGAGACGACCTCATCTCATAATGCTTCACGGACCAGTTGAGGATGGAAATAAATTATTTTTTTTTACCACTTTTATGGTCCATAATGCACACTTTTTTTGTTGTGTTGTGTGCCTGTTGGTTAATAAAACTAGTAGTAAAAGTATCATCACTTTTGTTTTGAATGTGCAAACCATTCATGACCAGACCATGGCTGAATTCAGTGTGGTGATCAATGACTTCTGCCTCATCTTCGTAGTTAGCAGTAGTTGTTTGTGACTGTTACAACAGTGAGATAGCTTGCATTCTTCATGAAAATGTGGAGTAACGCATTGATTCTCTGGACAGTAACTTTAATCAGACTACTTTGTAGAATAAAGTAACGCGTTAGACTATTAGTTACTTTAGAAAGCAACTTTTTTGAGTAACGTAACGCGTTACCGGCAACACTGATCTTAAGTTAGATATAATTTCCTAAATGTAGCCTAAATTTGCCTATTTTGCTTTGACAAGTTACTGATCTTAAGTTAGATATAATTTCCTAAATGTAGCCTAAATTTGCCTATTTTGCTTTGACAAGTTACGTTTACTTAAAATGAAATCGTCAGACAAGATCATTTTGCTTATTTTAAAATACTTATTACTCAATTGTCTTATTTGAGCAAACAGTCTTGGCATTGAGTGTTAACAACCAGTTTTAAGTACTGTGAGGCTTAAAACATAAAACATTTTCCACATTTTAAGATGACTGACCAACATAAAAGGCCCTGAACTGGGGTTTCATAAGTTGCATTTTCTTATTTTAAGATTTTAGCCTAAAAATACTGTTTTCAAGACCGTTGTAGTTGATATGGGCCTAGTATTATTTTCTTATTTTTACAAATCTTACAGGTACATTGAAGTTAAATTTTCCTGTTTTGTTGGCAGATAATTTTGCTTATTTGACGTAGTCATTTTCCACTGTCCTTTTTGCAGTGTTGCGAATGGCAGCAGACAAAAGTTGTTCATAGGCCGCATTCATGGTCTTCATATTTGTGTGTGACACAGTGGGTGGCTTGTTTAGAGACGCGTGGGTGCTGAGGAGCTGATGGCTTCAATAGATAAGACCGCAATGTAAGATGTGCTCTCTTTTGTTTGCGTTTAAGAGACAAACGACCCAAATACCCCACCCCCCCCCCACCCCCCCCACCCCCACCCCACACACACACACACACACACATATCACCCACCCACCCCGTTGTGTGTATACACACACCGCACATCGCTTCTTAAGTGCTCGGTAACAAAGGGCAAGTTTATCCCAAGGATCCACTATAAATACATTATGAGTAATCCTCCAAAGACTGGCCTGTAGTCCCTGAAGCGATGCACAACAAAGTGAAATAAAGACGTACTTTATTCCCTTTGGTCTATTTGTTTTTGCATGGAATATTGTCCATTATGAACATTTGCTTAGAATCTATTAATTATGGTGAGTATTATTCACTTCTATGCTGTCCTCCAATATGAGTCATCAATGAGGCTACTGCAATTACTGCTGAATAGCTGAAAGAGACACACAATGAATGAATCCTCACCGTACGTAACAGACAGCTTTGACCCTGTGTAATTTACTGTACATACAGAATATTCTTCTCACGTCATGTTGGTATCAAACGAGACAGCCAATATTTCTCACCAACGTTAATAATAGACGGACAGTGAGTGTGACAAGCTGCTTACTGCTCCATCGTCTCACTCACATGCTCAAACACGTGTATATATAGTATACGTGTTATATGCAGCACAGCAATGGGAGTATCCTCTGTCACCAAGGGCCCATGCAAGCACCGATTGTCCTTCCATTGTTCCTTCAGGTCCCTCTCCAACATACACACCCACAAAATATGCCCGCGGACATACATGTACATATCATCCATATGCCCCCCCCCCCCCCCATCATTGGGATTCCATTCTGGACAAGATGGTAACATTTGCCCCACAAGCATTGTGTCATGTTTTGGTTCCGTTTGGGTTGGGTTTTGCTTGGTTTTTGTTGGGGTTCTAGTTTTGAGTTTGTCATGTTTATGTTCTGCTTTCCTTGTCTTCCCTAGTCTTAATAAGCCTTGTCATGTCCACCTGTGTTTGCCTGCCTTTCCTCATGTGTCAACCAATCAGCACCCCCTGCCACTTGTGTCTTGCCCAGCTGTGTCTAATCATTCTCAATTAGTGTGTGTACTTAGTTATGGGTTTTCACTTCAGTTCTTGTTGGTTCATTGTTCTTGTTTCCGCACGTCCATGCTGCCATTGTTCTGTCTTGTCTTGTACCGTTTTCCCCTTCTGTATTTTGTTATTCTTAGTTCCCAAGTACCCTGTTTGCCACTTTTGTTTTGTTTGATTAAATTTACTCCTTTTTGAGCACCTCTGCCTCCCTGACCCCAGGTTTTCACCGGATGCGGTTGCGGTGCGGTTGCGGTGCGGTGCGTCTTGACTGCGTGCTCCGGCCGGGTCAATTTTTTTGTCAATACACACCGGCTCCGCACAGCTGCGGTCCGGCAGCTCCGTCGCCGCCCACTTCCCAACGTGTCTCGCGGGACCGCGCGCGCGCGATCATGTGGCATTTCACAACGACAAACATACAGAATGTCTGTGCTCAACAGAGAAGCAGAAAGAGAGGTGGACTTCTTTTTATTTAACCTTTTCTTCTTCTTCTGCTATGAGATTCCATGCAGCATCCTTTTTTTGGTTGTCCTTGTAAAGTATATTAATAACGAGAGTCGGGTCAGTGCGGGTCCACTCTTTATTTCTGTCTTCCCCATCCGGCTGCCGCTCAGTACGGCAAGCGAGACGGGCACAACAAGCAATCGCGAACATCAAACTCACAATACATTACAGTCCTTATAAAAAGGATGTGCCGTGTCATATATTATTTTGTGGTTTTCCACCTCCAATATAAACCTCTCCTCGTCCATGTTCGCTGGTGTTTAAACCGTGA
This sequence comes from Festucalex cinctus, assembly GCF_051991245.1. Classification (NCBI taxonomy): domain Eukaryota; kingdom Metazoa; phylum Chordata; class Actinopteri; order Syngnathiformes; family Syngnathidae; genus Festucalex; species Festucalex cinctus. The sequence goes on from NC_135426.1 coordinate 5,883,937, forward strand.
ATGAGCACATGGCCCGGCGACGCCCATGTCACGTTTTGCTGGAAAAACTTGCGAAATAGGAGCTGGCGAGTGTTTTATTCTGAAAGGTAACCGGAAATTTATTTTGAAACTGCCTCGGTCTTCCTGTCCCGCTCGATGTGTTTTGTGCTAGCTTGCCATTTGCCGGAGGCCTACCGCTGCGGCGTCCGGCAAAAATCGAAAATAGGTCTATCCTTGCGGAAGGCTTGCGGCACGCCGCAGGCCTTCCGCAGTCGACACGCAACGCACCCGCAAGCGGTGTAAACTGCACCATTCGAATGAATGGAATCTAATTGCTTGCGTCGCCGGACCGCACCGCAACCGCACCGCAACCGCACCGCAACCGCACCGCAACCGCAACCGGTGAAAACCCGGGGTGACTTGTTCGCCTCCTGCACTTGGGTCCTCCACCACACTTCATAGCCGTGACACATTGTTGTGTCTTAAAATGAACCACATGCCGAGATCAAATTGGAAAGCACTGCTAAGTGGTGTTAATTTCGTCAACGAAAAATAACCAAAAATAATTTCATCAACGCACATTTTTCACTGGACTAAAACTAGCTTAGACTAGACTAAAACCATCATTGATAATCAATAAATACGACAAAATCAGTCTGCGTTTTCGTCGACTAACGAAGACGAGACGAAAATTCACTTCACTTAAAAACTAGACTCAAATCTATGGACAATTTAGTTCATGAACAAAAACAAGATGAAACTAGAGCTGCGAGCAGCTATAAAGGGCCCTCGCAGCCCGGGCCATGTTGGAGTCCTTGCACGTTGGGGTACTTGCACGTTAGGGTACTGGCACGTTGGGGTCCTGGCATATTGGAAGCAAAATTTCTTTGAAAATGGCATAATAAACGTTTACATGTAGAATATTTTTTTTGCCAGTGTGTATCAAGCTCAACGGGTTTTGGGGATTGTTAAGACCTGCAAAAATCTGCGTCCTTTTTTATTTTTAGGCAATGAGTTGCCCTGATTGGTATTTTTTGTAAAAGTGTATATATACATCATCGCTCGTTGTACTCATTGCACAATGTTACTTTTATTGTCCAAAGGGGCAATCAAAAATGAATAAAACAAAATGGAAACGTACATACGTTTGGATCGGTGTGAAGCCAGTGAACAATTTGAGTGGTGGAAACTAAAAGAATATTCATAAATGACTTAGTCATCACACTTAGAATGAGTTTACATTTTTTGTACAAAATACCGTAATGTGTTTTTTTTTTTTTATATAAGCCTCAAGGGCTAGGTGGCGCTGTATTTATAACTGAATGTTGTCATCGAGATACCTTCAGGCCTTGATTATAAGCATACATGTCAAGTGTGGGATTTTTTTGGGAGCATGTACCGTGGAGTTATTAAGCATATCCTTCATTCACGATATTGCTTTTAATGTCCACAGAGGCTATCAAAAAAAAATAAAAAAAAATATATGTTTGGATAAGTCTGATGCCAGTGAACATTTTGAGTGGTGGAAACTAAAAGAATATTCATAAATGACTTAGTTATCACACTTAGAATGAGTTTACATTTTTTGTACAAAATACCGTATGTGGGGTATTTTTTTTTTATGCCTCAAGGGCTAGGTGGCGCTGCATATATAACTGAATGTTGTCATAGAGATAGCTTCAGGCCTTGACGATAAACATACATGTCAAGTTTGGGATTTTTTGGAGCATGTACCGGGGAGTTATTAAGCATATCCTTTTTCAGTGCGAAACACAAATTTTGATGCCCCGCCTTCATCATATAGTATTTCGAAAGGTCAATATTTTTCCCCCTGTCGTTGGCTCAGGTCTTGACATGGTCCAGGTCAAGTCTTAACTCAGTCAGATGAAACGTGTAGGAGAAGTGGGCAAAAGTCTGCCCCCTGTGAATGTGCAAAAATAGTCAAAAATGGGACATTCAAAAATTCGTAGCTAACTTCCTGTTCATTTTAGCATATGGGTCCAAGAGACTTTTTTGTAGGTCTTGGGCTCCCTCATACACCTAAAAATATTCGTCGTTCTTGCTTAAACGTACAACCGGGGCTGCTTCGTTAAAAACTTCTCGGGGGCGCTATTGAGTCATTTTTGTAAAAATAGCACAATCAACAATAAAATATTGCTAATTTTACCAGGCCAGATGTGTGTGCCAAGTTTAATGAGTTTCTGTGCATGTTTAGACCCTCAAAACTGGCGTTGTTTTCTTGGCGAACAGCGCTTAGCCACACCCACAGCAATTCGCGAAAACTCACAAACTTCGTGTTGTGACATCATGAAGGCCGAAACCCTCATCTGAGCAAATATGAGGTAGGTCCAGTTAATGTGTTTGGAGAAAAACGTAGAAGAAAATTCGTAATAAAAAAAATTGCCACTAGGTGGCGCTATCAGTTAGATGAAATATAAGTCAGTAGATGTCTTTAGGGCTGGACTCTCATCAAATGTGTGAAATTTTGAGAAGATAGGATCATCTCGGTCAAGTTAATGCAGCTTTTATTTTCACGAAAAATCTTCAGACTTTGCGTCACCGTAGCGGCCACGCCCTTTGGCGAAAAGTTATAATATTCGGTGTGGGGCATGATCAACATCTTAAGGCTTTTCTGACCAATTTTCAAATGGATCCCTTCAACAAGCTCAGCAGAGTAGCTAAAAACGTAAAGTATGACATTTATTGTAACCACTAGGTGGCGCTATATGTATAACTGAATTTTATCATATAGATGTTTTCAGGCCGTGACTATTACGTTGCCTGAGAAGTTTGAGATTTTTTGGAGCTTGAACATGGGAGTTATTAAGCATTTGCTCTTTCTGGACAAATGAAATTTTAAAGGCAATATTTGATGCCCCGCCCCCGTCATATAGTATTTCAAAAAGGCAAGATGTTTTGCCCAGTTGTTCTCTCAGGTCTTGAGATGATAAATGCCAAGTTTGAAGTCAATTGGATGAAAAATGTTTGCAAAGGGGGAAAAAGCATGACCACAGTGAATGTGCCAAAATAGGCCAAAATTGGACATTAAAAAATTCATAGCTCACTTCCTGTACATTTTAGCTACATGGTCCCAATAGACTTTTTTGTGCGTCTCGGGGTGCTACACGTGCCTGCCAATTTTTGTTGCTCTAGCTCAAACGTGCCGGGCTTGGTTTTTATTTTTCTACGCTAGGGGGCGCTATAGAGTCGCATTGTTATGACGACTTAATAATATCAAATTTTTCGCCGGGCCTGAGGAGTGTGCAAAGTTCGGTGAGTTTTCGTGAATGTTTAGGTACCCAAAATCGCGATCGTTTGCGGAGAATAAAGAAGAAGAAGAAGAAGAAGAAGAAGAAGAAGAATTTTTACAAAAACAATAGGGACCTCGCAGCGGTCGCTGCTCGGGCCCTAATTATATGATTTTGCAAAAAAAAAAAAAAAAAAAAAAAAAAAAAAAAGCCAAAACTAAGAAGCGGGATTGAAACCGGACTAAAACTGAGACAAAATTTAAAAATGGCGAATAAAATTAAAACTACTGCTAACAAATAACATCAGTGGAGATCACAACGCGTGTTGCGCAATAAACCGATACATCAATTAAATATCAAGCGCAGGTATTCCATACATAATCAAGGGTCTGTTTCGTATCAAAGTGCAGCTCAGGCCTTTAAAGATCATCATCCATAAACATTATCAGGGAAACAATTGTTGAACTTCCTTTTCTCAGAGCTTTTTTCTCTAATGATCCAAATTCACCTTTCTCTTGTTTGCATGAGCAAAGAGCTGCAGGGCCCCCTAGACTCCATTTTTATTTATTTTTTTTATGTGCATTTTGTCCCTCTGTGGAATTCTCTCTCTCTCTCTCCGAGCAGGAAAGGAGAAGGAACTAGAGCGCAGGTAGTTTGATTACCCTCCTCCCGCTTTCTCTCGGTGCCTGGGTTACGGCCAATTAGGCCTATTAGCAACAACAAAACACAACAAAACCCGGTTGGTAGAGCAGGCAGGCAGGTAGTTAACGGTGGGAGGAATTGTTATCTCTCCCACCGACAGGAACAAAGAAGAAAGCTCTCCAGAGGAAGAATTTCTACCTCCCGGTGTTCTCAATCCCACAATTAAACTCTTTACCGCAATTTTCAGGTGGTTTGCGGCTCCTGAGGGAGCTCGCCAATGCACAGCGGCGATCATAACACCTGCAAAACGGCGTGTTATGTAATTAACCAAGTTTGGAACACTTGCTCAGGAGTGCACACACTTTGCAGCACAAAGCGTTCAGCTTTGCAGATGCACGCAGTGATGGGACTTTCATTTCATTCATCGCCTCCAACAGGGGAGGTCTTCAACTTCATCTTTGGGCGGCTCACGTCAGAGAAAAGTAAGTCAAAAGTCCATTTGTAGTTGATTTGAAAATTGTTTTTGATTTCAAAGATGTGCTTTACAGGTGCTTCATGTCATGTTTACTTGCAATCAGAGTCGCAGCAGTGAAGTCATTAAGTGAATTTGACTCCTGCAGGTGCGGCGTTGCGGTTTTTAACAAGCCACAATTGTTCCAGCACAAGTGCCCCAAACAAGACAGACGCTACATTAATCACCTCCTCCAAACCATCCTCCTCTCCGTGATGTGTACTGCACGTGAAATCCATTAACGCCACATGCACACAATCCCGAGGATGGCGATTGACACAATCAAACGAAACAATGAACGGGCTAAATGGAAAGCGTCGGGTCGGGGGCCAGGGAAGGTAAACCAAATGTGGCATCTCATATTTGACTCTTCACTTCCCATTTAGCTGACACGTCCGGGAGAAGTGGAGGAGAGGTTTCTCGGCTCGTTTTTGTGAGGCAAAAAGGTTTCTGCATGTAAATGTTCAATTCTACGACACTTAAATATAACAGGAAGACAACATGCACCTTCACCCTGATATATCATCAGATGCCGGTGCACTACATACATGCACACATATACAAAAAAAAAAAAAAAGAGAGATAAAGAAAATACAATAAATGAACTCATTCACCCCCTTCGTTCCTGTCTGTTTTACTGGATTTTGACAGATTTTGCATGTCCATAGAATATTGCGTTATATTGCTGTAAAAATATGGAACCTACCAAAAGAAAGATTAGAGTCTCTTGTTTCATCAGGAAAAAAATGGATATTTGTATCTGTTTCCGTTTTGCAACAATTAGCAGTAGAATATAGCTAAGTTTCATCATTATTCACAAACCTGTTCACAACACTGGCAAAAAGGGCTTGTTGCCACATGGCTCTGACTGATCTCTTATACTCTGCTGCCACCTGCTGTCAGCTTTTTGTAATAACTACCATTGCCACCTCTTCATGTCCGAAGCTGTATCAAAGCCTTCTGTATACTCTAGCATAAAAAAACAAACAAACATATAAATTAGGGGTGTGCCAAAAAATCGATTCATAAAAGAATCGAGATTCTCATTTATTAATCGAATCGAATCGATATTAACTCATTTGCTCCCAATAACGTGTAAATACGTTTTTTTTGTTTTAAGTGTCCCAAGACGTATTTATACGTTTTTTTTTGTTTTGTTTTTTTGTTTTTTTTATGCTAGAGCATGCAGAAGGCTTTGATGCAGCCTCTCAACAGCAAAGAACGGTTGCAGAAATGGTAGTTATTACACAAACGGCCAGCAGGTGGCAGCAGAGCAAAGGAGATCAACAAGGCCATGTAGAAAAAAAGCTAAATTACTTATAATTTTAAATAGATTTGTGAAAACTGATGAAACTTAGCTCTCTTCTAATGCTAATTGCTGCAAAACGGAAACAGAAACATACTTTTTTTCCTGATGAAAGAAGAGACTTTAATCTTTCTTTTGATAGGTTCCATGTTTTTATAGCAATAGAACACAATATTCCGTGGGCCTTGCAAAATCAGTCAAAATCCAGTAAAACAGCCGGGAGCGAACGGGATTGCTTCTGTGAAAATGGCTGGGAGTGAATGAGTTAATATCCAAAAATCGATTTTATTTAAATTAGAAATGAAGATGAAGGGGAAAAGGCACTTGTAGCCCACATGCCGTTTTTGTGGAAAAAGGCACTTACAATACAAAATTAATAAATGTTTAAACAAAAAAAAAGGACAATTTAATGTCAATGTAATATCAGCAATTTAGCTTGAGTATCGATACTTAAAATTCAACGCACTGGATCGAAATATCAATATTTTGGTATCGACCCGCCCATCCCTATTACACAGAGCTTCTCAGTCAGCAACAAGGTTACCCGTTCTTTACGTTCAAGAAACCAATGCTATCTGTTAGCATTCGCTAAACAGACATTATAAAGGCAAAGCTATGTGGTTGTTTCAAATACACAATGTGCTATTTTCTTGCTACTTTGGCAGTAAACTGGAGATTCCAAGAAACAGCATGAAGCCCTTTTTTCCTCAAAAAAGAGAATTGTTTTCCGTACTCTCCAAACTGCTGCTCGTAAAAAAAAAAAAAAAAAAAAAAAAAAAAAAAAAAAAAAAAAAAAAAAAAAAAAAATCATCCAAGCAACTGCTCAGATCTTGGAAAACTTGAATTATGTTTGCTTTGTTGCTCGAGAAGATTGATTGAGAATAGCAAGCGCTTTACTGTAAAATGAAAATAACACACATTCATGACATAAAAGCAAAATAAATGAAATTACATGACTCTGAAGGCTTTTAATGGTAAAAACAAGTTTTTCTACTAAATAATAAACCTCGACCAATCTCATCTTCAAAGAGGCTGTCTACATCTCCAATGAATCAATTTATACTCAGTAAAACCTGAAAAAATGTGATTTAAAAAAAAAAAAAATCATAGGACTAATAATAATAATAACAGAAATCATGCAGCACAATTTACTCTCATGTTCGTTCATGTGAGAGGAGTCATCCTCAAGTGTGACAGTTCACTCAAGCGAGTAAGAGAGGCGGCTGTTCTCTTCACCTCCAATTACACACCGGGAACACCTCTGCTGCGTGTGTGCGGCACATTTCTGCAACCTGTGTGTGCGAGTCCATTTGTACGTACGTACATACTGTGTGTGTCTGTATCCTCGGCGAAGGCCCTGGGGTCACAAGCAGCTTGGTGACAGTGCAGATGGGATAACATATGACATGTGAGTGACTGACAGTGTGCGTGTGCGTGCGTGCGCGTGCGTGCGTGTATGCGTGTAGGTCTCGGTCCATCTGGGCTCCCCGATGACGGGCCAGGGCTCCCTCTGCTCTCCGCTTTCTCTCAGTGGCCCCACAGGGGAGCCGACGTGGATGAGAAAGCGGCAGCTATGCTTACCTTCCTCACCTCCTGCACAAACACCTACAATAGTTCCAGCATGTATTCTGTTTATGTGTAAATATATCCTCACGTGGATATACATCAAATATCCGTTGAGGTGAAGCATACTTTTAGATTAACTCATTTGCTCCCAAAGACGTATAAATACGTTCTATTTCAAATGTTTTAAGTGTCTCAAAGACATATTCAGACGTTTTTTGCTTGTTTTTATGCATTGATGCAGCCTATATAATATGGCAGTTATTACACAAACGGCCAGCAGGTGGCAGCAGAGTATAAGAGATCAACCAGGGCCATGTTGAATAAAAGCTCAATACAATTTTAAATAGATTTGTGAATGATGATGAAACTTAGCTATATTCTAATGCTAATTGTTGCAAAATGCAAACAGATAGAAATATACTTTTAATAATCTTTCTTTTGGTAGGTGCCATGTTTTGATAGCAATAGAACACAATATTCTGCGGGCCTTACAAAATCAGTCAAAATCCAGTAAAACAGGCATATGAATTTCAAATCTGCTCAAATAAATAAAATAACTGACTTGGTGGAGGTAATGAAAGCAAAACAATTCACAAGTTGACAACAAAGGGGACCCAAAACTTACACAAATCGACAATTTTGCTTGAATTAAACCCCCCCGTTTGTACGACAATACACGCCGTACTGTCGAATAAAACGGGCTCCTTGCCATGTCTTAATTAGCTTAGGCTGTCGGGGTGGTATTTGTGCCAATCCGCGATAGACAATGAAATATATATTTGTCAAGTATTCAGGCTGAAGCTAACATGCTTAGATGCCAGCGCGTTTGACCTATTTTCCCTCCAGCTTGGCGAGGAAAGCATAATTAATTTCCGTGTATATGTTGGAGGCGACTCGTTCGAGGCGCTTGGTTCAAAAATCAGGAATAGGAAAGAATTTTGGCTGCGTTGTTTAAAAATTATGCTGAAAGTCGAGACTGACATCCATTTATTGGACGTTTCCTCCAAAATACACAATTTGCTCATGAATTCAGAACAAATCATTGGTAGGAGTGATTCAGTTACAATACAACCCGTAAATAGGAACACATTAAAACGAAACACACTATATCAGAAAATTCCAACGCATTCTCAAATAACAGTGTCATTATATATATAACATTCATCCTTCATCATAGGTAGTCAACTTAAATGATGGACTTTACATCAGTGCTAACTGGGGGATCTCATCAGACCGCACGCTGCTTAACCAGATGTAAAACAAAAATTCTATTTGAAATTAAGAACAAAATGTGTGCAGACGTGCAATATATGTGCTTTTAATATACATTGTTCCCTCGCTATAACATGATTCACCTGTTTTGTGGATTTTTTGGGGGTTCAATTTAGCATTTTTTTTTTTACAGCATGGAAGTTTGAACATTGAGAGTGTTTAAACAAGAGAGAAATGTAAGAGAATGTTAATGGCTGTCTTGAAAAAAGTGTATAAAGTGTGTGGTGAGGGATTTTACAGCCTTAAAACACGTAATAAATGTATAAATTACAGACGACTACTTCAGATTTCACCTAGGGCTATATAAATAAACTTGACTTGACTTGACTATTGCAGATACAGAGAAATACATTTCTCAGTGCATGTATAAAAGTAAGTACCGTATTTTCCGCACTATAAGGCGCACTGCATTATAAGGTGCACCTTCAATGAATGACATATTTTAAAACTTTTTCCATATATAAGGTGCTACAGTAGAGGCTGGGGTTACGTTATGCATCCATTAGATGGTGCTGCGCTAAAGGGAATGTCAACAAAACAGTCAGGTCAGTCAAACTTTATTAATAGATTACAAACCAGCTTTCTCACAACTCCATTCACTCCCAAAATGAACAAACAGCTGTTTTATTATTTTCTCTGAGGTAAAGTTTTAGTATCAGTTAGTGATCCAAGATGGCGGGATCTTCTGCGCATGCGCGTCACCGATCGTGCAGGGTCACCGATAGTGTCTTGACAGCGAGACCTGTTGCGGCTCAATATTGATCCATATATAAGGCGCACTGGATTATAAGGCGCAGGGTCAGCTTTAGAAAAATTTGAAGGCTTTTAGGTGTGCCTTATACTGCGGAAAATACGGTAACTAAGAGTAAAGTAATAAACCGTGTTTGCAGGGGATTGGGACTGGGCTGACCCACAAATAGTGAAAATCCATGTCTAATTGACAGCCATGAAAATGCATAGGGAAAAAAAAGGTAAATCCCCGCCCCACAAATTAGACAAAAAATAAAAAATAAATGCTGATATAACTCCAATATACTTTTTTCACAAAAAACAACAACAACAAAAATAGGGGCTTACGATCCCCAACCCCACCAAACCCCAAATTTGTATTTATTTATTGTAAATTGTCACTAATGAATGTATGTTTTTTCTTTCATTTAAATTTTCTTGTATATGTTTAAGAAAAATGTTCAATAAACAAACAAACAAACAAAATCTGCAAATGGTGTCAAGCTACGATTATTCAACGGTCCACTGTAGTAAACATCCTCCAAAAAAAAAAAAAAAAAAAAATACATAAAGTAAATGAAGAAAATGAACATTATTTATAATATTATTTTTTGTTAATTAATTAAAGTATGATCATGCCCAACTCTGTTTTATATCATTTGTCATTGTCATTTCATTATCGTGCCCAATGAGAATGGATGAGGATTGACAATAAGATATGAATTGCTTCATCATTATCAATTCCCATTGCCCGATTGTATTCTATATCATAATATAGGATATAAAAACATGGCGAGATTGGCTTTGATTTCACACGTTTAAAAGCCACCAAATCCCTTCTTGCACCTGAGCTCCCATCTGACACCTGCAGTAAGTCACCCTGTCCACGTCATTCATTGATTACATGCTGTGTGTACAGTATCCTTTCTGAAGTTTAATTGGGGCATTTTTTGCTTACAATCCAACTTCCCCCCATGCATCCGTTTCCTGTTGCCAAGCCAATTTTATTTTATTTTATTTATTTTTTTAACCACCATTGAGGCCAGACTCGGAACATACAGGACAGAGTGTGTCTCTGACATTGTGCATCGCGTCCCCCACGAGACTTGTCGTTGGCGGGATCCAGGTCGGCGGTGTTTTCATGTGGCCGGCCTGCATGGGCCGAGTGGCGTTGAGGGGAAAGGCTGCGGGGATTTGGCCTGGGAAATGCGCAGGGATGGAGGGCGCGTGTGTAGTCGGGATGAGAGTGAGACAGCAGGGAGCTGGGCAGTCGGTTTGTTCCTGTTCCATGGGCGGGACGGGGGCCAGAGCTTGGACAGGCCCCGACGGAGGGGGGGAGGGAGCAGGACTCCGAGGAGTGTTCATTTACAAGTAGGCTCATAAAAAAATGAGATGATGAAGAGGAGAAAGCCAAAGAGTAATGAACGACAATGTGATGTTAAAGTAGCTAACCCCGCCCATTTCACTCAGTGGAGCATGCATCTTTGCTAAATTATTTGAAAGCCTATTCCTGGACTTTTATTTGTAATTCCCAGTGCATTCTCTGGGAAATTCTGAAATTCCAACAAGGGAAAGCCAAGTTTGTATGTTGAGCCCAAACAGATGCACTAAAACTATTAACCCATTCAAACCCAAAAACGGATAAATACGTTTTTTAATGCTTTGTCCTGCACTCTGCAATATATATTTTTTTATGCTTAGAGCATACAGAAAGCTTTGATATAGCATTCTGACATGAAGAGGTCGCTTAAAGCAATAGCAGTTATTACCAAAAAACGGCCAGCAGGTGGCCGCAGAGTATAAGAGATCAGCCAGGGCCATGTTGCAACAACCTCTTTTTCAACAGGTTTGTAAATAATGATGAAACTTAGCTATATTCTAATACTAATTGTTGCAAAAGGGAAACAGATACAAAAAACCTTTTCCTGATGAAAGAAGAGACTCTAATCTTTATTTTGGTAGGTTCCATGTCTTTATAGCAATAGTACACAATATTCTGTGGGCCTTGCAAAATCAGTCAAAATCCAGTAAAACAGCCGGGAGCGAAGGGGGTTGGTTCTGTGAAAATGGCTGGGAATGAATGAGTTAATATATAATTTTGAAACACAGGAGCTCTAATTGTCATCATTCAGATTTCCCAGCAGTCTTGAACGCAGCACAAGATGCTCCTAAAGTCCTCAATCTACACCTTTATACAGATCTGCTCAAGGATTTTTTAGGTTCTAATCTAGCATGTGCCTAGCAAGTTTTGGTGTGTTCCTGATAACTATACAATTACAAAACCTAAAACCTAACCAACCGATAACTAGTTATTCAATACAACCTTCACGAACCTTCAACATCTCTATTGCCCCCTTGACCTCACTCGCCTGTCTGCCAGGAATTATTCACTACTTATTCACTTCGAAAGAGCCCACTGGTGTACGGTTTAATTAAGGCAATTTAAAGAGATACAAGACGTGACTCATTTTCCCGTATTGGATTAGGCATTGTGTACAAAGAATAAAAGTGCAAATATCTCTGGCATCTTATTCCCTGAATTTTATTTTAAACCGATTAAGTATCAAAATACAAACATACCATGTGGAACGCCATTATCACATGATCCTGTGTAACTGAAAGCCGTCTACGCTCATTTCAATGGGAATTTGCTGACGTAATGTGCAGGAAAAAAACCGTCTTGGATCCCAAATACTGTGCCAGTTCTGTTCAGAGTAAAGTCCTCAACACGTCGGGTTTCATGTCATTCCGTGTGAGGGTGGGGCAGTGGGGGGTAGCCCCTCCTATTGTGGGCTAAAGCGTGCCTAGCACACGACATGTACCTTATCCTAGCAGAGTACAAGTCACCCAGATGTTTACAGTCCTCTTCGACTCGCCGGCGGCTGAATCTGCCAGTTTTATCCGGATTTACCGGGCCATCATGTGTCTAAAATGCTAGATACAGTACTTAAGGCAAAAATATTCATAAAAAGTGCTATAAAATCACAATTGCTCAACATAAATTGGCATTTTTTCAGGGAAGAATTGAAATTAACCATTTCACAGAATGGCTGGTTAGTTTATCAAAAGTCTTGTATTCCTTTAAAGCAATAAATAGTAGAAGCCATCTAGACCATGGACGGGAAACTTAACACACTTTAAAAGAACTGTCAGTGATTCTGTGTGTTGTTTTGTTCATGTACTTTTGTTCTTTTTGGTTGCTCTTCGGTTCCCAGCAAGCATTGCGGCAACTTTTTCCGACCAAGTTATTAATGACAGTCGTTTCAGTGTTTATGTTCACCAAGATGTAGTCTGTGGTGTATAATATATTTACAGAAAAACGGTACAAATTGTACACTGTTTAAGGTGCAAACTAGGTTAACGCCGTTTTTCCTGACATATTTGAAGGTGGCAGATTTGCCACTTCCCTACCTAGAGAGCCAGAAAAAAAGTTGGTGCGAAAGGGTGTCATGTCTCCCCCCTCCTATGTACAGCTGGCTGTCATCTCTTTCTCAAATGTTCGTCTTCTTTCCTGTTATCTGGCTCTCTCCACTCTCCTTAAGCATAACTGCATGTGACCCTGTTTGATATGAATGGATGACATTATTGGAGGTGTTTGCAAAAGTGAGGGGCGTTACAGGAGGACTTGATTGAATGTGTGTGCGTGTGCTGCCAGGGATGGATGGTGGGTGGGTGGGTGGTTGGTTGGTGGGGGGCGTGTTACAGGGTGTACATTGAGCGTCATTACCATATCAAAGATGTGCTCGGCTTTTCTGTCCTAATGGTAATTATGCTGCCCACAATTGGCGCTCACTGCTCCCGATCACAACAAGAAGGGCAAAAAAAAAAATCTGAAATTGGAAGGAGGGATGAGGAGGAGGGATATTTGAAGGGAGGTGTGTGCGCTGGGTACTATTGGCTGGGGCTTTCAGGTTATGTTAATATTGCTCATCTATTTAATTAGGTGCTGGCTTTGTTTACATCTTTTGGCCCCCTTCTAGGATAGACAGACAGCGCGTGTGAGAGAGAGAGAGAGAGAGAGAGAGAGAGAGAGAGATTTGAACGAATATCAGAACAGTGCACCGGAGAGACGGCGGCGGAAGAAAAGCGAATCGCTTCCCGGGATGGCTGGAGTGAGGTGCGACTGTACCTTTTAAAGCCTTAATGAGGTCCGCTGTGGATGGGCCTTTGATGGGCCTCCATAGCTCCACCCTCCTCATTCGGCCCTGGCCTTGGGAAAAGCAGCGAAGGCTGTTTCAACATGGCTGGTCTGATTGCTGCTGGTAGTCGATTAGTCTATTCTATTGTCCTTTTTATCATGTCAGCTACCGTTGTGGAAGAAAAAACAAAACAAAACAAAAAAAACACTGTCACAGTGATAACATTTCAAGCTCTGAGGGTCCACTGTACTCGTCTTGCTTTTTTTGCAATCATCAAGTAAAACAAAGAGTCTCGAGGGAAAGAATAAGAGGATTTTTTTTCACATTTTAGGACACAAATGTTTGTCTTGGTATCCTATAAAGTAGAGATTGACTGATCATTGGCTATCAGCGCCGATATCATGTATTATGACAAGTATCGGTAACGGCTTTAAGAATCCCAAGGCCAATACAATATCAATTTAAAACCATTTTAATCTCAGGGAAGTATTTATTTAAATTTTCAGTTAACTTTATAAGAAATACTGCTGATGCTGGGAACCTTTTGAAATGTGAAAGTTGAAGATTTCAGGTATTTTTTTTAATTTTAGAAAACAATATTTACTGTAGAAAACTATAGAGAGCTAAGTTATTGTTTATATTTCCCTTTTAACTTTCTAACTCATTCACTCCCATCACATTTGAACTGTTTAACTGGATTTTGACTGATTTTGAAAGGCCCACAGAATAGTGTGTCCTATTGGTATAGAAACATGGAACCTACCAAAAGAAAAGTTAGTGTCTCTTCTTGAATCAGGAAAAAAACAGTATATTTCTATCTGTTTCCGTTTTGCAGCAATTAGCATTAGAATACAGCTAGGTTTCATCATTATTCATAAATCTGTTTAAAACAGTGGGGAAAAGAGCTTGTTGCAACATGGCCCTGGTTGATCTCTTATACTTATTCCGCCTGCTGGCCATTTTTGTAATAACTACCTTTGCTTCAACCGTTCTCTTCAGTTCAGAGAGTACATCAAAGTCTCCTGTATGTTCTAACACATGTTTTGTTAGGAACTTAAAAGGATTTTGTCTAAGATAAAAAAAAAAACAACAACAACAAAAAAAAAACTGTACATTTTGAAAAGTCAGATAAATTGTTCAAAAAACACGCTTTAAGCCATTACAACAAAGTCAAGATTGGTATTTGTATTTTGAAAAAAATATCAACCCCCGAACTTTTTACTGAAAATGAATTTATCGACCTCCTTGCCCACCAATAATCTGCATCGCTATCGGCCCTGAAAAAAAAAACAACAAAAAAAAACATATCAAATTGGTCTGTCTTTACTTTAAAGCCAAACATTTTGTTGCCCTCATGTTTGATTTGTATTGCAACTGATCATCCGATGAGCTCTCGAAAGCTTTTGCACGTGTTTGCATCATCACATTGTGTTGTCATGGAAAACACTGTCAACACCCTGAAAAATGTGAGTAGACTTTTGCCCAGGGTGCGCATGTTGTCGCATGGGTGTTTACTTGCAACCCAGATACGTGACGGCGCCTTCTTCAAGGACAACCAAAGAAAACTTAAAAAAAAAAAGAAAAAAAAAAAAAAAAGAAAGCTTTAAAGCACACTTGCCTTATAATTGAAGCTCGGATAAAAGGGCGAGGAGGTCAAACTCAAAGCAAGAATGTGATTTCTTCTCCGGCTGAGGTTAATAAAGGATGAAAAATTGACAAGAAAGAGATAGTGGGAGGTAGAGGACTGCGCAGGTCTGAGGTCCGCCACAAACCCCGGCTACAAAGTAACCGAGGAGCGAGAGGGTATAGGAGAGGAGCGGCGGATTCATTTCAAGAAGGCAAAGGAGTGCGAAGAAACAGGGTGAAGAGAAGGGAACAGCCCACATGCTATCACACTGTTTTTAATAACGGTGAAGCGAGCGGCGACCCGAGGCCTTCCACGTCCACGCAACGGCTGTGCCATGTCTGCTCGGCGTCTGTGCCGCGCACAAAAAGGGGCGCCCGTCCAAAAGTCAAGGCGCTCTGCACTGTCTGTCTGTCTGTCGGCACGGGCGCCGCAAGACCTCTGCCTGATGAAATCACCAACTCAACTGTGCCCCCTTGAAACGCCTCAGTCGCGTTTTTCCCCTCAATTGTTGCTCCAGGCCATACTTTTGCCACAAAGCCAATCCATAAACTTTGATGCAGACGGTAGCCTAACTGGCTATTTGGCAATCATATACCACATGAACACATTTCCCATTGGGCGCAATCCTCTTGGAGATGGAACAATGTCGTGCCGCACAAAATTAATTTAACAGGTTCAACACAACCAAGAAACAAAACAAACAAACAAACAAACAAAAAAAAACGATACCAACAAAGGGAGACTGAACGTGAGGGCTGACGGGTCATCAGTTAGTGGCCCAATTTTCCTTGATGAAAGAGAAAACCAAAGGAAGGTTAAAAAAAAGAAAGGGAATAAAAGCTAACGTGCCTGCTGCAATATTGTGCAATACCCTGAACAAAGTACAAGACTAGTGCTGTCAAAGTTAAAGCGTTAACTAATTAATTAATCACAAACAATTATCGCATGAATCACTGTATTACCACAGATTAATCGCACTATTAATTTTGACCGCAGATGATCCTTTTTAGCCAACAGTGGATGGTTACATTAAAGGTAGCTGTTGGAGTTTGAGCAATAAACATAACTACATGCATTAAAGTAAAGCATTTAAGAAATGTTTACATATGCCGTAGGTCGTTTTTTTTCCCGTTTTAAATTATGCAAATAATTAATTGATTAGAAAAAGCAGGATGAGCGTGTGCAGCGGGCAAAAATGTTGGGGAAAAAAAGCTTTTTTAAGTGAGTGATTAATCATGATTAATCAAAATTCTACGATGTGATTAATCTGATTAAAAAATGTAATCGTTTGACAGCTCTATACAAGACAAAAATGCAAACTGGAAAAAAATAGTGAATTATTTAAAAAAAAAGAAAAAGAAAAAAAAGACCCCCCCCCCCCTAAAAAAAAAAAAATAGTAGAAGTTAATTTAATAAATACATAAATTCAAACAATCTGAAAACAACAATCAATTGAAAAAAGAACAGCTTTCTGATCATAGATTAAAAATTAAAAATGAACATGTGACTAAGCTTTAAAACATCCTCAAAAGAGGTTACAAAAAAACCTGGTTAAAAAAAGACAAGTAAAAAAAATTTTTTTTTTAATCAGAAATAAAATGGAAATTAAATACATAAGCTTTAAAACATAAGGGGTAAAAATTTAATTAGTTTATTTGTTCAATTGAGTTGTACATGTTCTAGTTCACAATAATAGTGGAAAAAGTTTAATAATATATTTATATTGGTCTCTTTTTTTTTTTAAATGTCACAAAAACCCGACATTTGATCAGGGGTATGTAGACTTTTTTTTTTTTTTTTTAATTACTTTCTGCAATGCAGTGTGGACTTTGCCTGTAAATCCAAAGTTACAGCGTTGACTTTGGCTCCGATTTAGTTTGGTTTGCTAATTTGTTGGGTTTAAACTTGGGGTATTTTCAACACGGCGGTTGAAGAAGGTCCAGTAGGAGGCGTCGTCAGCACAAACTGCTCGGCACTGGCCTGGCACACACACACACACACACACACACACACACACACACACACACACACACACACACACACACATACACACACACACACACACACACACACACACTCACGCACGCACACTCACGCACGCACTTCTTCCTCCTCTCTTCACAGTATATCAAGTGCATCATCCTCTCGCACCTCACTTTGCCCTCGAGAACAGCGGCCTGCTCACACACACATGCACACGCGCACAAGCACGACAGCACCCTCATAATAAGTGAGATAAGGAACCGGCAACACCAAAGGGTCCGACTTCTGTCACCCTGCTACCTCGCCCCGGAGCACATGTCCTCGGCGAGAGGAGTGGGAACAGGAGTGGGAGGGGAGGGAAAAAAAAAAGGGCGACTTTTAGGAAGGGGTGGAACAAACAAGAAATGTGAGAAAGAAGAAGTGGCACAGATGGAGCCCGGGAAGAGAAAAGAGAGAGTCGTCGGAAAAAAAGCCACGGCGGTGCCAGCACAGTGACTGTTGTTTTTTGCTACATGTTGTCGGCTGGCTCGCCACCAGCTCGCGCGAGGCGGATGCGACTGGGAGCGCTTGGTAATTATCGGCAATGAACCCTCCCTCTGCACACATGTGCTTTCCCGCTTAGTAATCCTCCCATCAATTCAACACAGTTAGTTTGCTTTTTAACCGAGTTTGAATAACGGCAATCCAAAGCAATCAAGTCATGCCAACATCTTTCTTGAATATTCTGCTCTTCCACAAGTTTACTTGAAGGTCTTATCGGGGCCCACACTGCTTTTTGTAACAGGTGTGTGCGGACCCCCCCTGCAAAGCTCCGATAAGCTTCTGTTAGGCACGACTCAGATAGAATCAACCTACACCTGCAGTCATCTCCTTTAAGCCAAGTGACAGAAGTGACACAGATTTGAGATCTCCATAAGTTGTCTGTCTCTACATGCAGATTGACTTGGACTCACTTCACTTGGACTGAACTGCACTGGAAATGGCCTCAAAACAAGTTGACAGAGGTGGCAAAAGTCGCCTCAGCACTAAATATCTGTGCAAAGTCTTACAGTATAAAGTACCTGAAAGCTATACTTGCGTAAAAGTACCTTAACAGAAAACATACTTTGGTAGAAATTAGGTTAGTCAATGAGATATTCGATACAATAATTGATTCTAAAAATATTCAATAGTTGCAGCCCCAGTGCAGTTAATTGTGATATACGCATTTGCTAATGAGTGACGTTCGTGGGCGCATGCTCACCATGTTCGTCAATCATATGCCTAAACAAGCTCATGGTAACGAAACACGTGTTGATGTTTCACGATATATCAAACATTTAATTGACCAGGTTGGTCGGAGTCTTTTTGAATAAAGTATGAAAACAATTACAGTGTGAGTGGATGATGTATAGCTTAGCTACTTTTAATAATCCTACATAAATAGAACAATAAGATGCTAAAGACAAAAGTAACAAACCTGTTTTGGCTTTTTTGAGGAGAAGGATGCACAGATATTTATTTTCAAATGATGGAAATAAAAGTATAAAGTCATAAAAAACAACTTATGTAGAGGATTTGTACTTCATTATTCCGCACCAACTCATCTTGAAGCATCTTTTACATCGCTGCCTAAAAAACAAATGTAGCCTTGTACAATATAGCTTGCACGTGGTTTGCTGTAAGGACAAAAAACAGCCACAGGGCAATTGCAATCAAATTTCTTTTGGTCAAAAGCTTACCATATGAGATATGACACAGCATGTTTGGCCATCACATGTCCATACCGTCAGAAAAAATGTCCTCAGGATAAAACAGCAACAACTAAATTTTTGACGATTTTGAGGCTAAATTGGCACAATGAATTCTTAGTGAAGTCGAGTAAAGAAACACCCACCCGGTTGTGTTTTATGTATTTTGTTTTCCCTGCTGAGTACATTTTTACATCGACAACACCAAGTATGCCTGCATTTGCATTGTTAGGGTTGCAACACCCATGTAACTACGGCCGTGGAAACCAAATAAAAAGAGGGTAAGGAGGGTTTTTTCAGAGAGTGCAGTAGTGAATTGCATCAGTCAGTTCCTCTCCTCTTTTTTCGTGAGCCTTGAACTGTCTTCTCTCCTTTTTGTTGTGCTTTATAAATGTCAAACAAGTAAACACAACAACATCATAATACATATATCTGAAAATCGTTTTAATTATGAGTAACCACATTTTGCTTTATCAAGGTCAGTTTTCAATAATTGCACTAGATCAGACTACACTTTGTCAATGCATCATGTCAGGGTGCTTGGAAGTGTTAGTCGTTGAACACTTTTATGTAAAATTGTCTCTAGCACATGAAAGAGGGCCAGAACGTTCGAGACTCAGCCAGTTATTGTCCGTCTGCATTTGAATATCAAAGTGCAGAAGGACAACAAGATGTCGGCTCGCACCCTTAGGTCACTCTGATCTCGTGTTGCCCTCTTGAAGTGAGGCCATTGTTCTCGTTGTACCCTTTGATTGAAATTTTACGTCTGGCATGCTTTTGATTGGCTGCCTGATTTGAAAGTGTTTGAATAATAGCATGTTTGGTGTTCTTAAAATCTGTTTTGGAGGATAGAGAATCTTTAATATCTTCTTAGCGAACAACATCCTCCAAAGCTGTGCTGAACATGATGAGAAAGCTCTTGACTTATCTGCATGTGTTTGTTCCCAGATTGTGTCACATGAAGCAGCTGTTACTGAAATTTGACAAGTCATGACACGTTACAAGAGAGACAGAGACTTGTCCCTTAATTGTGTCTACTCATGTTCCCTCCTGTAAGTAGCAAGTAATCCTGCTGTCGAACTCATACTACGTAGGTCAACGCTGGCTTTCCCGCCGCAAACACGTCTTCCGAGACACTCGGCAGTCCTTGCTCCACCTCCTTCATGTCAAGCACATGGAGTATTCCTCTACTCTTGAGAACCAATCACTGCACTGGCTCTCGGTGGAGCTTAATAATGTCACAAGTCTTTTAAGCTGCATTGGACAACTTGATCCATCCGAGTACAACTAACTGGTTCTCATTACACGAGCCACCACTTCTCAGAGTCCTGTCTGTCAAGCACATAAATAGGTCAGATTTGTGCAACTCAATGCACTGAAACATAGGACCACACCTGATCTTGCAGGTACACTGAAAAATGATTGTGACCTCCTTAGCCAGCAATGCTGATTATGCATTAAATATGCACCAGTAGAGAAACAATGCAGGTGGAAAGCCACTTAGGACTTTTGTGGGAAGACTCACCCAACTCAATCAGGAAATAATCTTATCTTTAATTTTGTTATCAAATGAAATTTATTGATGAAAAATAAATTTAAAAAAATGAAGATTTCTGAAAAGTAAAGAATTGCCCAACCTTTTACGCCTTTTTCACACTTTTTTTTAAAACTACCTTTCAACTCAGAGAAGCTTGTAAAAAGTTGGGTGCAAATTGAGTAAATGAGTAAATTCTCAATATGAGGTGAGTCGAAAAAGTTGACTCGAGTCACAAGCGATACAGCTAAAATCCATTTCATCACTGTGATTGACTGTTAGCTAGTGAATCAGCGCACGGGGCAAGAAGACGAAGTGACGAACGCGGATAAACAGTACTGATGAAGCCTAGACCTTTTTTTTTTCTTTTTTTTTTTTTGCCCAGTTTGCGCATAGTCACCCTGCTGTACCCTCCGCATTTCAATGTATAATGTCTGTCTGGACAGGAGATTGGGATAGATGACTTTGTCTCTTTGGTTTAAGAGAGGCCGGCATTGTACAATATTGCTGTTAAAAGGTTTGCCGACAAAGGTATGAAAGCCAAACTATGGCATGGCATGGGGACGCGACTGGATATAACAGGTAGGATTTACTTTTATATATGATACTGTGCAAAAAGCCTGAGGGTTTCATTCATGTGGGAGGATATTGTGAGAAAAAAAAAAGGAACCGGTATGCATTGTTTATGTTTTTATATCCCGTCCCCGTAAAGAGGTTTCCGGTTGCCTTTAAGAAAAATGGCTACCGCTGCCGATGGTATGGAGGGAAATTACTTCTCGTGCATGTGCTGAATGTACACAATAGGTACTGTGTGTATTTACATCATTTTTCTATGCGACGTGCCGATAGTCTAGGCCGACGGAACAGGGGGTAGACGTCGGTCACATTTGGCCGACGTCAAATTGGTGTATCTAGGCCTTAATACAAATCTAAGGGTGGTAACATATCTTCCCTTACCTACGACCTTTGCCACCACATCAGTTCCGGTCATGGCTGCAGACATTTTTGCCTTAAAAGCTGAAAATAATTCCAGGCTGTATAAAAGTGTGGATCAGGAGTTCATTGCTTTTGTATCTTCCTGCATAAAGAGTCATTGTAAGAGATACAGCATTGTCTGTTGTACGGCATACAGCAGGGGTCAATTTCAATCAGTCGCTTTTGTGGGGAGTCTCGCCACTGATATCCTCCTTTCTGAATCTCCGTTATGTTTCATAAGGGACGGACGGCCTCCCATATGAGCGCAGCCATTTGCTACCTGAACAATGCCCGTTTTGCTTCGCGTGAAATGGAGACACCTTTGACTGTGGCAACCTACCAGTAATTGAGGTCCTTTGCCAGTCATGCGCGCGGTCACATTGCCTGCATTCGGGCGGCAGTAGGCGGGGGCGCCGCACCATTGAAATCCGGAGAGTCGGGTGCATTGTGGGGGCTCCGCTTGGTCGAGGCTGGCACAAAAGCACGCAAGGCCTGCGAGGTTGATAAAAAAAGATGAGTTGCACAGTCATTATCTTCCCAAGGACTCTGGAGAAGAGCTTTCAGCAGCAGATGCTCCCTTAACTCTGGTTTTGTACACAAAAGAAGTCAGTCACAAACTTGTGCTGCCCTAAAGCAGAAACGCTGAAAATATGCATGTGGATGTATTTGCTCTACACATCCAGGGTGTTTTCAACTTCTTGCTTCCAAAACCATCTCTACTTCTTCATGAAAATGAGTGTCTTGTTTTTCCCTTTCGAATTACATTTAGAAGCTATCATGGCAAAAAATGGAAGTGTAAAACCAAACAGTCATTTCAATAAAAGGCACAATAATAAGTACAATGGGATCCTGTTCAGTGTAGAGTTTGAACCAAAGTGATTGCTTGGACACTTACTGGTTCATAGAAGATGAAGTATGCCAACAGTGCTATAGCATTTTTGTTCTGGGAAAGTGACTATTCCGAACAAACTACCATCAAAACAATACATGGGAGGAGCTAACAATAATGGGGCAAATAATGGAGAGTAAATTGGGACATCACTGATAAAAGTCGAAAACTACAAAAGTCGTTTTACAGCAATCTAAGAAAGAAACAAAACTAAAATGTCTGTTTTTTCAAACGTTGGTGCGGACACGGCCTCGAATCGTGATCTCCTCAAATTGGCCCCCCTTGTTTTTTTACTCTCTCTTGCCGCTTGTCGGCTTGTTCAATAATGATCCTTGCTCTCTGTGACGACTGGAATCCTTTTGTGCCGTCTGACACGTTTTATGTTTGAAAGAGAACAGAGGGCGATTTTACAATGGCCTTTTATGCCCTGTGAGAAATATATGAGTCTTTGGGCTCGGCTAATGAAGGCGCTTTCATGTCCCCCCCCTTTTCCCTGAAACACAACCACCCCACCAGTAGGGATGGATTGTCTGGGGCCCACACAAGGCCCACAGTGTCACCCTATGCCAGCCTCCCCAAGTATTGATAGAAGAAATTGGAAAAAGTTCCCCTCACATTGACATTCAGACAGGAATGAGGTGAGCCCAGGCGAGACCAGTGCACCAGTCATCATTATCAAGGTGACCATTACCCCCCCACCCCCCACGCTTGTTTCAAAGCTACTCATTATGGCGGCTAAGAGCAGCGAGGAGTGCGAATGATAAGCAGACAATGAGGAGGAGCAGGAAGACGAGACGGGAGGAATGAGCGCGATGAGGAATCCTGATGAGGGAAAAAAAAAGTGTGATTGGGGAACGAGGGGTGAAATAATGATGGAGGCCACGTCACCAAGGGCACATTGAATTGTGCAAAGAAGTTGCTTGCTTCACACACACACTCGCATGTACATCGGAGGACGTGTCAGCTCCTGTCAGCTCTCGGGCGAGGGCAGCAGAAGCAAGAGAAAAAGATGGGCCGCACCCCTCTGGGCTCGTGGGATGTGAAGCCTCATGGCGCATTTCATTGTTTCTTTTTAATCAGATTAATTAGGAGGCGTACGCTTGCCACACAAGCACGACACCTAACTGTTTACCTTCAGCGTTATGTCCACTGATGGACTTTTGTTGTCTTGGACTTGTCAGCTACTGGGTTACACATGGCATTTTATATTTTGGTCATTTATTTATTGAATGGTTGAGTCAAAGAGATGATTATTGCAAATACGATGGAATATCTTCGTTTTAGTTTTGACAGTACGTAGGATGGTTATTTACCGGCATAAATCCAATGTTTATGCTGTGAATGACTGTGATGTAGTAAGTAGTAGTAGAAGTTCTGTTGGTCCTAAAATAGCAGTGACAAACTGTATTTTAGTGATGAAAAACTGCAACTGAAGTTCAAACAACAATGGCGGACTGGCTGATGGTCTTAAAATAATGGTGACGTGCTATGATTTAGCAATGACTAACGAATAAAGTTTGGTTCGGCTTGAAATAACAACGGACTAACGTATGGCAGGCTGACAAAATTCACTCCCAGCTATTTTCACTGAAGCAACCCCCTTCGCTCCCGTCTGTTACAGAATATTGTGTTCTATTACTATTTCATCAGGAAAAAAAGCATATTTGTATCTGTTTTCGTTTTGCAGTAATTAGCATTAGAATATAGCTAAGTTTCATCAATATTCACATTGCTGGTGAAAACACTGTCAAAAAGAGCTTGTTGCAACATGGCCCTGGCTGATCTCTTATACTCTGTTGCCACCAACTGTCCTTTTTTTTTTTTTAATAACTACTATTGCTTTAAGCCACCTCTCTTCATGTTAGGAGCTATATCAAAGCATCTGTATGTGCTTGCATAAAAAACAAAAACATAAAACAACGTATAAATATGTTTTGGGGAGGGAAGGACAAAGTATTAAAAAACACATTTACACTTTTTTGGGTTTGAATGAGTTTATGTATTATTTGATGAAGTATGGTACTCTAGAGAGCTTTTTTCATGGTCTATGCTTGTACTGAACCAGTACTTCTACTTTTACCAGCGTCCTTTTGTGAGTACTCTTGCCACCTCTGCAAGTTTGCATACTTCCCGTTTGGGTTTTGTGTGTGTGCTCCATGGCGGCCAGGCGAGGACGAATATCCCCGCCGACAGCTGAGAAGCGAATTATTCCAAGCGTTTAACATCTAAGGCTGTGGAATAGAACAAGGCGAGTGCGTGTAATACAAGAGCCGTGAGTTCAATGGCAAAACAAGAAAATGTTTTTTTTCCACCCCCCCCTCGCATTTTTTCTTCAAGAGTACAAGTGGAAGCGGGGTAAATAATTCATTTCCTTGGCTCAGGGCACGTCCTATTGTCACTGCTTAACAAGCACAAGGACAGGCAGCCGGCAGGCCTCTTATTGCTTGTGAGGAAGAGGGAGTGAGATGAAGAAGGGGAAGCATGGTAATGTTCCCTTTTGATCCTCCCTTGTTAGCCTGTGGTGAGCTTCCTCCGTGCGCCGACTGCCCGGAGAGACGGTCAGATCGCGCCCGGGGCTCTGTCAGGTGTGTGCGTTTGTGAGTAACAGGACAGTTAAAGACAACTTCCTCTGTGTCGGTGTAATGCGACCCAGGTGGAGGTGTCTCCTGCTCCCTGAGCCTGCATTTTTGGAGAGTGTATTTGTGTGTTTGTGAGTTGTTCCGGGGCTGGATTGCAAGAGGGGACAAGGTCCAAGCTAATGGCAGGAAGTCTTTAAAGTTTGCAGCCGCCACGTTTCATCTCAGCACGGAGGGGGCGCCCCTGCTTTGATCCTCTTGCTCTCCTCCAGCCTCTCCGTTGGCCTCTCGCTTGCTCGCTGGCTCTGTCACCACAGCACTGGGCCAGAGGTGCCTGTTAATTATCACTCTCATGTTACGTACTACATGTGCGGACGGACAGTGCAGGTAACACACGTTTGCATACAAATGCAGCCACACATGGAATGGGGTGTACATCCGTATCCAGGAAGGACACGCCCTCAACATCAACATTAGGTCAAGACCATGCTCACCGCGCCCTTGGGGCCAATATTGACACAATCACAACAATCGTTGCCATGATAACTGTTGTTTGTTAGCAGCTCAATAAATCAGTTGAACAATACTTTATTTATATAGCAAAAATCAACCTACATGTTACAAAACAGGTAATAAAAGCCAACAAATGATACACTGGAGTAACCTAAAAATGTAAATTGCAAATTCTAAATATTGTTAAAAATAAGGGGTGAACGATTCGGTGAACGAATCTTTTGAACAGTTCTTTTAAATGAACTGATTCTAGTGATTCAGTTCACCTGAAAGAACAGTAATGCCCATCACTACTATAGAGGACGAGTTTCACGTAAAAGACATCTTTGGACGGACCAGCATAGAAACTACGCCGAATGTAGTTGTTGTAATTAGTCGGGAAACTTGTGCATGAAGACAAAAGATGCCAAAAATGTGATCTGGGATTTGTCAACTTCAAGCTTTAAAAGTCAACATGGAGTAGTCTAGTTGAGTGCCCGTAACTGGTGCCCGTAAGAGGGAGCAAATAACCCCTGTCCTGGCCTCTCTTCACTGGCTGCTCGTGAAATTTTAAGATTCTTTTATTTGTTTTTAAATCTCTAAATGGTCTTGCCCCACCTTACCTCACTGAGCTCTTACACCCCTACTCACCTGCCAGGTGCCTCAGGTCAGCAGACCAGACACATTTGGAGGTATCGAGGACAAAGCGGAGGTGATTGAGCCTTTGCAGTTGCCGGTCCCTCCCTTTGGAATGACCTTCCACAAAATATTAGGCAATCTCCCTCTCAATCTACTTTTAAAACCCGTATAAAACCCATCTGTATTCTTTGGCTTTTGGCGCCCCATGAGACTTGTTCTGGTGCTTTGTGGTGTCTGCTGTATTTTGTGTTCTGAATTTGATGTTTGTTCATTCATTCATTCATTCATTCATTCATTCATTCATTCATTCACTTACCTAATTATTAATTCATTGATGTAAATTGTATTCACTTGTATACTTACAATGTTTTGTTTTCTTCTTATTTTACTTATCTTACTCTTTACTGCATGACCGATATTTGCTTCATGTACAGCACTTTGTATACAGCAATGCTTGTTTTAATGTGCTTTATAAATAAAGTTGAGTTGAGTAATTCTTTACACTCAACCATATTTACCTTATTACCTAATATTGTTTCATACTGCTAATCCAGACCTGGCTTCTGTGTCAACATTTGCTATTATCATCGTAATTATTTTCATTCAACATTTTTTGGAGGGTTCATTTGAATCATTATCTGTAACATTCATTGCATTTGTCCCAAGGAGCCATGTCATGCATTTCTTTTTATTTATTTATTTTTTTGCAGTAGTGAAATATTATTTATTTATTATTTTATTTATTATGTTCAAGCATAAGGGTGTCCATATGTGCACTTGGCACCAGGACACCCTAGGCCGCAGTTCGATGATCGACTTTGTAGTCGTGTCATCGGATTTGCGGCCGCATGTTTTGGACACTCGGGTGAAGAGAGGGGCGGAGCTGTCAACTGATCACCACCTGGTGGTGTGTTGGCTCCGATGGTGGGGGAAGATGCCAGTCCGACCTGGCAGACCCAAACGTATTGTGAGGGTTTGCTGGGAACGTCTGGCGGAATCCCCTGTCAGAAAGAGTTTCAATGCCCACCTCCGGCAGGGCTTCTCCCTTGTTTCGGGGGAGGCGGGGGACATTGAGTCCGAATGGGCCATGTTCCGCGCCTCCATTGTTGAGGCGGCCGATCGGAGCTGTGGCCGTAAGGTGGTCGGTGCCTGTCGTGGCGGCAATCCTCGAACCCGCTGGTGGACACCAGCGGTAAGAAATGCCGTCAAGCTGAAGAAGGAGTCCTATCGGGCCTTTTTGGCCTGTCGGACTCCGGAGGCAGCTGACGGGTACCGGATGGCCAAGCGGAACGCGGCTTCGGCGGTTGCTGAGGCAAAAACTCGGACATGGGAGGAATTCGGTGAGGCCATGGAAAACGACTTCCGGACGGCTTCGAGGAAATTCTGGTCCACCATCCGGCGTCTCAGGAGGGGAAAGCAGTGCACCGTTAACACTGTGTATAGTGGCAATGGGGTGCTGCTGACCTCGACTCGGGACGTCGTGAAGCGGTGGGGGGAATACTTCGAAGACCTCCTCAATTCCACCAACACGTCTCCTCTTGAGGAAGCAGAGTCTGGGGACTCTGGGGTGGGCTCTCCTATCTCTGGGGTCGAAGTCACTGAGGTGGTTGGAAAGCTCCTCTGTGGCAGGGCCCCGGGGGTGGATGAGATCCGCCCGGAGTTCCTAAAGACTCTGGATGTTGTGGGGCTGTCGTGGTTGACACGCCTCTACAACATCGCGTGGACATCGGGGACAGTGCCTCTGGATTGGCAGACCGGGGTGGTGGTCCCCCTTTTTAAGAAGGGGGACCGGAGGGTGTGTTCCAACTACAGAGGGATCACACTCCTCAGCCTTCCTGGTAAGGTCTATTCAGGGGTGCTGGAGAGGAGGGTCCGTCGGGAGGTCGAATCTCGGATTCAGGAGGAGCAGTGTGGTTTTCGTCCTGGCCGTGGAACAGTGGACCAGCTCTACACCCTCCGCAGGATCCTCGAGGGTGCGTGGGAGTTCGCTCAACCAGTCCACATGTGTTTTGTGGATTTGGAGAAGGCGTTCGACCGTGTCCCTCGGGGAGTTCTGTGGGGGGTGCTTCGGGAGTACGGGGTGCCGGGCCCCTTGATACGGGCTGTTCGGTCCCTGTACGACCGTTGCCAGAGTTTGGTCCGCATTGCCGGCAGTAAGTCGGATTCGTTTCCGGTGAGGGTTGGACTCCGCCAAGGTTGCCCTTTGTCACCGATTCTGTTCATAACTTTTATGGACAGAATTTCTAGGCGCAGCCGAGGCGTGGAGGGGTTCCGGTTTGGTGGCCTCAACATTGCATCTCTGCTCTTTGCAGATGATGTGGTGCTGTTGGCTTCATCAGGCCGGGCCTTCAGCTCTCACTGGAGCGGTTCGCAGCCGAGTGTGAAGCGGCTGGGATGAGGATCAGCACCTCCAAATCCGAGACCTCAGTCGGAAAAGGGTGGAGTGTCGTCTTCAGGTCGGGGATGAGATCCTGCCCCAAGTGGAGGAGTTCAAGTATCTTGGGGTCTTGTTCACGAGTGAGGGTAGGATGGAGCGGGATATCGACAAGCGGATCGGTGCAGCGTCTGCAGTGATGCGGACTCTGTATCGGTCCGTCGTGGTGAAGAAAGAGCTGAGCCAAAAGGCAAAGCTCTCGATTTACCGGTCGATCTACGTTCCAACCCTCACCAATGGTCACGAGCTGTGGGTCGTGACCGAAAGAACGAGATCCCGGATACAAGCGGCCGAAATGAGTTTCCTCCGCAGGGTGTCCGGGCTCTCCCTTAGAGATAGGGTGAGAAGCTCGGTCATCCGGGAGGGACTCAGAGTCGAGCCGCTGCTCCTCCGCGTTGAGAGGAGCCAGCTGAGGTGGCTCGGGCATCTGGTTCGGATGCCTCCTGGACGCCTCCCTGGGTAGGTGTTCCGGGCATGTCCCACTGGCGGGAGACCCCGGGGACGACCCAGGACACGCTGGAGAGACTATGTCTCTCGGTTGGCCTGGGAACGCCTCGGGATCCCGCCGGAGGAGCTGGTTGAAGTGGCTGGGGAGAGGGAAGTCTGGGTTTCCCTCCTGAAGCTGCTGCCCCCGCGACCCGACCCCGGATAAGCGGAAGAAGATGGATGGATGGATGGATGGAAATATTATTTAATCCCACTTGGCCTGTATCATAATGAACATTATCCCTTTGTCATGTTTTGGTTCCGTGTGGTTAGATTTTGTTTGGTTTTAGGTGTTTGTAGTGTTTTGTCCTCCCCTTGTCTCGTCATGGTTAACTTCGTACACCTGCGTGTGTCTTCCCTTCCCAGTATGTGTGACAAATCAGTGCCCTCAGCCTATTGTGCTTCCCAGGCGTGTCTTGTTCGTGTCTCGCTAGTGCTGGTGTTACGTGGGTCATGCTGGGTGTCTCGTCGACGAAGCGATACTGTGTTGTCAAGCTATAGTCACTTCCCATCAAGTCAAGTCCAGTTCTGTCAAGTCAAGTCAAGTCCAGTTCTGTCAAGTCAAATCAACTCCAATTCTGTCAAGTCAAGTCCAGTTCTGTCATGTCAAGTCCAGTTCTGTCAAGTCAAGTCCTGTCAAGTCAAGTCAAGTCAAGTCAAGTCAAGTCAAGTCCAGTTCTGTCAAGACAAGTCAAGTCCAGTTCTGTTAAGTCAAGTCCAGTTCTGTCAGGACCAGTTCTGTCTAGTCGAAGTCATGGTTGACCACTTGTCAACATAAATCACCATACCTTGCTTATTTCCAGTCTGATCAGTCTCCTCAATTTGGGTCCACATCTCTCACTCCATCTCGAAAACGTGACACCCTTCATTCACTTCATCCCGGCTCTTCCAAACAATCTCAAATCTACTGTATATACAGTACATTTGAAAACAATCTCAAATCTACTGTATATACAGTACATTTGAAAATAATCTCAAATGTACTGTATATGCAGTACATTTGAGTGAGGCGCACACACCAGTGCTGACCCTTACTGACTCATGACTGTAGGTCTACGTGTATGTGTGCGTGCGCGTGCGTGCACACGTGTGTGTTTTGTACTTGTGGAAAGGTATTAGCCTAATGGCAGTTGCATTCAAACACTTTTATTAGCTTTTCATGTACTCCTGATGGGCTCCAGCCAGCCACAGTTTGAAAGCCGCTCACTTTAGCACCACACACGCATGCACGCACGCTCGCTCGCTTGCTCTCTGTCAAGCGCCCGCCACCAACACACTCAAACACACAGACAGTCACAGGTCTCTAAGTGAGACAGGGCCCTGGGTAATTTGCTGTAGTGGAGCGGAGTGGCACTAAAAGCCTGCTGGGTAATTGAGAGGCTAGGGGACGGAGTGAAGCCGACTGCCCTCTGTGTTGGTGTGTGCGCGCACATGGGACTTGCACTTGTGTGTGCGCGTGTGCACATGCGAGCGAAGGCCCCTGCTCGCTCTCATTATGCCGCCGCTCCTGCCTGCCTGTCATTGTCCGGACGCGGCGCCCGCAGAAAGCAAGCGGTAATACGCGGTGACACGCGGCGTGTGTGTTTGTCTTACTGTGCGTGTGTGTGGGTGTGTGTGTGTGTGTGTGTGTGTGTGTGTGTGTGTGTGTGTGTGTGTGTGTGTGTAATTGCAATGTGTGACACATCATGTCCTCCATGTGAAAAATAACAATATCCTCACCCTGGCCTCCACCCGGTTTCCAACACATGTGCACCGCTAGTTGTTTGGCGTCTCAAGTCAGATGGCAAAGAACGACCACTCCACATTGTCAATGGACGACATTGGGTTGGAGATGTATGCTAATAATTCAAGAAATACACACAAACACACAAAAAGATATATTAAGAGCATGTCATAATTTTCGTTACGAACATTATTTTTTTCAGAGTAAAATTAAACAGAAACTAAAATAGAAGCCATTCATTGAGATGAAAACGATAACTAAAATTGACTGACAATATCGTCAATGACTAAAATGAAAATGAAAACAATAGTGATGAATATTCACACAATCCAATCATAAGGAATGAAGCGCGGGTTGGAAAAAAGAACCGCTCAGAAAATGTTCACGGCCTTTCATTTAATGTTCAAACATGTTTACATTCATTGTGCAGCTGTAAGATGAATCTCAAGCAATTCTGCACTTTTTTTTTATTTAGGTGAAAACTAAGTTATATTATTGTCAGTTCAACATGTTTCATTTAAACAATTAATAAAGATACCGTTGTATTAATGCTGCATTTGAGGATTGTTGGAAGGTTTAATTTACTCAAGTTTAAAACTAGATAGCTTTCTTCATTCATAAATGTTCGACATAACTTCCCGTAACGCAACGTACGTGACAATATGCTGCCATCGCCCTGCATGAAATTATATGGTGAACTACTGAACTGTATGAGATGCTTATGAAATAAGATAAAAACAATAAATGAAGCAAAATTATGAGAAGTTACGTTTGCTGGAGGTCAAAATGAGTTTTAAGAACAAAAATGTAAAAAAAAAAAAAAAACAATTTACCACTATCCGCCGTTTTGGTTGTTTACTTTCGGCTCAAACGCTTTCAGGTCGGAACTGGGAAAAAACAACTCTGACAAATCCGACTTCCGACCATCCTCAAATGCAGCATAAATGTCTTACGTGTTAAACTATAGTTAGAAATAGGTGCAGACCCGTCACCAGAAAGAAATTGTAGGGGGGGCATTACCTTTTTTTTGGGGGGGGGG
Organism: Festucalex cinctus; assembly: GCF_051991245.1. Taxonomy (NCBI): domain Eukaryota; kingdom Metazoa; phylum Chordata; class Actinopteri; order Syngnathiformes; family Syngnathidae; genus Festucalex; species Festucalex cinctus. Next base: position 5,915,456 of record NC_135426.1, read on the forward strand.
CACACTTTATCAACCTAAATCTAATGTTCATCAGGTTGAACAGCGGCATTGTGACAACTGCAAAAGTGTTCAGAAATATTTTCTGTCACTTAACCCTCGTGCCTTGAAACCAGTTGTACCCTCGAAGTGTATAACATTACTTTATATGTAATTCTACTTTGAGGTGTGATAACTAAGTCAATTTTTAATATTTTTTTTATTTCAACCACTCAAAATGTTCATTGGCATCAGAACTATCCATACATATGACGTTTTATTTTTTTTTTATGTATTCCCCCCTCTTAGGACAATACAAGCCCAAAGAATGGACTATGAAGAAAACTAACTGTGCTGTATACATGTATAAAAAATAAATAAAAAATGTATACTTCATATGACATAATTAGAGCTTTGAATAAGGCAATAAGTTATAACAACAATTTTTTCAATGCATGTCAAATTTTTTGACAATGGCAATTTAACTCATAAAAATCTCCTCGCGATTATTTTAGCCAAATCAGTAATTCTACTTTGAGGTGTGATAACTAAGTCAATTTTTAATATTTTTTTTATTTCAACCACTCAAAATGTTCATTGGCATCAGAACTATCCATACATATGAATTTTTTTTTTTTTTTATGTATTCCCCCCTCTTAGGACAATACAAGCCCAAAGAATGGACTATGAAGAAAACTAACTGTGCTGTATACATGTATAAAAAATAAATAAAAAATTAATACTTCATTTGACATAATTAGAGCTTTGAATAAGGCAATAAGTTATAACAACAATTTTTTCAATGCATGTCAAATTTTTTGACAATGGCAATTTAATCTCCTCGCGATTATTTTAGCCAAATCAGTAATTCTACTTTGAGGTGTGATAACTAAGTCATTTTTTAATATTTTTTTTCTTTCAACCACACAAAATGTTCATTGGCATCAGAACTATGCATACATATAGTATATTTATTTATTATTATTATTTCCCCCCGCCATAGGACAACAGAAGCCAAATAATAGACTATGAAGAAAATTAACTGTGTTGTATATATGTATAATAAAGAAATAAATTAGAATCTTTCATATGACATAGTTAGAGCATCAGGCAACACAGTAGCTTTGATAGAAAACTTTGGGGAAAAAAGTACTTTTTGTGGGGCTCCGGAGCGGCACCGGGACCCCTCCGTGACTTTAGCTGGAAATTGTGTTTGATTTTCGGATACAGGAAGGCCCGATTTACACCCCCGTATCCGGCGTCGCACGACAACGAGCCACGTATCTCTGTGCTCACGGTTCCAGATATGTGTCAGATATGTGTCATTTTCCCCGTAGGACGTACGGTTCCTGAGAAATAACGGAAAGAAAAAGCTCCATTACACCGAGACCTCCGTTGACTTTACCCGGAAATTGTGCTTGATTTTCGGATAAATTTACACCCCCTGTATCCAATTGTATCCGGCGAACGGAAGTCAACACAGAGACGAGCTACATACCGTTGGGAAGCTGCACGTCCCCCGCGGCTTTCAGGGACGTGCTCATATGTTCGTTTATGTTTATTTTGTAGAAGTACTTACTTGCCAACTTGCATTTGCAGCTTTTTGTGTCTCCGATCGCCGTTCTTTTACTTAGATCCAGGAAGCTCATGCCTCTTGCACGTTAGCCAAATGTGTTGTGAATCCAAACTAGCCGAATAAAAATCGAAGCTTAGCACTTTCACACGTAGAAATGCAACGGCCAGATAAGATAACCGATGAGGAATTCATCTCGACAACCGTTACATGTTACACTTCATAAGTTGCAAAAAAACCCGTTTTTTTTGTTTTGTTTTATCCCTTCTGCTTACTGTTTTCACCGATCCATGCTCCTTGCCATGTTTTGAAGAATGCACGAAGGGAAATACGTCACCTCCACGTTGGACGCACGTTTGGCCACAATGGCACGCCTCCCCCCTGCAGGCTTTCCGGAGCAAATAGCAATGGTCGGCTGAAGTTCAAAATGGATGATCGAACTGCGCATGCGTGTGGAATATGCACGCTATCAATTCTAAAGTTCTAAAGTGAAGAAAGAGAAAAAAATATAAATAACACCCTTCACACACCGCTGTATTGCAACGACGCCCCCCTCTAACAGTGGCTCATTTTGGGGACATAACAACGACAAAGAGCATTGGCATTCGACCGATCCCACTAGGGAAAGTGCCTCCCATGTCCATGCAGACAAACAAACAGCATATCCCAATACGAAACATAAGTCAATAGCTCGCAATAACTTTTTCTGCACAAGAATATAGGTGGCACGCGTGTACGCGCATCCACGAACACGCACGCGCGCCCACTAACGTGCACGCGCATCCACTAACATCTTGTCGAATGCACAATCAGTAAAAAGCACGAAGAAATAAGTCTGTGTGGAATATGGCGTGGTGGAAACAGTCCGGTGTTTGCAAGGAAAATCATTAATTGGCCTCTTCCGCCACCTGGTGGATTTGGGGTGCGAAATCTTTCTCATGGCCATGGCACCGTCGAGGAATGTCCATAGAAGGATTTCATGCAGAAATCACGGAAATTGCAATAAAATACATGCAGTGTCCAATCGGTCCAAAAATGTCACTTATAATGTACATTAATGTTACGCGGCTGGCTAACGTATCTTCCAGGGTTATAAAATGAGTAATCTCCCTCATGCAATGGCTGAGAAATGTCGGCACACTCGCATTTTGACGGTCCCCCAGTTTTCCAAAGCCGTGGCTCATTTTTTTTTTTTTTTTTTTTTCCCCCAGCACAATCAACTCCCAATTTACATATTTGGATACACAATGGCACGAGGGTTTTAAAAGCGGCAGTTCGTTCTGAAATCTACAAGACAAACTGAAAGAAAAATGTGTAGTTCATTTTGCATTTATTCAACTCAGAAGTTCATTTGAAACAAATCCACTCTTCACTTCTGTAAACAACTATGTCCGAATGAATGACTCTGTGACCCAGCCCCTTCTATCTGGAATTGGCTAGCAGTTGCCTTCATTTGCGTGTTGGATTAGGGCTGTACGATATGGACAAAATTTCCTTTCATTTTTGCCAGACATCTCTATTCTTTGATCTTTGACTCAGCATGAGACTTCACATCATTTTACTTTTTTTATGGTGCCTTCTATATTTTGTGTTATTTTATTTCTATACTTGTACAGATTTTTAGTATTTTATTTGCGTGTATACTTATCTACTTATATTTACTCTAATTAATTTTATTTTGTGTTATTTTATTTCACTTGTGTCAACTAAAAGACTAATTTCTATTCCATGCACAGCACTTTGTATGCAGCAATGGCTGTTTTAAAGTGATTTAGAAATAAGGTTGAGTTATGTCGATGATATACAGAAACAACATATGGGTTCAGTGAAAAACTAAGCAGAATATCAATCCAAAAGGATGTATAAAGTGCTGTTTTTTTTTAATTAGAACTTAGTGACAGTCATCAACATGAACAAACTTGGCAATAAAAAAGAGAATTCAACTCACATTGTACTGCAACTGCTTTAGTGATAAATAATTTTGCTCCTTAGTTGTTGTTGTGTATGTGTGACTGCTTGGGTCTGTTAACCGCATACTGTGTATTGCTACAAATCATCCGTGCTGTGTGGCTTGACTAATTAAAATAAAAGTTTGACACTCACTTGTAAACGTAACCAGTGGACTCAGGATTCCCATTGATATCAACTGTGTCATCCTGGATCAAGGTTTGGCGTTTGGTGGCTTCCATTAAAGCCGCACGACGTGCTCACTGCTCAGTCTTTGTCCCAGCGCCAGCCGGCAAATGCGCACTATCTATGCGGAAGTAGATTTGGCTAAGGCACGTCTGCAGAGCGCACGTCTGCCCCCACCCCACCCCATCCCTCCTGATCCTGATTGTCATTGGCTCGCTTAGTTGTCAATCACAGCCAAACTTGAAAGGAGGTATGTGGTTGCTTTACTTAAAACAGAAGGCGCAAGTTTACGTGACTGATAGGACGAATAGTTGGTGAGTCATCTTGCTTGGGCGGGCACGGCTGACTGACAGGGAGGGCACGGACCCCCAACGCCCGCCCATGGCGACGGGTCCGAATAGGTGTGTTATAATTTTCTGTATAAAAGTTGAAACGTATGATGAAGGAAAATATCTGTCAATTTAGTCGACTAAAATTGCTCTTTTTTTCGTCGACTAAAATTGGATAAAAACTAAAACTAAAATCAGTTGACTAAATTATGACTAAACCTTTAATTTTAGTCAAAAGACTGCTTAAAAATTCTTGTCAAAATTAACACTGCAGCTAAAGCCTCTCAAAAAAATCCACTCAACCCGCTTCTTCCTTAATTACAATGTGATTTGGGATTCGATAAGAAATGACAACAGTATAGTCCACAACCATTTGTGGAACCTCAACACCTGAGACAGGTAGCATTTTTTCCGTTGCTGTATGTGGGCGGATATGCGGTAACACTACAAAGTGTTGAAGAAAATGATTGGATGGACAATTGGTTGTATTGTCTAAATAGTCAAAAGTGATTCTTCTTGTGACTTTCATGCCATTATTTTGCTTTGGGTCGGTCTGAGGTTTCTATCCGGTGAACCTTAGCAAGGGCCATTTTTTATGTTGTGTTGATCTTTTGATCTGGATTCGTCCTTTTCAGTCTTTAGCGAGCGCGTGGAGATGTCGTGTCATTTCATCGCAGGTTATTTACTCATCCATACTCCCCCTTCTCTTTCCTTGCGACCGTTGAGGAGAAGATCAATACTGCGCCTCCCTTCCTCAATATCTGTCACTCGCAATTTTGCTCAGGTAGACCTTTGATAATGCATGCATGAAAGGCTTGACTGCGAGTGAGTGCAAGTGCCTGTGACAGCACGTGGCCGCTGACTGCAAAATAAAAAAAGACGAGAGCCGTATCGACTACATTCAAATATTGTTTCTATAAAATGACCTGACTCTTGGAAGCTCGGCAGGGAATAAAAACCTTGGTGAACTTAATGTGAGGTTACCAGTTTGTTAAATAGGAAGCTGATAAGTGCTGTATCCTCGATTACATTTGTCATGTAATTGACATGTGATAAGAAGTCCGTGCTCTAATTGCGAGGAGAAAGACAGTTTTCTGTCCTTAACGACATAAGCAAGTTGTTTTTTTTGCAACAAATCCAACTTGTTTTCTCCTTTTAATAAATAAAGTCACAGTGACAGTGAAGGCCGCAAAGAGGTGAATTTCACAGACATATTCACGCTCGCTGTCATTCAAATCATATTTTGTCTTCTTTTTGTCGACTCCGGATAAGATTGTTGTTCCCTTTCCATTAGCTTTGTTCCAACCGCTCGCTTTCAGCCCTTTTTAGTCTCTGCCTCTCGCTGTGCTGCTTTCTTCCCTCTAATTGACGCTGACACCAAATCAATAATTTCACTTTTTTTGTGCGTGTCCTTTTGTCTGCTTGCGGTTCTTCGCTCAGACCGCATTCGGTCGCGAGAACGATGAAAATTGACAGCGGGTCTCGATGAGACTGAGGGATGGACAGGGATGGTTGGATTGTATGAGGTGTTTGTGGCCTTATTGACACAAGTCTTCTCGCTATGCTTGGTTGGTGTCAGTCGCATCCCACCTTTCAACCAGGGTGCACAATCTGCTTCATAATCTGTCAACTAGGAGGTGAGATCTTACAATTGTGTTCATAATGTTTACTTAAAGCAATACAACACTTATAAATCATTTTCCAGCATTGGGTTAGGCATTGTGTACAAAGATCTTATACCTTGAATTTTATTTAAAACCGATGAAGTATCCAAATTCGAATGTACCGTGATGAACGCCATGTTCCTGGTCACGTGATCGTGATGACGTGTCGTATCCTGAGCGTAACCGGAAGCCGTCTTCGCTCATTTCAATGGGAATTTGCTGACTTAATGGACAAGAAAAATACCTCCTCGATCTCAAATACTGTGCCAATTCTCTTCAGAGTAAAGTCCTCAACACGTCCGGTTTCATGACATTTCGTGTGGGGGTGGGGCATTTGTCCGCTCCTAATGTGGGCTAAAGCGTGCTTAGCACACGACTTGTAGGTTACCCTAGCAGAGCGAAAGTCAACCGGATGTTTACCGTCATACTCCTGCACAGCTTGCTGATGAGCTAATTATTTGAGTCAGATGTGTTGGAGAAAGGGAATCATCTAAAAACATGCTGGACTCCGGCTCTCGTGGACCGGACTTCGACACCTGTTTAGGTGGCTCATTGTGTGATTTAACATCGATGTGCACAATTTGGGTTAATAACCCCAAGAGCCCTATTGCCCAGCATAAGTTTTATTTATTTCGGTAATTTTCTGGAACACAGACAACTCACAACCAATCGAAGCAGCTCCTCTCATTCTCCTTAAAATCAGGTCGGTGGAGACGCACACGTTGATCGACAATTCGTTCAATGAATTGACTTTTACAATGATTGACAGGGAAACATAACATCCACCACACATGTCCGCGGACCAAATCTGTCTGCCTGCACCTCAATCACATCCACCAAAATCGTGTTACGCCACTATAGAGACCTGTTTTTGAGAGTCTAAAACAGTGAACTTTTTGTCACAAATTGCAAGCTACGCTGGGGGTGAATTGAGGGGAAAAAAATGTGATTATTTTTCCTAAATCGTTCAGCCAGAGTAAATACAGAAACAGAATCCCAGATAAACTGTGTTCATCTGTGTGGTGAAAATCCATTCCAAAAGTCGTTACAGATACACTGAATACAAGAAAAATAATTAACACACAAAATAATGAAATAAATAAAGCCAACAAGGCAAGCACAATGGCTCCTGATTAAGATCTAATGTGATTTCACACTACTTGAACAGAGATTTAATTTCGTGCCGCCGGACTTCGAGAAACATCCGCGCTGACTGCAAGGCAGAGAAAGTGTGTGGGGGGGGGGGGGGGGGGTATGGTGACGGTGGTGGGGTGACGTTGGGGGCTGGGGAGCGGTGGGGGTTGCATGTTGCGATGAGAAGGTCAGACTAGGAGGAGAGGGCCGGAGGATTTGGTTTTGAGGCGTCAGTGGGAGTTTTGGGGATTGTTGTGTCAAGAATTATCTCAGCACAAGAGCGTGTGCTTGCGCTTATGGTGTCGCAGCGTCTGGGGGAATTAGTCATGTTCCATTGTGGAGATGGAGAGGCCATGAGACACAACCGGGAAATTGCATTCGTTTGTGTGTGCGGACGAAAGAAAATGGAGAGTTGCGTCGTCGAGTTCAGGGTCAAAGGCAAGCGCTGACATTTAAGTGCCACGCTTCAAAGATGATCATCGCGCAAGACGCATGACGACCGTTGGGAATTTGGCTACTTGGTGAAATCAATATGGAAATATACACGGTCATACACACAGCACAGGACACAAACAGTGGTGGATAGCATGCGGGTGCATTTGTGTGCGCCTTGATTGATCCGGGAGAAAATGGCCTTTGTTTAGTCCCCTGTGCTATGTAACATTACAGAGTAATTACAGAGTGTGTGCTTTGTTTAGGGGATGTCTAATTATGCTGTTTGGGTTGTGCAGGGCCCTGGGGTGTCACCGTATGCGTGTGCGTGTAAGTGGGGTGGTGAGAAGACACTAATTGGCTAGGCGGTGTTAATGGCAAAACTGTCCAGGAAGGGAAGAAAAGCAGACTTCTTCTCCATGCATACAAACAAAATAAATATGAGAAATTACTGATTATTAATGATTTAAAAAAAACAAAAAAACCTCCAACTCTACCCCAAATATCACGAATTGTCTCTCACTTGTCTGTCACTTGTTGTCTCGCAACTCAAGTCGCAAGTTGAGGTGACAGTGGACATGATAGTCGTCCATTGCTGGAGCTCTCCATTGCTAGCCGGCTGGATTTCCTTGTTCACCGAGATGCTCACTCGACCAATGACAGACAGTTTGCAACGGTGGAGTCCAACCCTCGACACGCTTAGGACCGCCCCCTCATTTGAATAACATTTCGACTTGGCAGTACGGCGCAAAACTGCCAAAATGAAAAATAAATAAATGACTAAATACATGAAAATAAAAATGCATACAAAAAATATAATTCAAAAATTAAATATATATATATATATTTATAGGCGATACCTGGTATCGGTACTCGCCCATCCCTAATTATATATATATATATATATATATATATATATATATATATATATATATATATATATATATATATATATATATATATATATATATATATATATATATATATATTTATAGGGGCGGCACGGTAGTCGAGTGGTTAGCACATCCGCTTCCCAGTTCTGAGGTCTCCGGTTCGAGTCCAGGCTCGGACCTTCCTGGGTGGAGTTTGCATGTTCTCCCCGTGCCCGCGTGGGTCTTCTCCGGGTACTCCGGTCTCCTCCCACATTCCAAAGACATGCATGGCAGGTTAATTGGGTGCTCCGAATCGTCCCTAGGTGTGCTTGTGAGTGTGGATGGTTGTTCGTCTCTGTGTGCCCTGCGATTGGTTGGCAACCAATCCAGGGTGTCCCCCGCCTACTGCCCAGAGCCAGCTGAGATAGGCGCCAGCAGCCCCCGTGACCCTTGTGAGGAATAAGCGGTCAAGAAAATGGATGGATGGATGGATATATATTTATATATATATTGCCCTTTTTTCAAGTACTCGAGTACTTCTGACGCAGACGAGTACAAGCGACCGATGGCAGAGAGGGAAGACGTTAAGTGAGTCCTCCTTGCCTGTAACTGGCGCTTGCTTGCAGCAGTTTTTCACCAAAACTTCACTGGTTTGGAAATACTTCAAAATTGTGAATCTTAAACTAAAAGAGCATTTTTTGTGTTTTATTTTGAGCATTAAGACTATTGAAGAGTGACTGTGCTGTTTTTTTGTCAAAATTAAAGGAAGTATATTTGTTTAAAAATATCCTTTAGTGATTTTTTTTTTATTTGTCAAAATGTACTACTGGTATCGGCAGTTGGTATCGGTATCGGTGAGTACTGATGGTCTGAGTATCGGTATCGGTATCGAACATCCCTAATATATATATATATATTGCTCTTTTTATTTCCATTTATATTTATTTTTTTTTACATAATTTTCGAATAACATTTTTTATATCCATTTTTATTTTCACTTTTTATTATTTATTTATTTATTATAAATTTATTTAGTCATTTATTTATTTTTAATTTTGGCAGTTTTGGTCCTCCATAGATTAACACCATCTTTATGTAAATTACCCTGCTTGTGATGTCACAATCTGGCAATCTGACAATGGAGCTCACAGATACGTTTTCAGAATAAGGCAGCCCACAAAATAGTTCTTGATGTTGACATTTGATGAATGAGCAGGCACACCAAACCATGTACACAAGACATTGTCCATAACATGTCCTCTATTAACTTTCATTTGTTGAAATGTCCAAATAAATACAGACCACAGAATAACATGTTCAAATCTAATCTTATTGGTACCCAATCCTACTGTTAAGGATTCAAATTTCATTTTTTATCATAGTTAATTCATCAGTGACAGACATGAAGGACCGAGTGGACCAATTTGTAGCGTAAATGTAAAGCAACTGGTACATTTCCCAACACACTGTGACCGTTTTTTGTTGAACAACCTTCGAGAACAGCCCATTACGAGAGCATGATTTTTGTCAAGTGAGTTTGTCACATGTTTGCGTGTTTGTTTCAAGGTCTGCAGCAGCTGCATATCTGGTGTTCTTATTGGCATCTATTAGAAATGCAAGCCGCCCATTCCTGCCTCACAAAGGCCGTATAGAAAGCGGTCTCGTTCGTCCTTGTTTATATAATTCTAATTACCGGGTTGATTTAGACTTGGCAAAGAAAAGCAGCGACGGCGTCATTTAAAAGGAGCTTTTCGGTTTGAATAGCAACTGGCCGGCGCTGAGGAAGGGGTCAAGGTACCGAGACGTGTCCTTGTCCGTGTAACAAACAATTACAAATAACTCTCATGTCCAACATTGTGCGCTTGGTTGTCGAGCACATTTGTTCCACTGCGCTGTGGTTCACGGTGACACCTTTGGGCCCAACGACACATTGTCGGCCCAATGTTCGGAAAGCCTTTATTTCATATAATATGCGCGGGGGCGTTCGTATTGTTGTGAACATTATCATGTGTTGAATGCAGCGACAGCCAGCACAGTCTAATTAGGTCAATCAATGAATAAATGCGACATTATTGCAAGGATTTTATTGTGCTTTTTGCCCACACGGGCCTATTTTGAAGACAAGCTCGCATTCAAGCTCGTATAATGGTCAGTATTCATAATCCTTGTGATATATTAGATGATACATAATCCTTGTGATACAGGTGGAACTACAATAATGTCACTGTTTGATGCCATTAAATGAGTTTGACCGGACACGGCGACAGCCCCAATTATAAGAGGGTGTGGAGTGCTTTGACTTTTGACCACTTTAAACAAAACCTCACATTTACTAGGAACATTTCATATGGGGCAGTGACTTTTAATGCTTTAGTTAAAAAGAAAGCCAAACTTCATCACACTTTTATATATCTGAACAAGATACAACGAGCTATGGAAAGTTATGTCATTGAAAAACAGCAACAGCCAAGCCTACACTGTCAAATTAACACAAAACTACCTTAACTACTGTCAAATGTTCTCATAACAGCCAGACTAGTTCTTCTCCGTTTTTGTGAGTTTTCGGCTCAAATGAAGGGAAGATGATACGATAAAATGACCTTTATTAACCCCACAATGGAAACATTTGAACGTGGGCTGCTAACTGTTCTCAATAGCAGCTTTTAAATTAGCTTCATAAGTACGCGGACGCAGAAATGTCTGCTTCTTCTTAATTAGTTTTGACATTTTGCAACTTTTTAAAAACTCACCTAAAATAAATTCACTATAATAAAGGTTAAAGACTAAAGATTATAATGTAATGAAAGTTGAAGTCGATCAATCAATGAGGTCCGTGATGTTTTTTTTCAGCACAGTGCACCACGCCAACCTTTATTTTCTTATCTTTAGTTTTGTAGCGCTTTATCATTTTGCTTTTAGGATAGAATTGTAAATTTTGCTTGTGAAAGTGCTAGTAGTTTCATTTTTGGTTCTTGTTATCATACAATTGTTGCCCGTACTTAATTGGACATACGATTTTGCCATGAAATGGATCTTTACTCCCTTGTCATTGATACTGTGGTACTGCCTCTAAATATATTTTGAGACGCGCAGCAAAAGCTAACCAGCTCACTGCGATTCTCATCCACAGAGAGCTTATGTTGGTAATCAGATATATGATGACTGTTGTCTTGTTTGTTGTTTGTTCTTGTTTACCGCAAAACTGTTTATGTACTGCACTTTGTATACAGCAACGCCTGTTCCTAAAGCGCTTTATAAATAATGTTGAGTTGAGCTGAGTTGAGTTGAGTTGAGTTGAGTTGATTTGAGTTGAGTTGAGTTGAGTTGATTTGAGTTGAATTGTTGGTCGGACATTTTACCACTTGACATAATGTCGCAGTTCGGCAACAGCAGCAAATGGGAAAGTCCTCAAAAGTTCTCTGACTGGAAAACAAGATGCCAAAACCATGTGATTAGCTATTAGTGGACTTCAAGCTACCACACCGATGTGGAATGGAATGGTAACGTATAAAACAATATATATATTTTTTAATCAAATTCAAATATTAAAATTAAATGTATGAAGTCCAACAACTATTTGATTGTTTTAAAAACACCTGACATAAAAGTTATTTACTGTATGGTCGCAATTTCTGTGGGGCCAATAAAGGACAATTTTTCTAACCTTGATGCTGTACAGTGGGTATCGTACTTTCATCTGGGGGAATTTATGGCTTTTGACCCGGGTCATTTGAGCGCAAACACAATAGCTTTGTGAACGTCCAGGCCGAGACCTTGCTCTATGTGTCTATTGTATCCGACTGTAATCCAATCACATTTCACCCAGGCAGATTCTTTCAGATGGCCACTTGGAGGTCATGATCTGCAAGTGTGTGCGTGCATCCTGCATAAACTAATTTCCATTTTGATTCTGTTATGGCGCGTTGCGTGCACGCACACCACACTGTCCTTCCTTGCCTCCCATTCGAGTTTATTAGTTGGTTGTGACAGGCGCTTCGAATCAGATCAACAATTTGTGGCTTTGCTTGTACCTGTGTGACCTACGGCAATCGTACATCCACTTAAGTATATGTTGATGTTATTTGCAAAGCATCCCAAGAGTGCAATGCCTCAAAACATATTACCGGTAGATTGTCAAACAATCAGACATTGAGCTTGTATATTACTGGGATGCATTTAAATTTCTGTTTGTGTTAATAATATTGAGACATATCAGGTCAACGGGAATGTAATCATATGTAAGGTGTCACAAAAGTAACTAGAACCTGTTTTCTATTTTGTATGAGGTATCATTGGGTGAAGCCATCAGCATTTGACAGCAGTATTTCTACGCACATCAGATATCAACTTCCCCACACCAGTTTTTCTGACACCGACTGCAGTTCTCTGTCCGTCTGAGAAGCTTAATGGAGACATTTTATGCCATCATGGCACGTTTCCCCGAAGCGGAAGCCTTATTAACAGCACCAGTGATGAAAACACTACACTGCTAAAGCAGGCATCTGCGCAAAGCCCATTTGCAGGCCTACACTGGAACACAACTCCACGAAAACTAGATTCAGCCGATGCGTTGGTGAGTGATGAACCTGTGCTTTACCTGTAGCAACTTCATCAAATATAACCTTCCGCTTGAAAGTTTTGAACGTCAAGCCAGCACGAGTACAACTTTCAATCAAACTACAAATATTTCAGCAGATTATTTCACACATTTGAGAAGATGTTTTTTGTTCTTTCTTGTTGCTAATTTCTACAATGCACAAAATGGATCACAACAGGCCATTTCAAGCGGATTTCAAAGGGATGCACTAAAATCCATAAAACAAAAAGCATCACATGCATTTGCACAAAGAATAAAGATGCCACAATGAGAAAATGACTTCAAAAATAGCATCCTTTATTACGCCTGAACAAAGTGCAAATGAATGGCATGATCAGAGGACAAAAGCGGCACTGTGTGTCGCGCATCAGAACCAGACATGGCGGAACACGATGCGGCGTTTGATCATGAGGAGCCCGTGGCGCTGCGAGAGCAAAACGGGGCGCATTGATTTCGCCGTTGTGAAAAAATGAAACGAAAGGTCCATTCAAACCAGCCATTCTTCAATTAAGAGATAGTGTGGAGACATTGAGCTGCGGCAACATAAACACGTTTCCATCACATACGAGTTTGCGAGGCGAGAAAGCCATTGCGTTGGCGCTTAATGGAGGCTCAGCTTGGAGCATTATTCACTGTACTCCGATGGGGAGGAAGAAATACACACTAGGAGCGCACGCAAGAGAACAAAAACTCTTTTGCTGTTCCAATGGAACTAATGTTGCAACTAGTGACAAGCTTCAGTACTTAAAACACTTCTCTCCTTGTGGAATCACATGTACAATGCGCTTTTGTTCACATGCACTTTGAGTCACATCTCGGGGTGAGCCCAATCATCTGGTCGATAAAGCGTCAAAAGTAAGTGCCAAGAGCAAAATAACAAGTTTTCTACTTTTTAGTTTCTGTTTCACTTAACTTAATTCTTCTTCCCTACTTTATCAACATCATCAGACAAACAACCATCCATTGTTGTCCCCGCTACAGATTGATTTATTTTTCTATCTGTTCAGCCTGGTACCAAATTGGCCAAAGACTAACCAAGTTACACAACTGAACTGGGGCACACACACGCAAACACTGTGCTGCAGTACACCGAACTGAACCACATTGAAAAGTTTGGGTGAATTTCTTTTATCTTTAATTCATTCACTCCCAGTGATTTTCACAGAAGCAACCCCCTTCACTCCCAGCTGTTTTACTGGATTTTGACTGATTTTGCAAGGCCCACAGACTATTGTGTTCTATTGCTATATAAAAAATGGAACCTACCAAAAGAAAGAATAAAGTTTTTTCTTTCGTCGGCAAAAAGAGTATATTTCTATCTGTTTCCATTTTTCAACAATGAGCATAGAATATAGCTAAGTTTCATCGTTATTCACAAATCTATTTAGAAATGTGAGTAATTGAGCTTTTGTTCAACATGGTCCTGGTTGATCTCCTTTACTCTGCTGCAACCTGCTGGCCGTTTGTGTAATAACTAGCATTTCTTCATCCGTTCTTTGCTGTTGAAAAGCTGCATCAAAGCCTTCTGTATGCTCTAGCATAAAAAAAATAAAATAAAAAAAATATCTATCCATCCATCCATTGTCTTGACCGCTTATTCCTCACAAGGTTCGCGGGGGGTTCTGGAGCCTATCTCAGCTGACACCCTGGACTGGTTGCCAGCCAATCGCAGGGCACACAGAGACGAACAACCATTCGCACTCACAAGCACACCTAGGGACAATTTGGAGCGCCCAATCAACCTGCCATGCATGTCTTTGGAATGTGGGAGGAGACAGGAGTACCCGGAGAAGACCCACGCAGCCACGGGGAGAACATGCAAACTCCACCCAGGAAGGCCGGACCCTGGACTCGAACCACTCAGCCAACGTGCCACCCACAAAACATTAAAAACATTAAAAACATATAAATACGTCTTTGGGACCCTCAAAACATTTAAAATAGAACACATTTATATGTTTTTGGAAGCTAAAGAGTTAATGCTTACAATATTATACTAATATAAATCACCAGAAGACTGTATACTCTCAGTTGAACAATTTAACGGATGCCCGAAAGATCGAGACATGGCCATGGAGCAATTTTCTGACGGATGCGGAAGAAGGCCTAATGTGTCCCAAAATGATTACTACTCTTATTCTGTCTTGGCCACACCTACACAGGAGGGCGGCACTGCCGAGAACAATGACAATTGATGACAATTTGTGACTTGATGGTGGGAAAAAGAAACAAAAAACAAAAAAAAACGGGAAGCTTCAGAAAAGTGCACCAACGGAAGTGGATTTTCATCCGTAACTTGAATCATCACTAATCAGGTCAGCACCAACAGACCTATCGATGAACAACCACCGTGTGTCTTTCGGGGATGAATACACCGGGCTTTTGAGCAGGTGAAACTAAATGGCCAATTTTTGCAGCCAGTCGGAAGTTGTAAACGAGTCGTTTAATTTCACATGTTTATTGAAGAACTGAAGTTATGCAGTTGGGCAATTTTGATGTAGCTTGTGACAAATCTGCAGACAGGAAGAACAAAATGACTGGACTGACATTGCCCTAAGAGCCACAGGTGGAACTGCAACCGGTCCCATACACCGCAATGACATTGTCCTATATTGTTTTTATGTATTTCTTTTTAAAATGTATTTAATTTTACTTTACATTATTTGGCTGTATGTCTACTTTGTGCCACCCTTGCTTGTGAAGTGTCAATTGGCTGTCAACGGTCCTAAAATAGCGGTATCAAACTATAATTTCGATATGGCGAAAGCACGGTTGATGGAGGATAGATGGATGACAGACCGGTGGCCTCGTTGGTGAATGCTGAAATTGCGGATTGTTAAAATCTACTGATTTGTCCACCTCTGTAGACTACACTACACTAAACAAAACCACGCTACACTAGGCACCACTAAACCACACTGAAGTCCACTAAACTACGTTTTTGTGTTTGTTTTATTGTCATCATTATCATTTTGGTTTGAAAGCAATGATATGCTTATGAAACGATACATGACATCAAACAAATTCATATCGTTGTGTTCTTGAATTTTGAAGTTGAATTCTGAGTTGTTTGATAACCAAGCCTTTTAATTCCCAAACGTCACCTGCAGCAAACAACTAAACAGGAGAGGTAAGCGGCCGCAAATTATTAAGGATCTTGTTTAAGATTTACAGTCGTCTTTTTATGAAGTTTCCTATCTTTTCCTTCGGATCAAAGACATTTTGTGGCACAATAAGTGGATTTGTAAGCTTGGTTCCTACTTTCTACTCTCTCCCCTCTGCCTCTCGGATTCTATTTGTTCCCGACTGTCGTTCATGTAAACGAGGGATGAGTGAACAGGCCTCCCGTGGATTAACCGCCGACTGACTCCAAAAAGTTGCAGACTTCCTTATTACGAGTCATGTAAAATCTTGTGTGCTCACAGTCCCGAACATTCCGCTTTAGCGAGTGCATATTTTTATTTATTTATTTTTCTTTTAAATTAAAAGACGGGAGTGCGGCTGTCCCCAAATTACATCTCCGACGACACCGTGTTATTTGTAAATCAGCCTAAATCTCAAGAGAAGCCTCACACAAATGCAACGGGGTTTACTAATCCATTTGTAAGGCAATAGGCAGACAAACAGGCAGGGCAGAGCTTGCCAAGTGTTGTAATCACAACTAAAGATGATGAGCCCACTCCCTTCCTCTACTCTCTCCATCCGTGCGTGTTTGTGTGTTTGTCCTACATCGCCTCCTTTACACAACAGTGACAAGTGAGGTAGAAAATGAATTGGTATCAAGTGGATAATCTACAAAAAGTACACCGGGAGCTTTTCCACCTTATGCGAGTCCCCCGCACAATTCATATGCCGATACCACGCAATCTCCACCAATAGGAGTTTTTTGAAAAGACAGTAATTGTAAGCAGGTTGGGGGAATAAATTAGAAGGATGACAAAATACAGAGATAAATCCAGCTTAAGAGACAAGGGAGATGCGCGCCGGCTGTTTATTTGATTTCGGCTTTCCTCCCCGCCGCTCGCCCTCCCTCCATTCCTGATCTTTTTTAGTGGGGTGGAAAAATGGATTTTTGTCAGTGATTTGGCCCTGAAATAGCTTATTGTCTACGGCAGCCACTGTGCGGGAACAACGTCAACATCACATGTGTGCGAAAACACACTCCACTGTTTCCATGGGGAGTAATGGCCGTGGAAGTGTGTTTTGGCTCCAGTGGCACAATACGCCACTGTGCTATTGGACGACTGCTGTTTGCGCGTTTGTATGGACTCGCATCTTTTCTCATGTCAGTATTTATAGATGGAAGAATTGGGGGAAGGCGGAGTGATGCGTAGGAAGAAAGCAGGGTGGGCCAAGGAGGGGAATGTGCAAAACCAAGTGACCTCACTTTTCTATGCCCCTATTTTTCTCCCCTTCATTTGGATGCTCTCACTCCTCGAGCAAATGCTTACATCACATATCCAGTCCTTGCACACACAAAGACTTGCAGCCAAGTATCACTTTTTTTTTTAGGACAAGTTATAAGGGGCAGCCAAATGACAACTTTAAAAAACTAGCAAGTGATGTCACAATCCAAACATGATTACACATTGTGTTTACGTTGTATTTCATCATTGTCAAATAATGCAAAACTTTCTGAAAATGGCCTTTTTGGAAATTCAGATCACTTCATTGATCCCTGAAAGGATAAGAAGAGTGAGAAGCCTGGTGGGTCACCATTCAGTGACTGGGTTTTGGTTGACAATGAAGATGAATAATTTCATTCACTTTCATTATTACAATATCGTGGTTTTAGTACGGAACTGCACCGCATCGCACGGACAAATGTTTTTGCCCCTACTAAAGTTTTAATTCATCCGATACATTTGTCACAAACTGACTCTTGAGTGGTCGACGACAATATCTAACAAGCAAAAATTCAAAATCTTTGTGACCCACAAAGGAGAGACATTCCCCAGAAACCTGCACCTTTCTCATTATTTACCACATCTCCACACTATCCACGTTTGATGGTGAAAAAAAAAAAAAAAACTGAGCACACGAGCTAAAAATCATCCTTGTACAACTCACTGCAAGAATGCAAAACGACTCCCAATTTTTTGCTTGATACTTGTGTGGGATCTCAAGTGATTCTCGAGCAGACTCACCCTTTGTGGTCTTCGCTTTGTGTTCACAGAAATGGACGCTTGTGTACAGGAAAACAAATTCAAAGAAAGTTGTAAGCATACAGTAGCTTTGTGCATAATGGAATGGTATGCTTCAGAAGTTAGCAGAAATAAAAAGCCCTAAAAAGTGGTCACTACAGTGGACAGCTGTAAAAAAGTTATCAAAATTTGTGCATGGGTTGAGGTCTGTTTTTGGTACTCCATAGGTTTGAGGTCAGGGGTCAGATTTACACATCTCTGCTATTTTGCACTAACAGAAAAGTACACCGAAGACATACGTCGCCAACAGAATCGTCACAATGGAATGCTGAAGAATTTAACATTTATTCACTCATTGATTAACATGTTTTAATATGGATGGATGAACTGCAAATGACCGCACAGCACCAGACGGATTTTTTTTTTGACAATTTGAAAGGCTAGCCGGTCCGATTAGGATCAAAGGATTATGTAAACCGATGGAACCGTGAAGATGCAGAACAATTGTGCCGTAACTTTTTGAAGGCAAGCAACCTCGCCTGTCATCTGAGTGGATTCATTTCAGAGACTTTATCAAATACGTGAAAGCAAGGGAGGAAAAGAGCAGACGAGTGTGCATTCATATTCATAACAATAAGCAGTGGTGTTTCTTTATGTCTGGCCAGGAGTGGAAGAACCCTTCGGAGACAAGAACTTCGACCAACTGGACACTGTTTCATCAAGCAAGTAACTGGTAAGCTACTCCAAGTATTGCTGTCAAACCGGCATGGATGCTTCATGCACTAAATAATCCAATCTGATATATAACCCAAAAAGTGTAATGAAATCTACTCTCAAATTCTACTAATTATGTATTATCTTTCCACCAAAATGATTATTAAGCAAAATACGGCTTGAAGATATGATTGAAAGCATTTGTCAAAGGTGCTTTTTATGCAAACCTGCTTGTAGTTTTCAGCCTATAAATTGCAATAATAAGTTGACATTTAACAGTAATACAAACATTTTTCTTAAAGCTGTCAGCACGACCCGTCAGCAGTACATTACAATGATCTGTGGAAAAAGTCAGTCCTCTCGAGCACCATCTTGTGCCTCTAATTTGAGTTAACAAACCACACGCTTAAGGGGAAAAATAAAAAATAAAAATCAGAGACCGGAAGTCTCAGTGACCAGGTGTCAATCATTCTCATGCACATAAACTTTGCTAGCAGTTCTAAATCTCCAAACCCTTTTCAGATAGTTTGTGCTTCAATTTAGGATGCATCATACACAAATTCAAACGTCAACGTCTCGATTATAAATGCCCGTGTGTTCAATGTCAAAGGTGTACAAGTAGAAATGGAGCAAATTTTGTCTCCTTGTGGGAGATGGGGATTGATTGAGCTCTTCAATGACATGAACTTTTTCATGTTGATGTGCTGATGTTGATTTGCGTTAAGGCGGCATTATGCAGCCCATAGTTCTGTCCACTGTGTGTGTGTGTGTGCTTCTGGAAAGTCCCTGTCGAATAAACAGTGGCGCACCCGATGAGCTGTGTTTGGGTGCGCTTGTTCCATTGTGCGGGAGTTCCCCCTTTGGCGCGATAGTGTTTACTTGACTTGCGTCACATTTGAATGACGTCTCTCAAAGCTGCTATTAAAGCCCGCCGAGCGAGAGAAATTGCATCAGAAACGTGCATTGCTCACCAAGGATGACGTCATTCTATTTCAGTCGGCTAACATAATCGGTCACAACATTAGGTACACCTGCATCCAACAAGAGATTCTGAGTGCTAATGTTTTTCACCCTCTCGTTTTTGCTGAATAAAGCGATTTAAATATTCAGCTCTCCGGATGATGAGGTGCAGTTTCTGCACAGAAAATGAGCACATTGTTAAAAGTGAGTGTATATTTGACTGATGGCTGACAGGAGGCCATGAAAATGAGATTGCGCAAACGTTTTTTACTCAAGGGAGATTGCGAATAAAGCAGTAAAAAATCAATTTGCAAAATGATGGGAGCGCTTGAAATCTTAATTGCTGGCCGCCAGGATTGGCGTGCACGCCGGCGCATTGATGCTTATCAATAGCAGCCCATCAAAATGTTATGACGGCCATTACCTAAAGCTGGGGCCGCCATAAGGAACATACGCTTCCCCCGCACCTCCCTGACAGACAGCCGGCTAAACTCTTATTTATCTGTCGCAATGGGAAATTTCCGAAAATTAAATTTGCTTTTTTCGCCAGAGCCTCCAGAGAGCGGCGGCGTTCATAATGACATGGTAATTTTTTACACGTCTTTATGAGGAATGAGACAATTAATTCTTTCTGACAAGCTGTAATTATTGGTCTTGGTTGCAGCCCAACAATTTGGGCTATGCTAGCCTGGCGCTGAGCTAAAAAGAGGAAAGAATGGGAACGCGAGAGGCAAATGGAATGCATGCGACGGAGATGTCGACACTCCGAATGGGGATGAACAACGGAATTATTAAGGGCGAGTAGGTGGTGAGTGTTAAGAGCACAAGTGTTTAAGCAGTCTATTGATTTGACATGACTTTTGATACAAGATGGTGTTGGAATTGCAATTTTTTTAAAGCTTAGAAATTGTGTGGATAGCCGATTGATTTGTACTGATGTCGGACAAATGAGGTCACTTAGCTACAGATGCTTGAACTAAAAGACACTGAATACATCATTGGGCTATTTTCTACTGTTTTTCACAAAATTCTATTGCAATAAAGTGGTCGTACGTAAAATCTTACTGAGGCATCAAAGCATGTGACGCCACGAGCTTTTGTTTCAATTCACTTTGTGTTTGCAAAAGTGAGATGCCTTTCAAAGGGAGCCGTCCAAGGACTGACAACAGACAGCAGCCTTCCGTTTTAAATTTGGCGAGTGAGAAGGAGTTTGTGTACAGTGTCCTCCAAAAGTATTGGATCAGCAAGGTCAATTCAGTTTATTTTTGTTGTATACTGATGATATTTGGGTTTCAGATCAAAGCAAAAGTATTGGAACAGATAGTATTCCATTACCTTAAAGTGAATAACATTCATATTTGGTGGCGTAACACTTTCTTGCAATTACAACATCAAGCCTGCGACCAATCAACTTCACCTGACTTTGAAAATGCTTTTCCAGGCCTTTACTGCAGCCTCTTTCAGTTCTTGTTTGTTTGTGGGGGGTTTTCCTTTGAAGAGTTAAATGCATGCCTATTGGGTTCAGGTTTGAATCCACTTTAAATAATCAGGAGTGAGAACAGTGAGGAAACACTACTTTACTTCTGAGGTGGCAGGAAATTTTATCGAGATTTTAAAGAGCATCCCTGCTGACATTTTATCTGCATCCTGTGATTTTTGTTGATCATTTTTAACAGGAATGTAATATCAACATTGGATAAAGTATCACCGCTTTTAACTTAAACTATAAAAATAAATGTGGCACGGTAGCGATGAGGTGTTAGCACGTCCGCCTCCCAGTAATGAGGACTCGGGTTTGAGTCCAGGCTCCAGTCTTCCTGGGTGGAGTTTACATGTTCTTCCTGTGACTCCGGTTTCCTCCCACATTCCAAAGACATGCATGGCAGGTTAATTGGGTGCTCCGAATTGTCCCTAGATGTACACTTGTGTGTGTGGATGGTTGTTTGTCTCTATGTGCCCTGCGATTGGGTGGCAACCAGTTCAGGGTGTACCCCACCTAGTGCCTGAAGCCAGCTGGGATAGGCTCCAGCACGACCCTTGTGAGGAGCAAGCGGTTCAGAAAATGGATAGATGGATAAAAATAGACTACAGCTAAAAATGTAATCTCTCTCGGTGTGGATGAACTCCCATTGGATGCTTTTCCTCACGTGGTTTCTCTGTGCCTCACTTTAAAGTTAATCAACTTAAATAATAATGTCTGTTCCGATACTTTTCTTCAAAAGTGAGCATTGTTGCTTTGGCCTAGCATGTTGCTTTACAAGCGGATGTGACATCATTATGATGCGGCTGTTTTGTGGCAGCCCTTCAGTTTGTTGATTGTATGCTGACTCATTTTACGACCCACTTCTGGTGTGGCCGGCGAATGACCATTTGTTTTTCACCAAGTGTCAGAGCTTGATAAGGAGTTTTTGTTTTTGTTTTTTTTTTTAAAGTGTATACATCAAACCCAAGCTTTTATTTGCATGTGTGGTAATATTGTCTCTTAAAGCAATGGTGCGTGCATGCGTGTGCCTTCTGCAAATTTGTTCCCGCCATGAAAGCCTTTTTGTTTATTTGTCGAGCGTGTTCTTTTTTGTCTTGTGCTGTTAAATGTTTCATCCTTGCAATGGCATGATGGGACCCCCCGGGGATGAGGCATCTGCCCGCCCCGGCCACACGCTGAATTATACATGACAACACAGGACATTTTTGTGTGTGTGAGTGCACGTGTGCGTGTGGGTATTTGTAGGTGTCAGTGAGCGAAGTGTCCACTTTGTTGCGTGACTCCATTTCAGATCGGCGCTCAGCTGTCTGTTGTGGCCTCGTTGTGTTTGCTTGGCTTCCAGCTTCCACTACACGCTCCCAAAATATGTTTATTGGAATCATTTGGCACTTTTGAGAAAGTCTTGGTGAACAACAGATTGTTGCTTTTGGAGAGTTTCTGGCCGCAAAAAAATGAAAATTATACATACAGTTTTCACTTATCTCTGCATAATAACGGATGTAGTAAAAATTTTCCGGTTTACCTGTCGCACATTTTTCTTTATGGTTTTGAAGCTGTAGACTTCATTATTTCTGCTGTGGTTGGCCTTGGACCCCCATCTTTAAAACTCATTCACTGCCTTTGACAAGTATACTTGTCAATTGAATTTTTTAGAGCGGTGCTAAATGGGGGCGAATCTGATTATGCTCCACTGTAAATGTCAAACTTGGAAACAACTTTACTGATGCCCAACCACCAGTAGATGACATCATTGCCCCATTTTATACGAAATAAACACAGTTTCAGAGTCCATGGGAGAAATGTCTGTATTTTGGCAAACCTACATTTTTCTACTGTCAGTTATAAAAGAACGGGACGGGGCAAAAATTAGGGAGTCTATTCTGTCATTTGGTAGATTCAGTTTATATATAATTATTGAATGTAATATCATGTGAGTATTGAACATTTTAAAATTTTCTAAAATGACTGGCAGTGAATGAGTTAAAAACTGGGCCATGCCAACATATTTCATACAAGTGTTAATTAAGAGGGTAATCAAGGACGTTAGCATCCATTTTTTAAGTGGTGCACTCTTATTGGTCCAGAGCAAATGAAATGTCAGTTCACAACATCTGGATTTGTTCGTCGTCTTCTCGCTCTTCATTCATTCTCACCATGATGTACAGCAAGTCCGACCATGTCCGAGAATGAAGCGCATTAGCAACCTCACAGCACCGTAACGTGCTACCTACCCCCCACCGAGGAACTGATTCATGGAATCGTCTAGAAAGTTAACAAACAATTCCTAAGAATTGAATTGCTGAGAACTGGTTCTCAAAGAGATAGCTACAGCTGCCGATATAATTTAGGGTAACAATTTGCAGCCACTTTAATTGGGTAAATATAAACTATACAGTGTGGTTAAATATCACATCAATTCAGTAATTGTGAAATACTTA
This sequence comes from Festucalex cinctus, assembly GCF_051991245.1. Classification (NCBI taxonomy): domain Eukaryota; kingdom Metazoa; phylum Chordata; class Actinopteri; order Syngnathiformes; family Syngnathidae; genus Festucalex; species Festucalex cinctus. The sequence goes on from NC_135426.1 coordinate 5,938,905, forward strand.
AATATGCTGGGTAGAGTTTACCTGACATTTCTGATTACATTCTACAACCAACTTGGCACAAGATGTATTCTCTGGAGTCTGTGAACTCACGAAATATCGCGAGAATTCATCTTGGTGAGAAAAGTTAGGGAAACACTGTATATTTACCTCTCTTTTTACAGTGTAGCTGTGGCTGTTTGAAAGTGCTACAACAATAACAAACGAGCATCTGCAATTAAAATGTCTAAAAACGCTTAAAATTAAGAGGTTTTTTTTCATTCAATTTACTCTCACATCACCAATTTGTATATAATCAGTACAGTTTTGTAAATGATTGCTATTAATCATTTTTTGTTGTTGCACTCAGTCTCCATGTAGTCATCGAAATGTGTGAGAGAACTTGACACCCGTCACTACCAAAACAGGATTGCTTTTCAAAATTACATAAAAACACAAGCTCATTGTGTGTGCGTGTTTTCATAAAGGTTAAAGAATTTGCCCTCGGAGTGTGCGTGCCTGATGTGTGAGCTGGTGCCGAACGTGCGTGCGTGTGTGTGTACCTGAGGCCTTGCTACTCTAGCTAATGAAAGCCCCCATCGCCTCATGCAAATGAGGCTGCTGTTAACCCCAATCAGAAAGGTCGCTTGGTGCACATCTATCCCGCATTCCCATGAGTGCTTTTGCACAGGCGGGATACAATAGTGGTCTGAAACGCACCGATGGCCCACATGTAATTACTAGCAGTCAGTAAAGAAGAGTAGGCTTGGGTGGGGATCAGAATCTCAGGTAGGTGTGCGGGTTCACCTCCATGTAATTGATGTGGCACCCAGGGTTTGTCACATGCTAGGTCAAGCGTGAGAGTTGTCTTGTACGTGCACGGGTGACGGCTAATTACAACATGAGCACACCTCTGCCCTTATCGTCGAGTGGATGGTCAGACTTGATGTGCTGTTGGTCCAATATCGTCACCCCTGACTGCTGCTATCATTAGGACCTGGAAGCGATCTCCAAGCAGTCTCCAGTCTCACGATCCTGCCAGATGTGCAGTGCTGGAAAGTAACTAAGTACAATTACTTGAATGACTGAACTTAAGTTACGTCGGCAGCTACCATATACTTTGAGTATTTTTCTGAGTATTTTTTATTTATTTCTTTTTTTACACTGACACAGTTGTGTCATGGTTTAGGTTGCTGGATCCTACAGTCAAAAGAACTTCCATGCACTTAGGACTCTATAACTCTATATTTATAGGACTTAACACCCCCCCCCCCCCCCCCCCAAAAAAAAAACAACAAAAAAACAAAAAACAAAACGCCGTCTTCTTATGATGGAGCCCAGATACAATGAAAACAGCAAAGGCCCCAGAATTGAACCCTGTGGAACACCACACGTTCCGTAATACATGTAAATTCATATTAGTCCAGCCATTTCCTTTTTTTTCGGTTGACGTGGTTAGTATGAAGGGATTACAATACAACGTACCATCAGTAGTCAAAAGTCGACAACTGAGCGGTACCAACTTCCCTTCAGCACAGATAGGCCAAGCAATGTAACATGATCACCTGCAGCCAATGATGGCCAAGCAGGGCGGATCATCGGCAATTATTTGAGTTTTGTGTGTGTCTTGACCTCCAGCAAACCTCAGAGGCGGACTGGTCGAACAAACCCAGGTTAAGACCCACTCTCATAGGCCAACCAATTACAAAAGAGCGAGAGAAAAATGGTCTACTCCTTGATCAGTTCAGTCATTTGGTGTAAACAAACTTAAATGTTCAGTAAACTGATTTGCGTGACGATGCTCTAAATCTTTTATCTTGTAATGAACTCAGAAAATGTTTCAATTTGCTTCAATTTAATCCTTCAAACCAAAAGTACATTATGTGGTTCCATCGTATCTAGATTACATTTTCTGATACTTGCGGTATCCCTTGTGACTGCTTTAGGTCCCAATGAAGAGTAGGAAATCTCAAGAAATCCATTTTAAACTGCATTCCGGTTGTACAACGGTTGTACATTTCCCGAGGTGATGTCTTTTAAAGCAATACACTTATGAATCATCTTCCAGTATTGGATTAGACATTGTGTACAAAGATTAAAAGTGCAAATATCTTTGGCATCTTATTCCCTGAATTTTATTTTAAACCGATTAAGTATCAGAATTCGAACGTACCGCATGGAACGCAATATTCCTGGTCACGTGATCGTGATGACGTATCCCGTGCATAACCGGAAGCCGTCTTCGTTTATTTCAATGTGAATTTGCTGACGTAATGGGCAAGAAAATGATGTGTTTGATCCCAAATACTGCGCCAATTCTGTTCAGAGTAAAGTCCTCAACACGTCCGGTTGCATGTCATTCTGTGTGGGGGTGGTGCGATGGTGGGGAGGGGTAGCCGCTCCTAATGTGGGCTAAAGCACGCTAAGCACATGACATGTAGCTTAGCATAGCAGAGTACAAGTCACCCAGATGTTTACCGTCCACTTGGATCTGCCAGTTTCAACTGGCTTTCGGTTGGAAACAAATCTTTGGCGTGTCCTCCATGGCTGTACTGTTTTTGAAGAAGTGCTTCTTGACTATAAGGTGTAAGGTGCGTACCTTTGATGTCTGCCGTGGGACGCAATAATTCCTCGTGAGTCTCTTTGGTGTCATTCATTCCATATCATTCAATGTGTATTTTACGCACGTGATACGTCACGATGATCACGTGACTGTCCAAAATGCCCGACAGAGTACTTAAGGCAAAAATATTCATAAAAAGTGCTATAAAATCATCATTGCTCAACATAATTTGGCAATTTTTTCAGGGAAGAGTTGAAATGAACCATTTCACAGAATAGCTAGTAAGTTTTTCACAAGTCTTGTGTTCCTTTCAGCCTACATTTTGTTGGCATCTGGAATTAAAACAAATAATAATCTGATGATGATAATTACAAGCCACCTTGAGAAGAAAATTCTCATCATGTTCTGCACAGGTATGATTGGCAGGTTCCTCGCCATTTCTGCATCCGATCCGTTTCGTTGGAACAGGCACAAGCGGTTGGTACGTGAGGACGTGAGTTATCTGCATGCTCATCTTGACGAGCTCTTTTGTGGTTTGTACAAATGTAACTTTGTGCATCATTTATGCGATTAAATAAGAGTTACGCCGAAAAGCAGTGGGCCATCAAAAGATCAGTACAATCTTTTTCCGGCAGGGCAGCAATTATTACCTTAAAATCATCATGTGCTCGAGCCTTTGGGCAATTGAGGTCCCAATCTTCCAGTTGCAGTCTCAAGACAATTTTTCTGTTGTTTTGTCTAACAATGCCAATCCCTGTTCCCCCTTGTCTGGTGATAAATCGGTTAAAGCCCACCGCTTGGGTCTAGTCGATCAATTTTGAATGATTTGTTCTGCCAAGGCAAATTAAGTTCGTGGATCACCAGCCTTTGTGGCTGCAATAGCCTGAAGGTGCTTCTGCCCTCTTCACTTCAATTTTTGTTTGTGCCGAGGCATTCTCAGATATGTGTCTATGTCATACTGTGAATTCCACAAATCTCCCCATTGTTCATGTTCATCACAAGCAGTCCCCATATGAGACTTGCTAAATAAGACATCTGTTGTGAAACAAAGCCAAGCCTTTATCATAATCATGCTCCCCCCCCCCCCCCCCCACTCCTGGCCCCCCCCACTAACAGCTGAACTTGCAAGAGTGGTTAGCAGAAAAATTATTTGAATTACTGCAATATTCAATAGTGTATTAGTAAACATTTTGCTGTCATATATATATATATATATATATATATATATATATATATATATATCAGTGCTGCACGAGAGACACGTGCTTGCGTCATTCAACGTGATGCTAGCCTAGCGGCTAGCCCGATGCTGTCGGGATCGCGGAAGTGTGGTGGTGGACCCAAATGCAGGAGGCGAACGAGGCAGAGGTGCGGAAAAAAGAAGTAAATTTAATCCAACAAAAACCAAAGTAGCAAACAGCCCGATGCTGTCGGGATCGCGGAAGTGTGGTGGTGGACCCAAATGCAGGAGGCGAACGAGGCAGAGGTGCGGAAAAAAGAAGTAAATTTAATCCAACAAAAACCAAAGTAGCAAACAGGGCTGGGTGGCAACGAATACAAAAATACCAGAGGGAACTATACATGAACAGACGGAAACACTGGCAACATGAACGTGGGGAAACAAGAATAATGGACCGACAAACACTGACACAAAAACCGATACTTAAATACACACACCAATTACACACGACGAGACACAGCTGGGCAAGACACACGTGGAAGGGGTTGCTGATTGGATGGAACATGAGGATGGGCAGGAAAACACAGGTGGACATGGAAAGGCTTAATGATACTAGGAAAAACAGAAAATCAAAACATGACAAACTAAAAACCCAACAAAAGCAAAGCAAAACCCATACTCAACAGAACCAAAACATGACAGAAGCTTTTTTTCCCCCCCTAGCTCGATGCTCCCCGACCTCAAAGCGTGTGTACAACCATAATTCTTGAATTAAGAAAATGTTAAGAAAATCGCTACTGTGCTGTCCTGGCTCAAAGCTAAAAAAAAAAAAAAAAGATAGACTCTGCGGTGGATTCGCAGGCTGACAGCACGGACGTAATAAATAAATAAATAAATGAATAAATAAATAAATAACATGGATCGCTCATGCCAAACAAGAAGCCGGTGGTAAGCTTATTTTTTTCTCCTCTACGGGGAACGAAAATATCAGTGTGGAGTACGGTTGTACCAATAAGTATGAAATAAGTGTGTAAGAAACTCTAAATGCAGATTTCCTCAGTAATAATGTCCATCCATCCATCCATTTTCTGTACCGCTTATTCCTCACAAGGGTCGCGGGGGGTGCTGGCGCCTATCTCAGCTGGCTCTGGGCAGTAGGCGGGGTACACCCTGGACTGGTTGCCAGCCAATCGCAGGGCACACAGAGACGAACCAGTAATAATGTGAATATAAATTTTCTTTCATAAGATAGTTTTCCAACTGCTACTCCAACCAAGTCTGCATCATCATGTTGTCAGAACGATCACCAATAAAATGAAAGCAACACTGTGAAATATAAACCTAACTTCTGCAAGTCACCATTTACGATACTGAGATGATATACTCTGAATGGTTGATGCAAACAACAAAGTTACTAGGCTCTCATGATCCCATACAGGGATCCTGGCGTAAAACACTCACTAATAAGTGTTTTCAAAAAACTACAGAATTTGTTGTAGCAACCTAATTACTGAGCATGAGTGGCCAGAATATTACACGTGACTAATACTGATGAAAACACAGGACAATATAATTCACTCACCACGGTGCTGGTTATATTCATTAATGTCAGTCCTGAATAAGTCACTTTAATTTTATACCTACACAGTGGTATTAAATATTTAATATTAAAATTTACAATAACAATACCCCCAAATGCCAGCAAGACAACAAACAAGTGTGGATATTTTCTGAATGTAATACGTATTTATTTGCACTAAATCAATGGGAATTTTGGGGTATAGTTGTTATTTATAGCCCATTAGGCCAGTTTTCATGGTCTGGACCACTGGAGATCACATTTGGATGGATTTAGGCCATCAACCAAAATAAGTTTGACGCCGCTGATATCAAAGTAAGTATGTAAGTAAGTAAGTATGAAGTACGAAAGTACGAATGTTCGAAAGAAAGAAAGAAAGAAATGTAGCGATAATTGGGTCGTCTTTTAGACGAATTAATAATCTGGACGTTACAGAGGTAAATTGTATTTACCTCGATAACCTCTGGGGCACCACGTTGTTTTTGCTTTGGGTTAACAGGAGCAAACAACGACCAAAACCCTTTCATCAGTCATTGATAATCTAAAGTCGCCACACTCGATATTCAGTGGTTCGTTGTACTAACAAAAGAATAATAATCCACTCGGAAACACAGATGACTTAGGCGGAATAGTGTTCATAAAACATACATTTATTCACGATTGCTACACTACAGAATCAAAATACTGCCTATCTAACTATTCTACCGTCAGAAGAAAAGAAACAAAATAAAGCGAATGAAAATAAGGAAGGAATGCGAATGAATGAGGAAATAAGGAAAAGACAAATTTGACCTGCCAGATCTGTGAGATGTTTCAAACGTAAGTTGCACGCAGTGGTACCAATTTGGGAATCAAATGCAGACTTACGAGTATCGTTTGCGTCGAACGAGCAGAAAGGTCTTCAAAAAAGGGGGAAAAATAGTCAATGTTCGTTCCAAAAAGGCAATAAAATAAAATAAAAAAAAGTTTATTCCACAGGTGAGCACGGGGAAGCCGCTTGCGGGTCTGGCGTAGTTGCGCGGCTCGTGCCTTGATTGGTCGGCGATCCGGCGAGGTTGATTCTCGCCAAGGTTGGTTTTGCTGGGCAGCTTTCCGAGTTCAGGTGTTGCAGCTCGGTCAGTACGCGCCTGCGTACGGGGAAGGCCAGCCGTTGGAGGTGCGTTGGCACTGCGGCGGAGCGCCACCGAATAGCACGTGAGGTGCGCGGCTTAGGTGCACAACCTTGAGCTCGGCGCTACGTTGCAAGTTTCCGCCGGGGCCGCGGAGTCCGGGCTGGCAAGCACCGATGGTGGAACACAAAAAACAAACAAAAAAAAAGCAAAAGAGTCTTTAGTCAGCGTTGCAGTTTGCACCTGCTTTGGCGTGGCGTGGAGTGAGGGTCCGCTCTCTGCTGCCAGAAAAAAAAGGCCACGTGGTTGGCAAGTTTCTTGGAACAAAGAGTTCGCAGCAGGCTGGGCCACTTGCAGGTCGTGCTAGAGAGTTTTTGGAGGAGGCGGGAGAGCAGGAGAAGAAGCAAGAGAATGAGCGAGGGTCTCCTCGCCCTTTTTAAAGTCTTTGGGCGGGGCTCCAGTGGGTGGTGGCACACCCTTCTGCTCGCTCGGGCAGACTTTAAGGAAAAAAATTATTAAAGAGATTAATAATTTGGCATTAAATTTGGTCAGTCTGGCAAATCAGTTTTCCCACACAACCCGTTTAACACACATCGTAATTAATGCATCATAAACTAACTTGTGAGGTAACTTCTACTTGTCTAATCTGACTGAACTGAGAGATATTGATTATCTTTCATTCTTTATGGAGTACAAATAAAATAGGATGTTCATACACACAAAGATATAACATGAATCATTCGTAGTTCAGTTGTCTGTCAAGAATTATCATGGTATAAATGTGTAAAATGCGGTTACTTATGTGAATTGTCACTAAGGATAGTTCCAAGTTTCACCACTTGGAGGTGTTGTTGCTCCATCTAGACGTTCCAGGAAGGGCGAGACGCCAGAACATCCTTTTGTGATTGATAAGAAGTCATGAACATTCCTTTGATCGGTCATTTGTGTATTCCAAACCATTGGAGCCATTTGTTCGGGCTCCAAGAAGACTGCTTGAATACACTCCTTCGGCAGACGCATAAATTTCTTTGTCACCTGGTCAGCGGCTTCAAAAGAGTTTTGTTGGTGGCTGGGTGACCACCTGCAGAGCTGACCAGGCTTGGATCCTGTCTGGGCAGTGGAATATTCATGCACTGCAGAGAATTTGCTTTAGGAGAAGCAAACTTAAAAAAAAAAATTAGAGGGTAGAGTGGAACTTAGGCAATAGTTGTTACAGACCCCCCTTCGTCAAGCGGGATGAATCTTCAGGATGTCCAGGTTGGCGGGTCCAGATGATGCGTGGCCAGGGTCCAGGCCACGGTCAGACGGCCGGAGTCCCACTCACGCTCTGCTGCAACACTCAAGACATACCACTGGTGCAACTTTTCTCTAACCTCTACCTGGTTAGGTGTATGCAGGGTATGTCTGTGTGTTTTCAAGGTGTCTCTATGTGTATTCAGTTAACAGTGTGTGTCTAACTTGGTGCTGTGTCAGCTGACTGAGGGACTCGGGTCCCAAAACAGGCGCGGGCCTGGGAAAGACGCAAGACGCGAAATTCCAAACAAAAGAAAAGAAAGAAAACTTTCCTAAGGCTATAAGGCTAGTATCATATTATGAGTAACTAGGGAAAACGAACAGCAAATTAAAGAAGAGAGAGAGAACGAAGAAGAGGCTTTCGCCTTCTAAAACTCAAAAAACCCGGGACTATACTCAGGCCATAGCTCTCTTATAAAGATGGGGAGGTTGTCTCAGGCACCTGCGTGTCGGTGCAAATCTCCACCCCTGGGGGTGTTCGTCAAAAAAAAAAAAGTCTTAGGTCGGTTAGCGCGACACTATCGTTGCTAGGTACTTAGCTATCGCATCTTCCTATAGGTCGCTTGCACATCGTAATGCATCATGGGAGTTTTTCCTTCGGGCGCCATATTGGGTGTCCGCCGGTTCACAAGGTACACTCGCGAGTTACACGGTAGAGCTTATCAACCTGATGTAATTTTCGCAGTATTTTCACGATTTACCGGAAGATCAAAAACAACGATACAGGCAGAAGGTGTCTCTGTGTGGCGGGATTGATCCTAATTACGTCCTGACCAAGGGTGTTTTTTTTTTTGACGGAGAAAGCTTGCTGGCCAAATGTGACATCTCTGGACATCTTTCCCTACCTCGTGTTGACAACATGCTCCATAACACGCCAACAAATCCCTGGAGGCTTACAATTATTTTGTAAGCGGGTGGATACAGAGTGTAAACTTTAACATCGCATCAGAAGAAACGGTTGCTGTTGCACGTAAGTAAACCACATGGTGTTGGTAATTCTGCACACAAAAATGTTGATTTGTTCTCAGGCTTCCTGTTATCATTGTGTTTACATGCACAGCTAGGTTTACCTGATGTGGTTTTTCTAACAATTTTATAACAGGCAAATATGGCAGAGCGTATAAGAATAAAAAGTAACTATGCACAGCCTCCCCGTGGCTTAATTAAATTTAATGCTACCCTTTCACTAGTTACATGTTACTTAATCAACTTATTCTAAATGGTTAAGGTTAACCACTCTCAGAGGACGTATTTTTAGTTTCAGTTTCCAGTACAATAAAACGTGTTCATGGTAACTACTGAGCATACTGACAGCTTTTCTTATGATCTCACGGTTAAGGAGGCTGTCACAACACCCAATTTCTGTCTGGTGCCGGATGGAACAATTCCCATCACTTGTCACGACAACACCAATATTATTACCAGGTATGTACGGCTTTACTTTTTGTAGTTTCTTATTTAATTCTATGTTTCATATTTTCATTACAATGTTTGTAATATTTTCAGATTCAGGCACAGATGAGTTTAACTGGACGGACTTCTGCGACTTTGTGGTGTGGACAAAGTGTGATTGAGCGAGTCCACCTAGATCGCTCGTTTTGGCCAGTTGGAAAAGCCAGAGGTTTTTTTCCCCAAAATCCCCTCCTTACCTGAACTGCTCGGGAGAGCATTTACTAGATCAGCAGTGGACTTCCAGTGTTCCTGCTCAGCCGCTGTCACCTACCACTTGCTCATGTGCTTCAAAGATTCGGAATGAAGTAGTTTTTTGTGCTGCAGCAGATTGTAAAATCAAATAATATCACTTGAAGTGTGCCAATCTAGACTGCCAAAAGGACAGTGGTTTTGTGACAAGTGTGAAACAAGGATTATTGGGAAAACTGTAACACAGTACTGGTACTTGTCTTACATTAAACAAATTTAAAAGAGAGCAACTTTTTCCTCTGTACATAGTATAATAATTGCGTACCCCATCAACATTACATCATACCGTCATCTCAGGATGGTAGGCACCTGTGCTAAAATAAACTACATTAATTAACAGTTCAATTTTTAACCCTGAAATTACTACATCTAATCATTATTCACTTCATTTTTTGTGCTTTTAGAAATAATAGAGATTTATGCCATTACTTTAAGAGGGACCATATTGCACATTGAGTCAAATCCTGTCATTTGTATTATGTATAGCTTTGTAAACAAACCCAACAATAGAATTTGTATAAACGCTGCCTTTATTAGCGCCAAACAAACAGTCGCATGTTGTCCTCCTCCAATGCTTTGATGCTCGCCTTCGTTTCCATCATGTCATTGGCAATCAAGTCGGTGTGGCATGAGATCCCTAAAGAAAAAAATAAATAAAAAAATCACAAAAAAATACGGTACCAGTAATAGGTTTAATATAGTAAAGTAGTATAGTTTTTTTGTCAGTGTAAAAGAAATGTACACATTTTGTTGCATTTTTTAATGTATGAACATTGCTACAGGCAAATACTTATTTCTATAAACACTTTCAAATGTCTCTAAAATATAAGGTGCGTGTACACACACAAACATAAACACATACATTCACTCATGCATACAATATATCATGTAATGAATTCTGAGTGGCATACCAGAGTCAATGATGTCAGCAGTACTTGAGGGTACAGGTTACTGGAGCCATCTGGCTGCATAACTGCAACAATCTCTGCCACTTCGAGTCGTCTTTTCTTTGCTTGTCTCTCCTGTGCACGTTCATATCTTGGCACCGACTGGGCTGAGACATAGATGTTGTAACTTGGGACCCAACTTTAATATTGGAGCCCAGTCGGGATGATTGGACAGAAAAACGGGCGCAGGGCAACCTGTTAAAATAAACAAATAAAATATGGAAAGACTGGTTATTTTACCACAGTAGGGTGGCCGTGAATAAGTTCTTTAGCATGATGTGTAGGCTACCGGGGCTCTGTTTTCTTGCATCACCCCCGGGGGTCTGTTTTCTTGCATCAGCCCCTTCTGTCTCTTTTTTTTTCCAAGTTTACATTTTGCCACCAAAAAACATGTTATCGGCATTAAAAGCCCAAGACGAATCAATCCAATTTCAGCAGTAAACACTTTGCACTGGCACTACTTGGGTGAAAATGTTCGATGTTAGCTTTCGGCTAACGTCCGCTAGCCAGCTTGTACTACCGAACTTGCTTGCTCATGAATCCAAAACATAAGCAACTTGCCCATATATGGGCGGTCGAAACGTTATTAATCCTCATGCATTAAATAAAGGTAAACAAGCTTACCGCTCACAAAGTGATCGCTGCACACACGAGCCCAAAGTAACGACTTCCCTCCGGAGTCCGCACTCCTCTGTCTCCAGGCCCTGGTTCCTAATTATTTTCGGAATTCGGAAAAAAGACCGACCATTTATCCCCTTGGCTTTGTTCGAACAGCCAACGATGCAGCAACAATGTACCATTTTAAACGCAGAAAACAAACGTGATAGATACGTGTTAGACCGAATCGCTACGTAAATGGAGGCCACCCAGCATGGCGACTACGAGAAATCCGAGGCGGAAGTGACGACATGTGCAAGCGACCTATAGCGTAATTAAACACCCAAAAAGTCGTGCGCTATCCAAGAATAACTGAAGGGAAAAGGGAAAAAAAAGGGAGGAGGGTAGAAAAAGAAATGAAAGGGAAAAAAAAAATCAGAGTATCCTCGGCAGTCGCGCTAGACTAAGGGAAGGAAGGCAAAGGGCTTAGTTAGATTAGCTAGACTCACTAACGCTTTAAAAAGAGTACTCTGACCTGCTTTTGAAGGCCTTAAGTACGGGGGAGCTTTTTATAGCTAGCAAAACTGATTTCACGCAGCATACCATTCATAAGTATTATAACACCTTGAGTGTACATAATCTTTTGAATTCGAGTTGCAAATCGTTTTAAAGTTGTCTAGTCTAGTTCTGCATAATGTTATCGGTGTTACAGCTAGGACCGTATCCTTAAGTGTTGCACCAAGCGTCTGCAAATAAGTGGAAAACACAGTATGCTAACTTCTCGCAATCATTCGTAAGCAATCCTGGTTATTCAATCAAGGCAATTTCCGCTGCAAGTCCGGGTTCAACCGTTTCTGGCCAACTCACCACAGCGGTCATGCACAACATCAGGGTCGTCATCATATCACACCATCCTCTCGCAATCAACAAAGACAAGCGGATTAGCGTCGCTCGGTGTGGTATCACTTAGGGGTTTGGTAGGTGCAGCGGGGTGTTGACCCCCCTTTTGCACGTCTGATACTTTTAAACATCGTAGTCAGCTAGGTCGGTCGACGGAGTTTGGCGCGTCTGTCGAGGGTGTCGGTCGGGTCACTGACTCGGAGTCAGCTGGTGACCCCCCTTTGTCAGTTTCGCGCGCATGCTGGTCCTGAGATTCGCTCGATCGCGTTCCCAGACGTTCAAAACCGCAGTGACTTTTGATCTGATTTCGGTGGACCCACCTCAGTTGGTCCCCCTGACGTCCTTTATTCATCCTAATTTGATAGGCGACGGGTGACAGTTTGTCGACGATTTCGTATGGTCCTGACCACCGGGGAAGAAATTTCCGGGCGATGCCCCTCTGGGCACGCGGAGTATTAGCATTTGGTTGCGCGAACAAGTAGTACCATACTCGATCACCTATTTCGAACTCGGTTCGTGAGGCTTTCCTATCGTAGTAGGTTTTCTGACCTTCTGCACTTTGCTTAAGCTGTTGTTGAGCAAATGCAAACGTGGCTCGGAGGTGGGCTTGCAAGTCCTCCACGTACTGGGAGGCCGTGTATGCCGTGGCTAGGTTTGTTTCTCCTGGCTGATACATCAGGTGCAGGGGGAGCGTCATTCGCCGTCCGGTCATCATTTCAAAGGGGGCCACCCCTGTGGATTCGTTAGGGGTGGCTCGAATCGCCATGAGGATCAGTGGGAGTCGGGTGTCCCAGTCCCGATGGTTGGAAACAACAAACTTTTTCAGCAAATCTACCACGGTGCGATTAGTCCGCTCCACCTGTCCTGATGACTGCGGGTGATGGCTAATATGCAACTGGGCCTTGATTCCGAGCATTTGCCAAAGTTGTTGCATTACCTCGGCTGTGAAGTGGGTTCCCCTGTCTGAGTTAACCCGTGAGGGCAACCCAAAGCGGGAGAACACGTGGTTCATCAGCAGGCATGCAGTGGTGTGTGCGGTGTCGTTTGGAGCAGGCAGGCATTCTACCCACTTGGTGAATGCGCAAACTACTGTAAGAAAGTATTTGTTCCCTCTCAGAGATCTGACCAGTGGTCCCACCCAATCAATTTGGAGATCAGACCATGGGAAGGTGACTCCTTTCTGTTGGTGTGGTGCTCGGTGACTCGGGTTTGCTGGCTGAAATTGGCAGCAAACCAGGCATTTTTTGATGTAGGTTGCTACATCATTATGCATGCGCGGCCAGTATGCCACCTGTTGTAGTGCGGTGACAGTGGCCTTGAATCCGCGGTGGCCTGCATAAGGCGCGTCGTGGGCGTATGTTAGCAAGACCCCCCTTTGGCTCCGTGGAACCACCAACCGCAGGGCAGGTGGAGACCCGGAGTCATAAACCAGAAGGCCCTTAACGAGACGCAGCCTTTGCAGCACGGAGAGCAAGTCTCTGAAGTCGCTGTCGTCACTCAACGCGTCAGGCAACACGGGGTTGGCGACAGGATCAGAAAGGTGCTGAATTATTTTGAAAAGCGCGGGGTCGCCGGCCTGTTGGGCGACCAAGTCGGAGGTTCGGATGGGCGGTACGCACGCCACGGGCCCCGTAGGGTTTCGTGTGGGGGCGTCGCGAGACTCAGCGGCGGCCGCAGCGCGGCGGCGCGTGAGAACGTGGACCTCCAGGGTGGGCTGGGTGGGCAGCCAAGCTGTATCAAATGTCCAAGGAGTCCCGTTGAGGGCCCCTTGTTTGGCTAACGTGTCCGTTAGGTCGTTAAAATGTTTGTCAGGTCCTGGGACTTTTGAGTGTCCCCGGACCTTTTTCCAATAGACATGCATATCATTGGAGGAAACCAAATGGTCGCATGTCAAGATGAGGTCGCGGTGTTTAACGGGTTTCTTCGCTGAAGTAAGGAAACCATTTCGACGCCACACCGGTAGATGACAGGTGAAGGCGAGGCGGGCATAGTTTGAGTCAGTGCAGATAACCAGCACCGTGACACCGTGTTCAACTGCCAATTTGAGTGTAATCAGGATGCCAGCGATTTCCGCATATTGAGAAGAGTGGGGGCCCAATTGGAATTGCAGTGGTTTGCACGGTGTGTCGTTGACCCAAGCGATGCCCACCCCAGCCTGCAGCTGGGTTTGGTGGTGGTAAGAGCAGCCATCCACGTAAGCTGTAGGCATGTCTTTGCAGACATGTTCCTCAAAATAGCGGTGACGCGTGAATTCCGGCATCGGTGCCACGGCGACGTCTGTCGGCGGGGTCAGGGAAGTTGACACACAGTTCTGGCAAATCGCTAGATCGGTACCCAGCGGTAACTTTGCGTTTTTCGTGTACCGGACTCGAACATCGTAACTTTGTAACGCCATAAGCCAGCCGGCAATGCGCGCGTTCGTTACAACGCCGTCTCGAATGCGTTGGTTGTTAAGAAAAGTAACCAGATGATGGTTAGTATCAATCGTTACTTTTTGGCATCCAATGTAGTTTGAGAAATGTTTGATTGCCCATACTGTAGAAAGCAGGGCTTTTTCGCAGTCGGAGTATTTCAACTCGGGGCCGTTCAACGTTTTACTGGCGTACGCCACGACGCGTTTATCCTGGTCGTACATTTGGTATAGACCCGCACTAAAACAATGGTCGGAGAATCCTGCTTCCAAGAAAAATTCCTTGTTGCTATCGGGGTACGCGAGACAGGGGGCGGAGCCCAGCTTTTGTTTTAGCATATTCATCGCGTTGTTTCATTCGTCACCCCAATCGAAGGGCGTGTCTTTCTTCAGCAGGTTAGTAAGAGGGCTGACATAGCCAGCAAAGTGTTCAATGAACTGGCGCGAATAGTTGCACACGCCAAGGAAGCTGCGCAATTTTGACACATCGGTGGGGGTTTTGATGTCAAGAAGGCCTTGAATACAGCTGGATTGTGGTTCAATCCCGTTCGGCCCAACCAAGATCCCCACGTAGTTGACCTTCGTGCGACACCACTGACCTTTCAGGAGGGACAGTTTGGCGCCTGCAGAAGACAGCTGTCCAAGAACGTGGTCGATTTCCATCAAGTGGTCATCCAAAGAGGAGCTCCTCATCATAATGTCATCGACATAAATGAGGTTGCCCCTGGCGGCGGCGTCAGGGCACGCCTTGTTGAGGAAGATGTTAAATTCGGCTGGCGAGTTGGCGTAGCCGAATGGACACCGGTTGAAAGTGTACTGTTTTTTGCCAAAGGTGAATGCCAACTTGTATTGATCCCTGGGGTCTACTGGGATCGTCCAGAACCCCGAAGCCACATCGATGGTGGTGAAGAATTTGGCATCTCGAACCTTGGGAAGTTCCTGTTCAAGTTGTGTCATGGGCCATCGTGAAAGAGGAACCTGTTGGTTCAGTTTGCGATAGTCAATGGTTGGTCTCCATGTGCCGTTTGGCTTCAAGACTGGCCACAATGGAGCCGAATAGGTGCTGTTACAGGGGCGAATGATGCCCTTTTCCAGCATGGCGTCGATAGTCTTCTGTACTGGTTCGTAAGAAGCTATCGGAATCTTGTACTGGCGCACGAAAGTTGGAGGAGCGCCGGGCTGAGTCGGGATGCGGACCACATGTAGTGCCGTCAATCCGCAATCCAAGGAGTCCTTGGCAAAAGATGGTGTGTATTTCATTAACACGGTGCGCAAACGTTCGCGGCCCTGTTCGGACCGAAGCGCGTCGGCGCGGTGCAGAACTTCTTGGAGGTGCGCCTCGAACTCTGGGTACGGTTGAAGGTCCCCATTTGGAGTCGTGGTTGGTTGAGGTGTCTCTGGGTTTCCAGAGGGAATGCTAGAGGGCGTTGGAGGCAACGCGCTCAAGGCATAAATCACCAGTTGTTGGTCTGTCCCCAGGTCCACCCGGACGATGTCTTCATCGTTGGTGGGACCGGCAGGGTTGACCGTAACAAGCTGAGATGGCCTGGTGAGTCTTCGGCCACCGGTGTCTTCAGTCAAGAACAAGTCAGATGGGATGTGTCCAACCACAGGCACCGTTAGAGTGAAGTCGTGGAAGTCGGAACGGATGAGCAGGCCCAGACGGGTCGCTTTTGGTATGCGAACGTCGTACGAAAGGGGGTTGTGAACCAAGATCAGAGTGGTGAGGGAGGCGTCCACGATGGGCGTGGCCTCCAAGAGTAACGACAGGTTCATGAATTCCGATGAAGGTTGAAAGAAAGCGGAGCTTTTATTCAAGACCTGGTTAGCTCGCGCCACCAAGCGAACCGGAATGTTGATCGTGGTTGCCGGAGCGATCACTTCATCCTCGTTTAAGACTTCGCAAGCATCTGGGATGGTCTGTCCGGACTTCATGTTTGGAAGACCGGGAACACAAGCTAGAGGTTCCGAGTTGGTGAGGGACCAAAGCACGTTGTTGATGGTGTCCACATGGACGGCAAGATGAACAAGCAAATCTGCACCCACGAAAAGGGTGTGAGGCGCGTCCGGGACAACCAAGAAGTAGTGGGTCAGTGAGTGCTGCTTCCACTGAAGGTTTAAGGCGCACACGCCCACTGCAGTTATTGTAAGAGGAGGTTCCGTGTTCAACGGAAACCGGCAAGACTTGGAGACGAAAAGAATGTTCGGGTCGAGATCTCGCAAGTTGTCAGCGAATGCTGCAGAAATGGCTGATTTTTCAGCCCACAAGGCGAGGACAGCGTCAAGAACAGGTGCACCTTGCACGTGGACACCTCCGATGATGCGTGGGGCGTACCCTGCATCAGGCGGTGGTGGGTCAAGGTCACAAAGGAAGGTGTCATGGCTTCTCAGCCGGTCCTTTGTCGGGGACGCGAGGGGTCCTGCCTTGGACTGAGTGGTGTCCCAGCTCCCTGTGGGGGCGTCTGCTTCCCCGTGGGGTGGCTGCGCCCGAGTCACAGTGCAGAGCTGAGCCTGGTCAGGGCCCGAAGGAAATGTCGGCAGGGCCTGCCGCACCTGGGCCCAAATCTGGAGTCTCTGGTAGTCTATGATGGGTTGGAAGCGGAACAACAGGTCTTGGCCAATAAGAAGGGGGACTGACTCAATGGGTCCCACATAGACTGGATGGATGAATTCCATAGGGCCAATGGACCAGTGTACCATCGCGACAGATTCCAGCTTTGTGTTAGTAGGTGAGAAGGCGCTAACGGTGAGTGGGCACCGCCGTAGGCGGAGCGGTCGACTGTTAGCTTGTGACGCGGCGCGGAGTTGTTCGAACACCGTGTTGGACATCACCGTGATGTCTGCGGCGGGATCTACAAGGGCTTCGTAGGTTAGAGCTCGCTCCAGGGTGACTCTCAGATAGAATTTACGAGCTATCCCCCTGGTGGTGAGATCACCTAAAAGCTGTTGGAACGGTCTCACGTCATCGGTTGATCGCGATACATGCGGGTCTGCTGTATTTGGATCAGCCTGCAGTACCAATATTGTTGAGTCAGAAGGCAGTTTAGTAGGCGTCTGAGTGTCGGCCAGTCCCAAGTAGTGGTTAAGGTTTTGTTGGAGGTTTCGGACAAACAACGTTTTAAAACCAGGATCTTCCTCCATGTTGGGCTCGTTACGAGTCCCAAAATAGGCATCGCGAAGATGACTATAGAAAGCCTGAGGAGCCTCCTGCTTTCCCTGTTTGACGAACATGGCGACTTCCATGCCCGACAACCCAGGAGAACCGTCAAACTCGCGTGAGATAGCTTGGTGCAGTGCCAAGGGGTCAGACAACACATCAGCGGGCTGCCGTTCCAGCAGTCTGTTGATTGCTCGGCTGGACGTCATTTTGATCAAGTACAACTTATCTTCCACGGTTGCCATTGGGAACCTCTGGAGATGATAGTTGATGTCTTTCAAGTACTCTGTTGTGTTGTGGGACCCCCCTGGTTTCGGTTCGAATTTGGCTATATTTCGAGCCAGCTTGTCCAAATCTTTCCAGGCCACGCCCATTTGTCCCTCCAACGGGGGAGTCGACATGGGTCCACGTTGGAAACTGTCATCACCTGATGGCCCGAAAGCGTGTGGGGAGGCGGCCATTGGAGGTGCCAGGCCTAAAGCGGCGGTGGTCACTGGCGGCGTCCTCCAGGCTGTGGTGCTGTGGCTCTGGGATCAGGAGGTCTGTGCGTGGGTGGAGCTCCCGGCCGGGAGGCTCCTCGGGAGACCTCATGCAACTGCTGCGCACGTTGCAACTCGTGTTTAATATGAGCTAACTCTGTCTCATATTCCTGCTGGCATTGTCGGAGGCGGGTAACTTCGGCTTCAGTCAATGCTAATTTGGTTCGCAGGTCATATGAGCGGTCCACTTCGGCATTACGTTCCTCCCTAAAGGTCTGTACCTGAACTTGGAGGCGCTTCACTTCATCGGTTGACTGAGCTAGCGACGAACTAACCCGAAAGTAATTAGATTCTGCTAGCCGAAGTTGGTCTTTTGACGGTCGTTCAGTCAAGTCAGTCACCTCTGCTTTTAGTTTGTGAATTTCATTTGCCGCGGATCTCAGCAGTTTTTCTTGCTCTCGATTTGTCTCTTCGGCGGACGCGAGAGCTTGGGTTAACTCACCAATCTTTTGATGGGAGTCGTCAGTGGAAGCAGACTCATCTGCATCACTGCCCAGATTTTCGGCTAGCGCCGCATCTGCGCGGGTTTCTGCCTCATCCAGCTGCGCTTTAACGTCATCCAGCTGGGTCTCCATGACCTTCACTCGGTCGTGGGCGGCTTCAAGCTGCGCCGTGGCGTCACGGCTCTGCTGTCGTGCCATGTCAAGTTGGTGTTTCACTTGACAGTCCTCGGCATCGCTAAGCTTCAACTGAGCGGCAAGGTTCAAAGTCAGACATCCGAGCATTCGAATGAGTGATTTGTCTTTTGGGGCTTTTGTCTCAGCGTCGTTCATGAGTTGCGCGAGGTTATCATTTAGCGTATTGACATCCGCATCCCTAATAGACTCAGCGTATCCAGGTAAGAAGTCCTTGGTCAGCTTCTGCACCAGTTGAGCTAAGGTCTCTAAGCTCTCACAGGGGCTGGAAGTCTCTCGGGATGCTGCCATATTGTCAATAGCTTTTTAAACGATCAAACTTGTACTAGCGTTTAATAGTTAGTTAATTAGCGTACGCAGTTAGCTAACTACCGCTATCAAGTATTATCGTCAACAATACACACTGGGTTCAAATTATCAAAAGGGAAATTGCCACAAAAGCAAAAGATTTGTAGTGGGCTATGCAACCCACAGTTTACACTATAGTTGTGAAAAATCAATTCCAGTTATCAAAACAAACAAAAACAAACAGCAACAAAAATAAAATAATAAATAAAGAAAAATAAGAAAAATAATAATACTAACTTCAACTTGATTCACTCAGCACAGAATAGCTTAAATGAGGGACGGAGTAACTCTAAAATGTTACAGCGGTCAATCCCAAAAGCTAAATCAAAAAAAAAAATTCAAAAAAATTTTTTTTTTTTTTTTTGGAAGTCGAGTTAAAAGTTGAAATTAAAATTAAATTAATTTAACAACAAAGCAGAAAAAGGGGAAAATAAACTTAAAAGGGGTTAATAGTCTTAGTCAAATGACTGATTACAGTGTCAGTACAGTTTTATGCAAATGTCTTGTGGACGGGGTTTTTGGGACACAAAAACTGCAAAACTATACAGAAATATTAGAGCTGCCTCTCTAATAATAGCTCATTCGAACTCACACCTTCTTATTAACTAGACACAACCGAAAAACAAAAACAACAGAACAAACAAAAACAACAAAATTAAAAATAATGGATAAAAATGAGAAGAAAAACAAATAAAAGGGAAGAAAATAATAATAATAATACTAGGTCTACCAAATCAACTAAACAACCACAAAACCCTAAATTAAGTAGAATGTTAAGTCAAGAATACAGCTAGTTAGCCTAGTATGAAACTGGATAAAAGGGAATATGGAAAAAGAAAGGAAAAAAAAGGGAAAAACACAACAGTGTAAATCGTTCCTTTGTATTAATTTGACCCAGCAGTATGTTTTGTTGATGCAACCGTAATTGCTCTCACGCTAGGCAGCGTAAAAGACTAGAATGCGGTGGCTATTACTATAATCGTTAAACGCAAGCAGTCAATTAAGCCTACAACTGCGTTTAATCGGACGTGGATAATTTTTTTATTATCCTTGCGTACTAACAGTGACAACAATCACTAAGTACAACGCTCGACACGGAAAACAATTCAAAAAGCAATGTGAAGTGACATTGAATCAGAATTATCGCGGAGCAAGGAACACCGGCGTTAAAGCAGCAGTGGGGGGTCAGTTGTCTATTGACAGTGGAGCAAGCTCGAGTGATCTGTGTCACTCCAAACACTGACTGACAGCTGACAGCCTGCAGGACTCACTCCCCTTCGGGGCGTCTGCAGGCGTGGCTCAAACTCGCCAACGAGAAGGGAGGGGGAGGTACTCAACCATGCCTCCACGAGCCACACAGCTCTTCACAAGGACTATGGCGCCACCTTGTGGAAATGCGTACACGGTACAGGTAAGCAGCTAACGTCTAAGCGCTCTGTTAATCCGCTCGCCACGAGCTGAAACTTTGAGTCGGCGGCTACAAAAGCTCAGTCACGACTCAAACTTCTCCCACAAGCTAGGTGTAGGAGGAACACGGGGAAAGTGACTCGGACGTCGTTTACGTTGCTCGCGGTTAGCTACTCCGAAGCACGTAACTCGAGTCGGGTCAAAGCGACGCACATCGGCTGTCACCTGACTTCCCACAATTTCCGGAAACACAACACACAAAGACAAACAACTTCAAATTCAGCCAGCTGAAATCTAAAAGTTGCACAACTCGAGCTCTATCACGTACGTTTTCAAATACAAGCCACTATTTTCTCAAACGGTGACCGGCTCTTACTTATCTTCCAACAATCAATCCCGCTACTCTCGTTTACTTATACAGAATCAAAATACTGCCTATCTAACTATTCTACCGTCAGAAGAAAAGAAACAAAATAAAGCGAATGAAAATAAGGAAGGAATGCGAATGAATGAGGAAATAAGGAAAAGAGAAATTTGACCTGCCAGATCTGTGAGATGTTTCAAACGTAAGTTGCACGCAGTGGTACCAATTTGGGAATCAAATGCAGACTTACGAGTATCGTTTGCGTCGAACGAGCAGAAAGGTCTTCAAAAAAGGGGGAAAAATAGTCAATGTTCGTTCCAAAAAGGCAATAAAATAAAATAAAATAAAGTTTATTCCACAGGTGAGCACGGGGAAGCCGCTCGCGGGCCTGGCGTAGTTGCGCGGCTCGTGCCTTGATTGGTCGGCGATCCGGCGAGGTTGATTCTCGCCAAGGTTGGTTTTGCTGGGCAGCTTTCCGAGTTCAGGTGTTGCAGCTCGGTCAGTACGCGCCTGCGTACGGGGAAGGCCAGCCGTTGGAGGTGCGTTGGCACTGCGGCGGAGCGCCACCGAATAGCACGTGAGGTGCGCGGCTTAGGTGCACAACCTTGAGCCCGGCGCTACGTTGCAAGTTTCCGCCGGGGCCGCGGAGTCCGGGCTGGCAAGCACCGATGGTGGAACACAAAAAACAAACAAAAAAAAAGCAAAAGAGTCTTTAGTCAGCGTTGCAGTTTGCACCTGCTTTGGCGTGGCGTGGAGTGAGGGTCCGCTCTCTGCTGCCAGAAAAAAAAGGCCACGTGGTTGGCAAGTTTCTTGGAACAAAGAGTTCGCAGCAGGCTGGGCCACTTGCAGGTCGTGCTAGAGAGTTTTTGGAGGAGGCGGGAGAGCAGGAGAAGAAGCAAGAGAATGAGCGAGGGTCTCCTCGCCCTTTTTAAAGTCTTTGGGCGGGGCTCCAGTGGGTGGTGGCACACCCTTCTGCTCGCTCGGGCAGACTTTAAGGAAAAAAATTATTAAAGAGATTAATAATTTGGCATTAAATTTGGTCAGTCTGGCAAATCAGTTTTCCCACACAACCCGTTTAACACACATCGTAATTAATGCATCATAAACTAACTTGTGAGGTAACTTCTACTTGTCTAATCTGACTGAACTGAGAGATATTGATTATCTTTCATTCTTTATGGAGTACAAATGAAATAGGATGTTCATACACACAAAGATATAACATGAATCATTCGTAGTTCAGTTGTCTGTCAAGAATTATCATGGTATAAATGTGTAAAATGCGGTTACTTATGTGAATTGACACTAAGGATAGTTCCAAGTTTCACCACTTGGAGGTGTTGTTGCTCCATCTAGACGTTCCAGGAAGGGCGAGACGCCAGAACATCCTTTTGTGATTGATAAGAAGTCATGAACATTCCTTTGATCGGTCATTTGTGTATTCCAAACCATTGGAGCCATTTGTTCGGGCTCCGAGAAGACTGCTTGAATACACTCCTTCGGCAGACGCATAAATTTCTTTGTCACCTGGTCAGCGGCTTCAAAAGAGTTTTGTTGGTGGCTGGGTGACCACCTGCAGAGCTGACCAGGCTTGGATCCTGTCTGGGCAGTGGAATATTCATGCACTGCAGAGAATTTGCTTTAGGAGAAGCAAACTTAAAAAAAAAATTAGAGGGTAGAGTGGAACTTAGGCAATAGTTGTTACAGAAAGAAAGAAAGAAAGAAAGAAAGAAAGAAAGAAAGAAAGAAAGAAAGAAAGAAAGAAAGAAAAAAAAGGACACTGTAACCTTGTTACAATGTGGAGCTATGACTTGTTTAAAATTAAGGAAAATCATTGAGTAAGTTTTTACCTCGGAACAGACAAAGTTTTGTTCTATCCTAATCCATCGGCAATTTACAGTATCAACAGTTCTGTAATACTTGTTGCATTCATTTTGTTGTTTGTTACCCTGTAATTGGTTAATTACAATTGCTCCTGTAATCTCAAATTAAATATACAAAAAACAACAACAACAACAACAAAAAAACAATTGTCAAAGTATTTTGAATTTAACTTTTTAACTGAATAGTCTGTCAATTAGTTGTTGTCATGTTTTGGTTTGGTGGGGGTGGGTTTTTGTTGTCTTTTGGTCGTTTGTCATGTGTTCCTTGTTTCTTCCCTTGTCCCGTTATGTCAAACCACGTCCACCTGAGTGTTTCTTCCCTTCCCAGTGTATCCACCAATCAGCTTCCCCTGCCACTTGTGTCTTACCCAGCTGTGTCTAGTCATTGTCATTAGCCTGTGTGTATTTAGTCCCCTGTTTTCCGTTCGGTTCTTGTGGAGTCATAGTATCTGTTGTGCCTGTTGTTGTCCCTGTGTTCCATGCCATGTCATGCCTTGTGTTTGTTTTTTGATCTTGTTAATTTTTTCATAGTACCTTGTTTATAGTTTTTGTTAATTAAATCCCATTTTTTTACCTGCATCCCTGCCTTGCCCTGTTTTTTGGTTGCCTCCTGCATTTGGGTCCTGCCACCAACACCCCACTTTCGTGACAGAATGACTCCACCAGAACTGGACCCAGCAGGGGCAATGGCGGAATTGGAGACCTGGCAGAGGCTTGAAGACATCGCCCGAGTCATTGCAGAGATAAAAGAGTTGATGGCTTTGGACCGTGGCGACTGGAGTGATGGGTCGGACTGGCCTCAGAACCCCGAACCTCGTCTGCTGCAGCCTCTCGCCCCTGAACCTCGTCTGCTGCAGCCTCTCGCTCCGGAACCTCGTCTGCTGCCGCCGCAGCCCCTGGCCGCTTCGCCTGTGCCGCTGCCGCCGCAGCCCCCGGCCGCTTCGCCTGTGCCGCTGCCGCCGCAGCCCCCGGCCGCTTCGCCTGTGCCGCTGCCGCCGCAGCCCCCGGCCGCTTCGCCTGTGCCGCTGCCGCCGCAGCCCCCGGCCGCTTCGCCTGTGCCGCTGCCGCCGCAGCCCCCGGCCGCTTCGCCTGTGCCGCTGCCGCCGCAGCCCCCGGCCGCTTCGCCTGTGCCGCTGCCGCCGCAGCCCCCGGCCGCTTCGCCTGTGCCGCTGCCGCCGCAGCCCCCGGCCGCTTCGCCTGTGCCGCTGCCGCCGCAGCCCCCGGCCGCTTCGCCTGTGCCGCTGCCGCCGCAGCCCCTGGCCGCTTCGCCTGTGCCGCTGCCGCCGCAGACCCTGGCCGCTTCGCCTGTGCCTCTGCCGCCGCAGCCCCTGGCCGCTTCGCCTGTGCCGCTGCCGCCGCAGCCCCTGGCCGCTTCGCCTGTGCCGCTGCCGCCGCAGCCCCTGGCCGCTTCGCCTGGGCCGCTGCCGCCGCAGCCCCTGGCCGCTTCGCCTGGGCCGCTGCCGCCGCAGCCCCTGGCCGCTTCGCCTGGGCCGCTGCCGCCGCAGCCCCTGGCCGCTTCGCCTGGGCCGCTGCCGCCGCAGCCCCTGGCCGCTTCGCCTGGGCCGCTGCCGCCGCAGCCCCTGGCCGCTTCGCCTGGGCCGCTGCCGCCGCAGCCCCTGGCCGCTTCGCCTGGGCCGCTGCCGCCGCAGCCCCTGGCCGCTTCGCCTGGGCCGCTGCCGCCGCAGCCCCTGGCCGCTTCGCCTGGGCCGCTGCCGCCGCAGCCCCTGGCCGCTTCGCCTGGGCCGCTACCTCCTGTTCCTCGTCAGGCGGCGCATGGATTGCGGCCGCCACATCTTGTTCCTCGTCCGGCGGCGCATGGATTGTCATGTGTTCCTTGTTTCTTCCCTTGTCCCGTTATGTCAAACCACGTCCACCTGAGTGTTTCTTCCCTTCCCAGTGTATCCACCAATCAGCTTCCCCTGCCACTTGTGTCTTACCCAGCTGTGTCTAGTCATTGTCATTAGCCTGTGTGTATTTAGTCCCCTGTTTTCCGTTCGGTTCTTGTGGAGTCATAGTATCTGTTGTGCCTGTTGTTGTCCCTGTGTTCCATGCCATGTCATGCCTTGTGTTTGTTTTTT
Source organism: Festucalex cinctus (assembly GCF_051991245.1). Taxonomy (NCBI): domain Eukaryota; kingdom Metazoa; phylum Chordata; class Actinopteri; order Syngnathiformes; family Syngnathidae; genus Festucalex; species Festucalex cinctus. The sequence goes on from NC_135426.1 coordinate 5,963,571, forward strand.
GATCTTGTTAATTTTTTCATAGTACCTTGTTTATAGTTTTTGTTAATTAAATCCCATTTTTTTACCTGCATCCCTGCCTTGCCCTGTTTTTTGGTTGCCTCCTGCATTTGGGTCCTGCCACCAACACCCCACTTTCGTGACAGTTGTAGTCAAATGAAATGATCATAATGTTCATAACTACAGCAGAGCTTCACCGCAGAATTATTATTGCTTAAGAATCCCTTTGTCGAATCATCAGATCTTCACATTTGTCTCATATCAGGAAACACATGCACGCACGCACGCACCGAATAGATAACAACTGAGCTCCTCCTAAACTACTTCCTGTTTGCAAAACAACAACAGCAGTGGGAGGAGAAGGTGCGCATGATGTGAAGAAGGTGGCCGTCGAGAGAGAGCAGGGGGTGGCTTTCACCCCCCCCCCAACAAGTGGCACGGGCAAGCCCGGAGTTTCATTATCCCCTCCCGTCCCTTCTGCGAGAAGAAAGGCGGACGTGAGGGGAGAAAGAAAGAAAGAAAGAAGGAAAGAAAGAAAGAAAGAAAGAAAGTGGAGAGCAGGAACAGAAGAGAAGGGCGGAGAAGAAAAGAAAGAGGCGTTTGATAGAGCTGTGTGGCGAGAGTGTGCGTGAATGAGCCAGTGAAGGGCAGCCATTGTCTTGCCACGACCTCAATTTGGTACTGTACGCTCCTCTTTTTACTGCACTGTCTCCAGCCACAATGCTTCCTTTCTCCTCCGCTCTACTCCCTCACTCTCTTAAAGAAATGGTGGGGCGGGGATTAGGGCCCTGCACTGAGGGGCTCTGCGTGTCCAGATTGCCAACTAACTGGAGTCTTGACGATGGAAGCGCACAATTTTCGTTTGATAGAGTCTCGCGGCCGGGCCGCTTCTTTTCCCCCGGAGGAGACGTTCAATCCACTTTTGGGAGGTAAAAGGACTCACAGTGCAGCTGGACTTCCTGTTTACCCAGGACATGTTTTAAGGAACAGGGACTGCATTCATCTGGTCTACCTCCACTAGCCCCCTTAACTCCTCCCAGCCATCCTCCTCCAGCCTTCCTCTCTCATTTGATAGACACGAGTTGAGCTATCATCAGAGATTACACATAGACATGAAAAGCGATAAAGACCATTTTTTGCACACAAACATCGAGCTGGGCTTTGATGGCGAGTTGACGACAAACTAACTGCAAGAGGACGTTAACGTCAAGCCACGAGAGCTATAGGCAACATCCCTGCCTTGCCAAACTTATTTTCTTGGTGCAGTGGGAAACCAGGCCAAGAAGTTGGTGGAAGACGCAGTAGATTAAAAAACATTTTTGTTTGTTTTTTTTCCTCTCCTCCCTCGGCCATTGTACAGAGTAAAATCACATCGCTAGCATGTGTGTTGATGCATACACACACGCACAATTAGGCTCACTTGGACATGCACAGATATGATGTCAACATGTTTTGTGCTTTGTGGACAAAGATGGCAATATTGTCCACCACCTTAATGCTAATGCTGATTAAGGTGGTAGTCACAGTCTATACTTCATCCTGAGCAAATAACGACTAATGTTTAGTGAGCAGTCACAATGTCGCAGTTAAGAATCTACCCGTCCGTCAGTCTTGGGTATAGTCAATCATTAGTTTGACAAAAACTGCAGATTTCTTGTTTTAATACTATTTATTAATGTCATTACTGTATGATTTTATGAATGACAATATTGTGGCTATTGCAGCATACAAAATGATTTGATGGATAACTAGCATTGAAATCCAAAGTAAAAAAATAAACTAATTTCTTTGACTTGTTAAATTAATTTTTAAAAGTGGTTTAACAAATAAATAAATAAATAAATAAATAAATAAATAAATACATACATACATAAATAAATAATAAGACCATTTTCAAATTTACACAACTTGTAAAATGACATAACTTCACGTACGTGACAGTATGCCGCTATCTCATGGCATGAACGTATATGGTGAACTACTGAACTGTATGGAATGCTTATGTAATAAGATTAAAAACAACAAATGAAGCAAAATTACAAGAAGGTAAGTTTGGTGGAGGTCAAAAATGAGTTTTAAGAACCAAAATTTAAAAAAAAACAATTTACCACTACATTCACCATTGTGGTTGTTTACTTTCTGCTCTAACACTTTGATGTGGGAACTGGGAAAAACCAGCTCGGATATATCCGACTTCTGACCATCCTCGAATGCAGCATAAATACACCAACAATAATTGATATGACGAGCCACACCTGGGCAAGTGGGTGAGGGCACTGATTGGTTGACACACAAGGACGGGCAGGCAAACACAGGTGGACATGATGATAAAGCTTGACGAAACAAGGCAAAGACAAGGAGCACATAACAAAACACTGATCACACCGACAAAAGAATCAAACAATAACCCGACCGCACAGAACCGAAACATGACAGAAATGAAGTTATACATATGCACGTTGTTATTGTGAGTCTTGCATTGAAACTGCAACCGTTATTCAAATAAAAAGAATATTCAAAACATTAGCCCAATGACAAGTGTTTAGGTGACAATGAAACGGGAAAAAATGGCCGTGTGGATTCCAACAGCAGTATGCTACATGCTGTCTTTTGTATGGATCGGTATTGAATGTGGTTATTGTATTTCACAGTGAGGGCGCGAGGACCTTGGATTAAAACAGAAAAGCACCTCGGCTGCATTCAAGAAAGCTGCTTGAGTTGAAGCGGTCTTGTTCTCGGGCGACCCTGTGCTGTGACGCAAACAGCACGCATGTTATCCCAACACTGGAATTCAAAACGTATGTTTGTAATCATTCATTCCTGACCAAAAGTGTTATTTCCTGCATTGGATTCCAATTGACGGCCATTAAACATGTAAATACTGCATCCTTGATGGAGTCCTTTGTTCGCGTGGCCTTCCTTTGGCTACATTCTCTCGAATCTCACTCCATAATGAAGATGGAAGATTAAACAACAGCAATGAGCCCTTCAATTTGTCAGGGAATTAAAGCGGCATCCATCTCACTTAATCGCCGTCTTAATATCTCCTCCGACGCGACAGAAAGTTGTTTGGCAGCTCAAGGTTAACGTGTTTTCATTTTTGAGGATGAAAAGAACGGAGAGATGTAAACCAATCAAACGGGCGCACCAAGTCCAAGTGGGCGAAATATGCTCTTGTGCTGAGAACGACCAGTTAATTCATCAGGTAGAAGATAAATAGAATCATAAATGTTGATACTGCTATCACCAAAACTACCAAATACTGTCATGAAAATGGATCATCTGACACGGGATAAGAATCGGAGAGTCATCATCATGTTTTAAGGGTTGTAAGATGGCTCGAAGACTATAAATAGTCCTTAAAGATTCTTTCAGTCAACATGTGGTGGAAATGTGTGCGGAGGCGTGTTCGACCGGGTGTTGGTAATTTTACAGATGTGCACACGCCAGCGTATTTAAAAAAAATAAAAAATGTCGTGGGCATCAACACAGCCGACTTCATTCGATGCCAATCAAAGGGGCTCCAATCATTTCCTTTAAATGTGGCGCACTCACATCTTGAATAGAGACATTTCTTGTGTGGAAAAAGACGCAACGATCTGTGGATAACTGGACCATTGGCCAACAACAGACAACGCATGCAGGGAGCATCATTACATGAGCTAGAGATAATGGCTGGCGACTTCAGTTTGTCCACCGACATCTATTTTCACTCCGGAACATTTGTGACCCCCATAGCTGCGTGCTGGTCAGTGGGATGATTTAAAGATAATAATAATAATAATAATAATAATAATAATAATAATAATAATAATAATAAGAAGAAGAAGGGGTAGAAGACGAAGAAGAAGAGGAAGAAAAAGACGAAGAGGAAGAAGAAGAGGAAGAAGAAGCAGAGGAGGAAGAAGAGGAAGAAGAAGAAGAAAGTCAATGCTGTCATATTGAGGAATGAAAAACATCCAAGCACATCCGTCTGCCTGTGCCCCGATCCAGTTCACCAAAATCGCATTGCCGCACCACTATATGTACGTGGTCCGAGCAGGTCTAACTTTAGACTGAATTCCCGCGGCCAAAATGACATCCCGGCGTATCTTCACAGACACCCTTGTTACGCCAGACCGCCCAGCATCGCAACAGATGTCCCCACTCATATATGACGTGTTATATATTTAATACAGAACTGTGATTCTATTTCCAAATCATTTTGTGTGAAAAAATACTCCCTGTCCAGTAGCATGGCATTGTCACCTCCCCTGTTTGCCCTTCAAACATTCTAGTGGGCACGAGACCCCGTGAACTCTGCCTGGCAAAGCGTCAGAGTTGACAAGCGGAACGGCGCGCCTTGAATGATCCGGCCCTTATTAATTGCGCAGCTCTTCATGTTGTGCTAATCGTCAACATCTGACCGCTAACACATGATTAGGAGAAGAATTGTTCCCAATAAAGCTTTTTTTATCACACAGACAGACGGGCTATTCTTTGCTGTTTATCAGGGTTGGGCTTTTTTTTCAGCCTGAAACTCCTGGGGTGAAAAGTTTGCCAGGCAGGATGAGAAAATTCCATTACTGTCACACGGTTCCCTCACAAAGTCGCAAACAATGTAGCATCCGAAAATGTGGATTTGTTTCAGGCCATGTGTGTGTAAGGGGAGGCAACAGTCAATATCAAGATCTCCTAAACAGCAATTGTCTTCTTTTCTGCATATGACTTACAGTAATTCAGCGCTTTGGGCTTTCCTACTCTTGTTACTTCCTGCGCATACCAAATTAAAAGCCATCTCACCACAGTTTACTGTAATTGGATGAAATACTCATACCAGAGAGATAACGCAGTAGTAGCAGTGGGCAGTGGACCACCAGATCCAACAGCTGCTGTTTTACTTCACTTTTACCATTCTTACAGACTAGTCATTCAATTGTGGAATTACACTCAATGAAAATGCTTGACTTCCTGTTCATGGTGGCAATTTTATGGACATTGAGGGGGCTGTAGTGACTAGGGATGTAACCATAACAGCAATGTCGTGATATCACCATAATACCATAAATTCCAGTCTATAGAGCGCACTTGATTATAAACCACACCCAGTACATTTGTAAAGAAAAAAGCATTTTGTTCATACATAAGCCGCACCTGACTATAAAGCCGCATGTGCCCACATTGAAACATGAGATATTTACAAAGAAAGACGGTACACAGAAAGAGTTTTCAAAGTTTAATAGCTTTTATTTCCAAACAGTGCCTGTGACGCGACAGTAACACAGCAGCAATAGAGTACTAACTAACAGGGCTGGTTCAAAATAACATACCGGTTAAAGTCACTGAGACTGAGACTTCTTGTATTTTCCATGATGAGGGTTTGTTCATGCTATTATTCATGCACAAAGCACGAGGTTACATTAAACTTGCGTCTTCCTCGACACATATATTCCACCTATCTCACTCTGAACTTTTCTGCTCGAGCACCCCTGGCGGCCATAGGAAAAAATGCATAAATTAGCCACATCATTGTATAAGCTGCAGGGTTGCAAACTTGTGACAAATGTCGCGGCTTATAGTCCGGAAATTATGGTATATCGTTGTTGTAATGTTACGATATTAAAAGCACACCTTTTAGAAAAGTCGGGTTGATTTCCATTTGTGCAGGTCTAGCACCCTCTGATGGCTAGTTGTTTTTTTTTAGTGCAATTTAATTTTCATTAGGGATGTTTTGCACCTTCTATGTTAAAGATCCATGCCATTGGTCAGATGAAGGGGAACGTAATATGCTTGTGAAGCGAGTCAATATGTGGAGGAACTCAATGTGTTTATATGCATTGCTGTCATGTACAAAAGCACAATATTGTGTTTTTTTTTTTTTTTGTATGAGCTCATTTTTTTTGACAATATTGTGATCTTTTTTTTGTATCGCCAACCTCCCCACAATATCATGATAATTATCGTATCGTCACCTTCATGTTGTGATAATATCGTATCGTGATGTTTGGATATTGTTACAGCCCTAGTAGTGACCCATCAGATGCAGCAGTTGGCACTATTTTTCCTGCTTTGTTGTTATAAGTTAATACAGATTGAAATTCAATGATAAAATGCTGTGCATAATTATACATGATTCCTGTTTTTTATGGCTCTCTTGGTTGCGGAATGGTTGGGGGTGTTTTCATTTATTACACTGTATCTTTTATAAATAATACAGAGGAGAAGTTACTGATCCTAAATATGTTTAACTTGCTACCCTCGATGGCATTCTCAAGTATAGTTGAATGCGTAGTTGGCACTGGTTTTCCTTCTCTATGTTAGGCATGTTATATTTAATACAGACCAGTGATTAAAACATGTAATTACTCTGCTGGTGTAGCTTGCGTATGCCCGTGTAGCGTATTGTACTATAGTGTGATTGCTTTTTGACCAAAGTAGCCTTGATTCAACACTCAAATAATGAAGACGCAGCTAGGCCAATAGCCATCTCTCTTTCCGCCTCTCGGACTTATCCTGTCTCTCTCTCTGGGAGTCCGGAGAGGCCTGGCCTAATTGAGCTGGCCTCAGGAAGCCCATCATTAGCCCTGCTGCTCTGGTCACACATGGTCACCAGATGTGAGTCCAGCCACAATGGAATGCCAGAGTGCCACTCGCTCTTCTGTCTGCCTCGCTCACTACCCGGCTTCATAAACTGCCTTTTGTTTCTGACCATTGTCCGTTTGAGCCCAAGCGCTGTCTGACATTAGAGAAGCCATCACGCCTTCAATGAGAGGCTTTGTACGAACAGAGACACCACATTGAGTCAGATGGAAAAGTGCTTCTTGAGGATTTCAACGCACTCTTTGGCTATGTCGATGCTTTGCCATTTTTCGCCAGCATTATGTGACCCCTTCTACCTGCATTACTGTCGAGCAATCAATGGATTACATTCAATATCCTTCTGATATTCAATGTAATTGCAGGGAGGAACCATTTTGTCCATCATCATCTAATGATATGATGACATTGAACCGTCATAAAACTTTATTTTATCGCCACAATGAAACAGTTTAATCATGCTAACTGTTTCTCAACAGCTTGTTGTTCATTTCGCTCAATGTGTCCATTCATATTTTTTAATGTATTAATTTACTGCATCCTCAAAAGAATTTCATATATCTGATTAAATTTGTCCTCAGGATGGATGCCAAATGGATGCTTTCTTGATTTTGAACTCTAAAAATGTCTTTTAACCACTCAGAGGTTGGTGTTTGTGTGTGTGGGGTGGGGGTGAGGGGGGGGGGGGGGGGTGAAATGGCGGACACATGGCGAATACGCGATACATTTCGACGGCTGCCCTCATTTGAGACAAATGTAATTATCTCGCCTGGCTGGCTTTTTTCTTATTATTGAAAAGTTAAGTCGCTAATCTGTGAAGTTGTTTCTCAGCTGAATTAATTCAATTATGTGCCGGCGCGAGTGGCTATCACGAGCCTGACGTCTCTGTCCAACGCGTTTTACCCCACGCCTGCTCCACTTGTGTAATGTCATGCATATGTGAGTGCGTTGCATGTGTGCCGATATTAGTGCGGATTAACGTGTTTGTGACATTCGTGCGTGCACATTTGCGTTGTATCTGCAGATGCCGGCGTGCGCGCGTGCGTGGAAAAAAAATAAGTGCGCATGGAAGCCATGTTTTTCCCAACTCCCACTGGATCAAGGCCTTTTTATAATCCACTGAGCCGACATAATTCCACCTCACTTACAATGGATTTGTCTCCGCTTTGTCTCCTCATTATTGTTCTCATTCACATGATAAGCTGCTTCATGATTCCATTAGCGTTCAATCTGCTTCCATAAGAGGCCATATTTCAACTTCACTGCTGTGGAATTTTAACTTTGTAACCTCGTAATCGGTTATTGTGCAGACTGAAGGACAATGGTGGAAAACAATGTCAATTATTATATATATATATATATATATATATATATATATATATATATATATATAAATCACTCTGATGTTTGTAGTCTAATAATGTAGCCAAGTTTTGCTAGATTGATCTCAATCTTAAAACAAGATTGGTAAAACCTAAGTTTAATGAGACAAACATTTTAACTCATGGAGGAAAGAAAGAAGCATAGCTGTGAATGTGGGTTTTTTTTTTTTTTTTTCGGAAAAACTCATAAAACTATTTACTCATATTGTTAATTTTTGTGGGTGGTGAATGTGGGTTGTGGATGACCCTAGGAAAGGCGAGATAAGACTTACTTACTAAAAAAAGATTTACTTAAAAAAACTCACACAAAAAGGCAAACAAGACAAATGGAAAAATGTAATGTACCAAATTAACAAAGCCCAAAACAAAAAAAAAAAACAAGAGTCAAAGTAGCACAGACACACAAGGAAACTGAACACACAGCAGAAAACATGACAAAACAACGCACCACAAAGACTGAACAAAAGCATGGAACTAATGCTGCATTCGAGGATGGTCGGAAGTCGGGTATATCCGAGTTGCTTTTTCCCAGAAGAAAACAAAGGAGAAAACATCTCGCGTCCCAAGCTGGGGAACGCCCCCCTCGTTGCAGGCACTGGAACACACACACACACACACACAAGCACAACAGGCTGAGAACCGAACCATGACAAGAATCACTGCTTTACGTGAAGTTAAGTCGAATATTTATGAATGAAGAACGTGATCTAGTTTTACACGCAAGTAAAATGTGTTTACCTTTCATGGTCTGTGTTTGGAAATTGGTCACCATTGTAGAGTGACGTCATTTGTAGTCCGTCGGTGAAGTCGGGATCCTTTTCTTTTTTATCCGATTTCGCAAGTGGAATTTCCTAATTCAAGGGGGCGTTCCCGTACACACTTCCTGGTTTGGACCTGGTTTGAAAAGTCCGACTTCCGACCATCCTCGAATGCCGCAAAAACACAAACAAATTGATGAAACGAGGCATACGGACAAAAGACAAGTGGCTGGAGGGAGCTTATTGGTAGACACAAGGAACAGGTGGAGACAAAAACCTAACAAGTTGACAAGACATGAATAAGAGGCAAACAGAAACAAGACATAACAAGAAAGAAACTAAATCTATTCAAAACAATGCAAAAGTCCAGTTTGAAGGATTTCTCCAGTGAGATAAAAGCTGTGGAGACATGTATTTTGTCTCTTTCATGCCATTGTGACCAAATTTATAACTCCGGGAGACATTTTCCCTGCTTGTCGAACCCCTGCCATAATAATGCATAATAATGATTGGGACTGAAAACAGGACAGGACCACGTATACATCTGAAAACAATGCTTGAAGCCGTTGATAGATTTCTCCCCGGTGCTTTCAAGAGGTGTTTGTCTGTCTCATGCAGTTCTCTCACTCAATTGTTTCATGGATTACATTGACGTGCTCCTCTTGAGTGAAGCCTGACACAGTGATTCCATTCAAGAGGGAAGCTTGTATTGTTGTTTGTGAACTCAGATGATGTTTATTCTTGCATTTCAGAGAAATTTACTTTTTTTTTTTTTACTCATTTATTGATTAAATAGCCACAAAGTGGCATATGCAGGAGCTGTGGTTGGCAGAGCTAGCGGAAGAATAAACTTGGCAAAAAAACTGTCTACGATTATGGCTCCTTATTCCAAAGAATGAAGCCTGGAAGTTTTTAACCTTAGCATAGTAGTGGCTAATGGGTATTGATCAAGAATCGAACCATGCCACATAGCGGAGACTAATGTAACTTCGACCCAACATGGAAAGAGGCTGGAAGGTGTCAACGAGAATACAAGACGATCAGAGCGGAGGACTGAGATGAGAACGAGACAAATGAGGCGCACGTGCGGCACTCGAACGCGCGTATGTTGCCAAACACAAGAAGCAGTGTGAGCCGATCGGTCTGCCACGCAGGAGGGAGACTAGTTAAGTGTAACACGGCGAGCCCTGTCAGGTAATTACAGAACGTCTCCGCGCTTATGTCTAATTAGACAGCTCCGATGGGATTCATATGCACCGTGTTAATTAAGGCACCCAGTCTGGGACTTACTTCACACGTATAAACAGTGACAAACACTACGCTTGTGAATTTGTGTGGGATGCAGCCACTTTAGTTGGTTTTGCATCTCACGATTTGTGCAGTCGGTAAGAGCAGCTACACACCCTGTCCACTAGTTTATAGAGACGTCCCCCCATCACGTTACCAATGGCAATACCAACGATCTAACAATTGATGTCAAAATGGAAGTGACTAACCACATGGGATCCCAGAACTGAACCTTAAACTGAGTCTGACCTCACAGCCACTTAACAACTGTTACGGTCCTTATCACCCTCCATTGTTTGTTTGTACAGGAGTGAGGATTTTACAGTCATGACGTGAGGTAAGTGCGACTAATTCGCCGGCCTCCTGTGAACATCTGCTGCAATTAAGGACAACTTGTGAGATGACTTGTGCTTGTTTTATGCACCTTTTTTCCTGCTTTCTAACACTTTCAGTCACAAATAATCACTGTGAAGGTGTGGTTCTTTCCAAATGTAAAGATAACATTGTGTTGTGTAACCTTTCACATAAAATTCTCTTGGCTCCAAATTGGCACAAGTGCTATAAAAAGTGCAAACCAACACCATAACGAACATGCTGTTTTCTGAATACCTCTTTGCCAATTTTAAATCATCATATCAAGAGCTATTGTCTTTGTAGTGACACACAGCGCAAGGGAATCTCCTCACCGCGCTTATCTCCATCACACTGTGGCGCACGAAAAATCGAGCTCTGGTAATTACAGCCATAAAAATCAGCACTTGTAATTATGCTAATTAACCCGCTAACTTCCTCTCCGAAGCCGACACAAACAAAGGCGACAGTATCGGATGATGCGCCGCGTTAACGAGCCTGTCAACTTATCTGACACGCGCTAATTACTCTGCGGGATTCCGTTGGGGGGGGGGAGTCGTTTGTTTTAAGGCTTGCGTCATCCATCGCCTGTGACCCCATCGGCCCTTTTGTAGTGGGACCAATGAGGTGTATTATGTGGTAATTCTGCTCCCATTTGATCCTCAGTTGATTGCCAAACAGTTCCCATTTAGATTTGAAACAAGTGTTGGTATTCCAAGCAAGCTACAAATATTCAACAAAAATAAAACCACAACACTTTTGTTTTTGCTCCTACTTTTTGTGAGACGAACTTCTTACACATACATAATATCACCATTTCTCTCAATTATTGTTCACAAACCAGTCTAAATCTGTGAAAGTGAGCACTTCTCCTTTGCCGAGTTGATCCATCCCACCTCACAGGTGTGCCATAACAAGATGCTGATTAGACACCATGATTAGTGCACAGGTGTGCCTTAGACTGCCTACAATAAAAGGGCCACTCTGAAAGGTGCATTTTTGGGGGTGGGACTCAGAAAACCTGTCAGTTCTGGGTCTCACAGTTGTACGTTGCCGCCTTTGGTTCAACAAAAGACTTTTGGCTAAATCTGTTGTCTCAACAGGTTGGCAAGTTGTGCAGTGGGAGACATTTGATCCACTTTTGTAGTTGCTGTCATTCAAGAAATAGTCAATTTGATGATTCGCCATGGAAACGAGTGATTTGCTTCTGCAGTAAAACTGTAACCTGGCTACATTCTCTACACTCCGCATACACACTGTGTACTTGTATTCATCAAGGTATTCGTTCACACGGGTGCCGCCTTCAGTAGTACTACCTTGGCAACCTTGACACTTGACTTTAACCGGGTCTTGGTGTATAGCACCGACTCAGCGATTCAGTAATAAATTGTACTAAAGTGAAAATGAAGCTGTCCTTGTGTTGAATACGGTGGATGTAGCACAATGGAGGCTTTGATGGGTGGGCCATATACATTTACCTCTAAAATTAACTTTCAGTATTTTTACTGGAGAATGAACTCATTTGGCTTTGACATAACACATCAGATTTATATAGAACTTTTCTGGACACTCAAAGATGATTCACACATTCACACTCTGGTGGTGGTAACTACATAAGTAGCCACACCTGCCCTGGGGCAGACTGACAGAAGCAAGCCTGCCAGTGTCTGCCTACAGCCCCTCCAACCTAACCTTGGTCTCACAAGATGAATTCTCGTGGTATTTGTGTGTTCACAAACTCCGGAGAATATATCTTCTACCGCTCCTGTTGATTTCCACCGATCCGAACCACTGCTGGTTTGGACCAATCACAGAGCGACATTGTGATTGGGGGCGGGATATGCAACTGTGACGAAACCAGGAAGCCGGCGCCGACGCAGGGGCTAAAAAACAAACCTAACATGGTCGAATGGACGCTACAACTAATTCTGTTCTCGCAGAATTACTCACCGTTTCCTTTTTGAATGTTGAACAGCGAGAGGCGCTTCGTGCATTTCTAGCTGGTCAGATGTTTGTGCTTTTCTCCCATTCGACAAGAAAGAAGACAACATTTTCACCCGTGGCCATGATTGGTTAAAACAAACGTGTACAATGCCACATGGTCCAATCAGCTCAAATTATTGTACAGAATGTCCCGCCTTTTCCCGAGCAAATTAACATGCAGAGGTACCAGATAGATATTGTAGAAAAAACCCTTGAGTGAAGCTCAATATCAATCTGACTATTGCCAGGTTAGGGAAAAGAAGCAGCAATACACACTCTTAGGACAGACAATCGGGGGAATGAATGGACATTTTTAGACTGGCTAAGTCAATCCTCCAGACTTAAACCCTGTAGAACATGCATTTCTACCTAAACTTTGAATAATTTTACTCAGCGAAACATGATATGATAATGACAAGATTCCTAAATTGTGTGTCAGATCCAGAAGCAGATGTAAATAGCTGGAAATAAAAGCTGAAATTTCTTAATTTTTTTCCTTTAAATATTTATCATTCTAGCCAAATATGGTCAGCAAAAGTAACGGAAGCAAATACTTTTGGAGGGAGGGAAAGTAATCCTTGTTGATTGATTAATGACATGACAGCAGAAAGACAGACTCAGATCCCAACAAGCGGCAGGTACGTCAGACAGAGTGTTCCATCATTCCATTCTTAGTCTGTTGCTGCCAATCACAGATGCTAAAACGTTGCTCTGTGCATGACTACCACCTGCTGTTTACCTCCATCTTCTCTCTCCCATCCCCTCGTCTTCTTTCTTACTGTTGCTGTCTGCTCATTGGATTTTTCCTCAACTGAGTTTGATCTAAGAAGACCTCCTGTTGGATTCCTTATGATTTCTTTCAGTATCTCGCCTGGACTATTTTGTTGCTTGCCTCCCCGTTCTCACTCTCTGTTCAGTATGTGCTGCTTAGAGGGGCATCATTACGGAGCCTGTATTTGAGTCATTTTGATTTAAGCAGCCAGACAATGGCCTGTTGATTGAAGCAACCAGAAGGCAGACAATAGGGTTCTATGGCACATAATGCGCCACCATTTTTTCTGAGCTCCCCGCTTTCAGAAAAAGGGCCCCGGCTCTCCATTGTGCCTCTCACGGAGGGAAAAAAAACGGTGCTTGGGGAGGAGGAATATTTTCCCGTGGTATGTCATTATTTTGCAAATTTCTATTATCTCATCATGTTGTCTTCATTGTAATTGCAGCTAATTAGGAGGCTAGTTAGGAGCCCGGGCTTTGAGGCCGGTTCTGCTACTGAAAGGAGCCCACCGATTATGGCCCCGACAAGAGAGGAAGCGAGAGAAAAGGGGAGATTAATGCTGTTACCCAGGAGACACTGGCTTCCATCTGCGGGGAACAATGCAGTTTTGTTTTCTCCGGGATCCTGCGCAGATCAACAGAATGGGCTCGAGCTCGGCTTGGCGACAATGCCTGATTCTGTCTTTCGGGGGTTTTTGGGCAAACGGAGCCTTTCCTCCTCCCTCCCCCCCTCCCCCCCGCACGCCCTTTAACTCGCCCGTCCCCGCCTCACCTACTCTGTCGCTCTCCTCCGGCCTTCTTGCCACCTTTTTTCCTCTGTTCAGCGAGCCCTGACTAAAAAGCTTAGCAGCCCTCAAACTGACTGAGAGCTCGTACACACCCCCTCCCCAGTATTCCCAGTATCACATGAAAGCGACAAGATGCATGGCTGGAGTTCCCAGGTTGCGGGAGGTCAAGCCCTTGTCACACAGAGCTGCAAGGTTTGAGTCCTCAATCCCTTGGCAAGCTCCAAAGCACTTAATGAAATAATATACTCTGTCGCTTTGACTCTTTCTTCTTGCCGTCGTGCTGTAAACGCAACCCCCCAACCGCACGGAGGTAGGCCCCCTTTTCCAAGTGCAGGGCCCCCGGGGGCCCCATAGACACCTATTTTTTCTGCAATGAGTAGAGAGTACAATGAGAGCCGGAGCCCAGTTTGGTACAGTACAAACAGAGAGCTCAAGCAGGGCCCGGAGAAAATGAAAGGCCTTTGTCCGCCTTTTGTCAGGACACGGAGAAAGCGAAGAGAGCGAGCGCTTGTGGATCAAAAGAGACAAAAGAGAAACAGATAGAGAGAGGAAGGAGACAGCGAGCTTGCGGATCACATGACTCCCGAGCATTGTGATCCCGAGTGAGGAGCATCTCTCCATCTGGCCAGAAACGAGAGAAACAAAAAAAGGAGATGGAGAGAGAGAGAGAATGAGAGAAAGTATTGAGTAAGTGCCAGCGACATCTGCTCCCGTGGGCACAACAATATAACTCCCTCTCGATCAGCCTCGCAACAGCCACTTTCAAAGGCACAGATACATGATGGCTTGCTCACTGATCTCTGAACATTCACCGTTTTTTGTTTTTTTTTGGGGGGTGGGGGGGGGGGGGTGGTCATGTTGAGAGATAAACCTTCAGACACTCGATTGACTGTGCTGCTCATGCTGACTTTGTTAGCACTCGTAGCTTATCTCCAGGTACGATGACTTCCAAACACTATTTGATGAAAGACTTTGATGTGTGCTTGTCTTGACTATCTGCCTCATTATCAAGAGATCCTGGTTCATTTTGTCATGGTTTGGGTTGGGTTTGGGTTGATTTTGTTGCTTTTGTCATGGCTCAGGTTTGATTTTGGATTGGTTTTCCTGTTTCTTTGAGTTCTAGCCGTGATCTGTGTTTTGTTATGTTGTCCTTGTGGGTTTCCCCCGTCTCGTCAAACCTGAGTATGCCTACCCCTCAGCACCTTCTGCCACTTGTGTCTTACCCAGCTGCGTCTCGTTGTGTCAATTAGTGTGTGTATTTAGTCTCTTGTCTCGCCTCTGTCTGCATCGATTCATTGTCATTTTCCTCACGTCAGACTGCCGGGTCTGTTCCCCGCCTTGTCTCGTTTTACCCTTTTGGACTTTGTTGTTTTGGTTTCTTAGTTTGTAGCTCATTTTTGCCTGCTTGTTTTTGCTTAACATTTTTTTTACCGAATTCTTTCCCTCCTCGCCCTGCTTCCCTGCACCCCTGATGTAACACATCTCTTTAAGTCTTATTTCCACCTACAAAGTAATGGATGGACAGTGGATACCTACCATTCGAAGGTGTAGCCTGTCTTGTGCATGTAGTCAGCTGGGAATCTCAAGTACAAGAAATGTGATGGATGTATAACTAACCAGCATTAATAAAGTACTTAATCAGTTATTTCTTTGACAATTTAGTTCCAAGAGGGTGAACGCATTTTCTTGTTAAAATTACAATTTGCCGTTCTTTCACAAAGTCGCTGCACTTAAAACTGTTTGTGTGAGGGAGATTCCCAAATCAAATCCCATAAATCCAGTTTTAAGCAAGAATGTGTTTGCATTGATGTGGGGGTGTTTCCAATTTGATTCTTCTGTTATTCACATGACCGTTTCTTGCAAACACTGGCAAGTGTTGTACTGTATTGTTAGAAACAGATCTCAAGTCCAGACTTTTATTTTTGGATGCCGTCATCTGCTTGTTGGCGACACTCTTCTTACATTCATAAGAGGAGTAAATACGAACTAAAAAAAATGGCTTCGATATGGTGCCATATTTGGAATTAATAGAGTTTAGGATCACAACCGCGCATCACATGTCTATCATGAAAGATTCTACAAAAGCAATATCAAAAATAAAGACGAAACTGTATCACTTTTGTATCTAAAATGATTTCTTGGCAAAGGACAGTTTTTTTATTAGAAAACGGATGCTTGAATAGGGAAAGGCCACTTTCCATTCCAATTGGCGTTTGAAAAGTTGGAAGGGAATACTACCCGCATTTAAAGAAAAAAAAAAACAAGCAAACTTTAATCAAACGGCTGGAGATCCGAACAGATTCTGAGCGAGCGCAGACAAGGTAATCTGTGTTGTTGAGGGACTGCGGCGTGCCCCCCGGCGCCATTTATCTCTACCAGGGAAAAATCCCCCCCCCCACGTTTAATGCGCAGTCAAAGTGGAGAGGGCGAAAATCTTCTCTCCTAATTTTGCATGTCATCTCCCTCCAAAAACGCTTCAAAGCCGAGGCCCTTGCCAAAGATTTCCTCCCGCCCCTCTTTCTTTCCTTTGCCGCCTTTCCTCGCTCCCGGAGTTGCTGTCGTCGTCACCGCCGCTCGGCGCCAGGAAATCGCTTCTAAACAGGAGCGTGCGACGTCGCGAAGAAGGCTCGAGAGTTTTACTTTCAGATGTCACTCCAATTGCGCACATCTGCGACGCGCCGTGCATCTGCTCGCCTCGGTGCCGAGCGCCGATTGAACCGAGGACAGAAAACATCCTCATTATCGGCGGCGGCGGCAACGAGCGAGCTGGGCTCCCCGACAGCCCTTTTAATACAATCGCTCACTTAACTGCAGCCTGCTTTTTTGGCGCACTGCATTGCTGCCAATCAGCCTGGTATCACTGGCAACAGTACGGGCATTGTTTAAACATCCATTACGGGGGCTACAATACAGTGCTTGATTTCTACTTTGTACATATAGTCGTTTTATTGCCAGACTCTTTTTGAAGTATTTATTACCCAGTCCTGACTTCAGAAGGACATCGTCCAAAAGTCATGTTATACATACCTGGACAATTTAACAACAAAATGTACAAAATTGCAGTTTATACATTTGCGATAACTTGGCTTACATGCATGAGCGGACAGAGTTACCCCCGTTTACATATTCCGATCTAAACAGCGATGCACGGATGCTCTTTTCCAAAATAGACGTCATTTTCTTTAATGTTCTATGGTCAATGAAAGATACTATATACATGTCAGCGGCACGGTGGGTGAGTGGTTAGCACGTCCGCCTCCCAGAGTTTGCATGTTCTCCCCGTGCCCACGTGGGTCTTCTCCGGGTACTCCGGTCTCCTCCCACATTCCAAAGACATGCATGGCAGGTTAATTGGGCGCTCCGAATTGTTGCTAGCTGTGCTTGTGAGTGTGGATGGTTGTTCGTCTCTGTGTGCCCTGCGATTGACTGGCAAATAATTCAGGGAGTACCCCACCGATTGACTGAAGACAGCTGGGATAGGCTCCAGCACCCCCTGACCCTTGTGAGGAGTAAGCGGTTAAGAAAATGGATGGATATACGTGTCACTCACCGAACTAATAAAGTAGTCCGTTTCCTCCACTCTAAAAGTGTGCTTCTGTCCTTCATTGCCATGTTCCACCATTGTGGAACCATTGTGCTTGTGTACTTACTTTGGGTTGCACTCCAGATGCACTGACACACATACATGTGTTACACCCAGTTTGGCATTCCTTTGATCCTTCCTCTGGTCTCCTGACAACCGCACGACTATGGAGGGACTCTGAAGTATCCGGTATAGGTGTAGGGTATGGGATTTTTATTATGTTTCAGATGAATTAATGAGCACAAACTTACACGCATGCACACCCCAACACACAAACACACACACACACACACACACACACACACACACACACACACACACACACACACACACACACACACACACACACACACACACACAAAGAGAGCAATGATGATGACATATTAAATTTGGTAATACTGCCGAATGAACAATACTGAGCTCTCAAGGAAAAAAAAATAAAAGAGACACACAAAAAGTGTCAACATAAGATGGCCACCGTGCACACAGGTAGTTCCGACCCAGATTTCTTGCAAACAGAGCATGTGCAGAACACAAAAAAAGTTCTGTTTAAAGTGGTACTTTGATACACATTTACATGACCGAATATTTGGTTTAGAAAAGGAATAACGTAGAAACCTTGCTATAGCCAACGTATATATACAAGTAACTAATAACATATCCACTTTTTGGCGCATGTTTGCACGGCCTATCAAAACCTGAATTCCAATATTTGAGTTTTGAAAGTGTTATTGGCTACAACTAGTCATGGACTGGCATATTGATCCTTAATCACCCCAAAAACTTACTGTATGTATTTGCTACTTACTTATTTCCGTATAAGAAAAAAATTGCAGTTTTGTGAAAATATTATTTTGAATTACATGCTGGTGGTCAACACGTCTTTTTAATAATATATAATTGAGTTCAACTCATCGCCAATCAAACCCATTGAACCTAAAAAGGTGAAATTCTTGATGTGGTCTTTGGTGGGAACAACCTGTTGGTGTCAACCCAATATGGTCATCGATCAGTTGGCTTGCTCTTTCATCTTAACTTGTCCAATACAGTTGACCGCAGCCTTGGCTTCTCACCCTGACTGACTGATCAAGCGGTAATAAGTGGTCACTGAGGAAACGGTTGCTAGTGTTTCTGTCTCCAAGAAACAAAGCCTTTTTCACGTCAGCTTCTGGTCGTCGCACCTTCTGATTCAATGGTGCTTTTTTTATTTATTTTTTTGGTCAGAATTTCCACTTAAAGTAACTTTTATAACACTGAATGAACTCCTCACCTTTATTTTTAATGACTCACAACAGTACAAAGACCGCTTCCATTATGTCTCCATCAGGAAGGATTTCAGCGCAACAAGGCACCGAAACAAGTATGAATGGATTGGAATAAAAGGGGGAGGTGTGCCATCCCCGGCCAGCTGACTTTCATTTAGTAGTTTTTTTTTTTTTTTTTTTTTGCGCCATTAGCAGTCAGGGGTCAGCAGGGGTGAGGTTGTTCACCATGTTTAATAGCCACAGAATGGACTGTGGACACAGTAATAGACTGATAACAAACAGAGTCCGGGTTACGGTTGGGGAAGTAGGAGGTGGAGAGGAAGGAACGAGTAGGATGCGTCGGCAAGGTAAAAGTTTCTCTCGTATTTTGATAGATTTGAGATGATAAGGAGTGGAATTCTTTCACCTCTTACGACGTTGCTTTCTTTCACTATTTTATCCCCCATGACTTGTTCGAATAACTTATGCATACGAGACAAACAGCGCCACAAGCAAATTAGGCATCACCTTATTGCCTTTAAGAAGAGAATTCACACATCAAGAAAGACTTGTTTTTTTTTTTCTTTAATGATATATGATTCAAATGTAAATACCGTTCTAATTACATGACAAGTGAGGGAAGCGAGTCCCCCGGTAGGCAATTCACAACATTAGGTAAAAAGACAGAGGAAAATCTGAACTTCTGCCGGGGCTAAATGATGAGATTGTTTGTGTGCGTGTTTTTGGTCTAATGACGGCACTGTCTGCCGAGAGTGCAACACAGGAGGGAATTAGTCGTCATTGCATATCAAAGGCTGAGCCATTAGGGATTCATGGTAGGGTCTTCCTAATGAGAGTGGGGGGGGGTACCGGTGTGTGTTTTGTTTGCTTAGGTCACGTCCTAATCACACTTGGACACACCTTCACAATGACCCGATTTCCACCTATTGTGCACTTTTCTGCCACTGAAAACGTGAGTCCCAATTGCCGCTTCATGTTTGCAGATTATGTTCCACTAATACCCCCCCAACATGAGGTGTAAAAGTACTGCAGTCCTTACCTCTTGTTCTCCCTCGCATAGGTCTCCTGCGCCGACTTGGGCCTCAAGCTTAAGTATTTTGGAATATCCACCTCTGGGAAAAAAATAAACAAAAAAATATATAAATAAGCTCACCCGTCAATTGCTAACAACTGGGCATAGGATTAGTAAACAGAGCAGGTGAAGGGACCTCAGGCAGTGGAGAGCATTCAGAGGCCACGTGGAGTTAGCATAACCCGTTCACATGCGTGAGCGGACATTACCCCACAGTATACAGTATACATATCCAAATATAATCCACGAAAAACAGACAACGGCATTACGCAAACACAATATTTCCACTTTTAATTTTATATGCTCAATAAAAAACAAATTCACGTCATTCACCACACTAATTCATAGGGCGAGGTTTAAAAAAAATATAAATAAATTGAATAATCAATATCAAATCGATTTTCCTTTTCAAACCCAATATAGGGTCATAAAACCATGAATCGATTATTTAAATATCTCAAGTTTTTTTTTAATCTGTTTTCTTGAAAAGTACTATTCACATGAATTTAAAAGTACTTCCTTAAATTTATGAAAGACCTGACTTAATGCACTTTAAGATAATTCAGAATATTTGAAGTTGTTAGAAGTATAAAAATATTTTCATCTCATCCATGCTGGTGTCAAGGATTTGTGTAGCATTTAACTGATTATAACATGTTGCTTTCATTCATACACAAAATCATTTGACCAGTTATTGCCGCAAAAAAATTGACTTTGGAACTCAACATTTGTGGAGTTCTTAATCATGTCCTTGACATTTAAGAAGAATTGATGTTCCATAATTAATCGATATCGGATTGAACTTTTGTGAATCGAATCAAATCGGGGAAAAAGCTAATCGAAATGAACCCTTGTGAATCGAAATTGATACGATTGAGGAAATTATAATGAATACCCAGCTCTACTAATTAAAGTTATCGGTTGTATTTATGTTAGGCTCACTTAACGAGTGGAAACATAAGATGACAACCAACGATGCTTTCAAACGAGCCATTCTGATTGCGTACATATGACCAAAAAATTGGGTTAGAAAAAGGGGCCTTATTCAGGCTTTTGTGCACATTTACATGGCCTTTCAAAACACGAATATTGCCAATAAACAGGTTTTGAAAGGGATTTATTGACTGGATTTCATGGAAGATGTGCTACTCTAAATTTGTACTATGAAATTCCACAAACTACGATCACTTCAAAATCCACGATATGGATATAGGATGCTCTATTGTGCTTTTCTGTCCCTGAAAAAGGTGAGCCCCAATTGTCGAAAGAGCGCCTGCGTAGACCAAATTAGAGGCACACGCACGGCGCTGCCAGGACCCTCTGGCAGGCCTCTCGCCGTGGCACGGCGTGGGCAGAGGTGCAAGCGAGAATCCCGCGGCTTTTTTTGTGTGCGACACAGCAGATCAACGCCAACACACGGCGCACAATGCACACCCACCTCCAAAATCTTCTATCACTTCCTCACCTCCCGCACCAATGATATCGTGCCATGCTCGCGTTTTGTGCAGTCGCGGGGACCGATTGGCGATGCCCTCGGTGCCATCTGCATCGCTAACCCCCTCAACCTCCCACCCGTCCCACTCATCACAAGGGTGGGCTTAACCATCTGTGTGCCAGTGTGTTCCCATAGTGAGGGCGGAGAAAAAGTGTGTGGGGGGGGTATTTTTGGACGGGGAAACATTAGGCACATGCACAAATACACTATGCTTAAAGGAACACAAGACTTGTGAAAAACTAACCAATTATTTTGTGGAATGGTTCATTTCAACTCTTCCCTGAAAAAAAATTGCAACACAATGCAATTATGATTTTATAGCACTTTTTATGAATATTTTTGCGTTAAGTACTGTTTCGGGAATTTTGGACAGTATGTGATCATCGTGATGTATCGCTTGCGTAAAATACACCTTGAATGACATGGCATGAATGACAAGAAAGACACTCACGAGGAATTATCGCATTCCACGGCGGTCATCAAAGTTGGAATTACGCCTTATACAGAAGAAGCACTTCTTCAAAAGCAGGACAGCCACAGAGGACTTGCCAAAGATTTGTTTCCAACCAAAAGCCGGATAAAACTGCCACATCCAGCCGCCGGCGAGTCCAAGTAAATGGTAAACATCTGGGTAACTACAGGTCGTGTTCCAAGCACGCTTTGGCCCACATTAGGAGCGGCCACCCCCCACCGTCCCACCCCCACACGGAATGACATGAAACCGGACGTGCTGAGAGTTTTACTCTGAACAGAATTGGTGCAGTATTTGGGATCTTTTTCTTGCCCATTACGTCAGTAAATTCCCATTGAAATGAGCGAAGACGGCTTCTGATTACGCAACCAGAATAATGGCATTCCCCACGGTACGTTCACAATCTGATACTTAATCGGTTTAAAATAAAATTCAGGGAATAAGATGCCAGAGATTTTTTTACTTTTAGTCTTTGTATACAATGCCTAATCTAATACTGGAAAATGATTAATAAGTGTTGTATCGCTTTAAATACATTCAGTCTCAACACATACTAAACATGTCAACATACGGCACATGACATCATATAAAAATCCCAAAACATACAATAAGTAAATGCAGTAAATTTGAATGTTTTTAGGGCATTAAGGTGTGATTTGGTATTATTAACAGCAACAAAAAAGATCAACACCCAGAACTAGTTAAATTCCAACTAATTTGTGTATTTTTTTTGGTGGAAAATCAACAAAATTTTCAGTAGGATGGTCAACTTAAAGATGTGCTTGATACCAGAATAAACTCAGAGGTCACCACATACGAAATACATCAGCCAGTAGCATATTGCTCATATTGATCAGCTCAAAAGAATCCCATGTTAATAGCAGCAAATCATACAATTAGAGCACACGGTATTATGTAAAAATAGCTGTGCTACAAGAATACACATTTTTCTTAGGACGTTACTTTTTTTGTTCATTTTATTGTGAAAAAATTTATTAACTTACAAAAGAAGACCCCTTGGGATCACACTGATGTGAAGCCCATTTTTCATTCCCAAAAATATGGATTTTTTTTTTTACACAGAGATAAAACATATAACATCAAATGATAATCATTTGAATGTGGAATTCTTTGTCTGCTGTGTCCAAGCAACCAGATGAATTGACATTCTTCCTCAGGTTACTCCACTTGATACCATTTGTCTGCCTTCACGCTGCTTCAACCATAAACTTTTAAACTGTCATTTATAAAAAAATACACAATGATGTGTACTTATTTAAATGTGTAAATAACTACCTA
The DNA here is from genome assembly GCF_051991245.1 of Festucalex cinctus. Lineage (NCBI taxonomy): Eukaryota > Metazoa > Chordata > Actinopteri > Syngnathiformes > Syngnathidae > Festucalex > Festucalex cinctus. The sequence goes on from NC_135426.1 coordinate 5,986,650, forward strand.
TAGGTTTATCCCCAGTGGTGTGATTCCCGGCTGAAAATGAAAGCCCGGATTGCGGCCGCCGCTGGTGCACGGTGTACCTGCAGCGATGGTTAATGGTCTGAAGTCAAAGTGGAAGAAGGCCTCAAAGGGACGGCGTGCCAACCACAACGCCGGGCCTGCAGTCTTGATGTAAATATCCATGTAAATATTGTCAACACCATAAGGACTCTGTTGTGACTTGCGGTCGGGTAATGATGGCGAGTGGGTGTATGCTGCATGCTGCTTTGACGTGGGCAGTCGCCTCGTGTGATGTTCGGATGTTTAGGGAAGGTAAGTTGACTTATTTTTTTAAACTGTGCTTTAAACTGATGTCTTGCATTTCATCGTTTTTCCCTTCTGCATTCTTGCGCCTGAAAAGCAGCAAATGAACACGCGTATTGTTCCTTATCAGGCCTCGGTGATGAAGGAAGGAGGTAGTCTTGCGTGTACGCGATAAGATTAGATTTTTCTTCCATCTGTGACATAGAGAAAATGGAAGTGGATTATTTAGTTTAAAAAAAAAAAAAAAAGATGACAGAATTAAATTAAAACTAGTGGGCGTTATTGTTAAGCGAGGAACAGTGGGGGCTTAAATACATAGGCTCAGCATACCCGCCCCAGGCAATGGATCGCACAATCTCTTCTCTCAAATAGTCTTAAAAAAAACAACAACATATAAACAGCCTTCCAAGACCACAAAGCCTGTGTAGAAAATCAGCAAAAGATTTCCCTCCTCACTCGAGATTCTTTTTGCGTCCGTTCCCTCACGCGTTGCCCTACTCCCTGAGAGCAAGTACACACGGGAGGGAGGGTGGTACTGGCAGGGCGCATCAATCCAGGGTTGAGATTGTGCCTTGACGTGGTGAAACACAAAGTGCGGAGATTTGGTGCATAAACGTGTGCTCGTGAAAAAAAAAAAAAAAAAAAAGAGAGAGAGAAAGAAAGAAAACGGCTGCTGCAAAAGAGAGTAGAGATGTGGGGGGGACGCTGCCAAATCTCTCCATTCAGCCCCAGACTGAAAGAGGCAACATCTTGACAGCTTTCGGATATGTGTGTGTTGATGTGGGTGTGCGTGTGTGTGTATGTGTATGGTGGGGGACGGAGGGAATTGGAGAAGTAGAAATAAACAGCGAAACAAAAGCTTGGCAACTCGGTATATGTATGCTCCAATTGGGTTGATGAACATCTTATAGAACGTTCACGGAAGCCGTTGACAATTGGGAGACCCATCGCTGAGGGTTACCACTGCAGTGCTTGCTAGTTTGTAATGTGATAAAACACTGACGAGGTGGGCTACACCCAGGCGAATGACAGGACACATGGACAAAGAAACATTCACACTCATTTCTGTGGACAGATTCATGAACCTTGTTCGCGTTTGTATGGTTGGTAACCAAATGCAAGGAAGCAGGGAGGCATGGTAAGAGTGTTCTCAAAAAGGAAAACAAGGTACTGGGAAGTAGTTTTACTTTTAACAACCATTTTAAAATTTAGTTTCAGTTTTACTCCAGTTCCAATCATGCTTTTTGGTTTGTTTTTAAATTAAAGATCCTCTGAAATGAGCTTTGCAGCAATGACACCAACCATCCTCTGAACGCCCTAATATTGTATCAAAAGAAATTTTCAAAAAATTGTACCTTCTTGTGGAGTTGCCAGCTCCATTAGGAAGGTCTACTGTTAAGCTGGTTCAAACGGCAGGAGAATTGGCCCGATTTTCCCCCCGAATTTCCCCTCCCGACAATCGTAAGGACGCGCCGAGACGCAAGCGATAATCTTCACAGATAATCCTGCTGTGTGTCTTGTCACCACACACAGCGCCTCCCGATATCGGCGCTCGGAAGGACCACCGACTTGAAATCGGGCATATCCAACATGTTGGATTTTTTGGCCCGACTTCGCTCCGCGTAGCTGATTGACGGTGACGTGCAGCCAATCAGAAAGCGAGCCAGCGAGGAAGCCGGCGGGAATCCAAAATCAAAACAGTCATGACGCAGCAGAAAGTCCGTGCTGGCGCTATTACACTCATTTTATTTGATATTTTTTTAAATTAATTATTATTATTATTATTATTATTTTTATACACGCATACACATTCTCCACAAATAAACGTGGTCTCCGGGTGGGATGCCAACTAGCGCCGCCAGCACCGAACCGAGGGCAAGCGATGTCTCGTCAGTGCCAATTTACACTCCTTTAAACAACACCTTTTCTTTTTATGCCGCGTATTCGGCTCAAAACCAGGATCGACTCATGTTGACGACTCGGAAGCCACGTTTAATCTCGAGAGGTTTTGCGAGACTTCCCGTCACATTCTTGAATGAACTCGGCTCGTATGGGGTGTGTTGATTGTGCGGTGTGGCCGCACACCACGCACGGTACGTTCAAAACTGGAACTCCCGTGATTTTTTCTCTTCACGTGTGGTGTCTGTCAAATATTGGAAATCGGCCGACAATTTTAAAATCTTGCCGTGTGAACCAGGCTTTAGTCTAGCATCAAACGAACAGATTTTGGTGGGCGTGGTCAAGGCTCGGCTGACTTCCATGTGTTTTTGACTTCAAAATGAGTTGGGCGTGGCCAAGTCTCGTCTTTTCCATGTGCTCCTGTTTACAAACCGAGCCTTCACATCTGCACCTGAAGGAATATTGGCACATGCTTGTGCATTCTTTACTTTCAATAGTTGGTATCGATCCCGGGGGAAGTGAAAGATGTTCTGCTCATCCACGTTTGTATTGTCCCAAATTCCTGAAGCAGTCATCAGTAAAATATTTGCCACAAACTAACACGTTTATAGAGACACTTGGGTATGTTTAATGCATAAAGTCCAACAACAACCCAACAAGCAGAAGAAAAAATGTTTTTGTTATCCTCTGTACACTCTGGTACAGAGCAGTTCCTATGAGGATGTTTTGCTGCCATGTTGTCCTGCTGCTGCAGCTGTTTGTTCGTGGGTTGGAAATCTCCGGTGGGGGGAGGGGTTGAAAATTGTGAGGGTGGAGATCGAGCTGAGCTAGTGACGTGTAAAACTGATTTGCTGAAACAGCCCATTTGAGAGTGCTGTTTGACCTAATGGGATACAAACGCCCATAGGAAAGGGAAATGGGTCGTTTATCTCACACTTTGGGGACTTAGTCAGGCTATGGCTAAGGCTTATTTATAATCAACAACCTAAAAAAGTGAACATTTCCTTTCAGGGGACTTTAACATAGTCAACATCATCCCGTTTTTATTTAGTCCATTTTTAGTTGACTTATAAAGCTAGCATTTTTGTCTTTATTGTGGTCCAAGAAAACATAATTTTTGTTGTTTTAGTCAACAAAAAATGACATTTTATTCTAGTTTTAGTCAAGACAATCATTTTACCCCTGTATATTTTTTTTTTGTCAGCAGATAATGTTCAATATTTCAGATCTAAAACTATTTCACATGAAATTTTCTCTCATCTTTTTGATGAAAAACAACTTGACACACAATTACAATATATCAACAAGTGGCTATAGCTACATGCAACGAGATAGTATGGTAAATTAGCCAGCCTTAGTTAGCGGTCTGATTAACACCATTGCTGGAGCGTTATAGCCGTTGGATTAATGTTACATTAAAACTATAATTTACTTCTTTTTTTTTTTTTTTTTTACCTTTGACCGTGAATCCACCTCCTATCTGTCCCGTGTTTTTGTGCATGTTGCACTCGCTAGTTGCAGATTTGAGAGGGGGTGTGTCACATGACAGTGTTACCGTGACAGATTCGCAGAGGCAAGATTTTTCAAAATCATATCAAGTCGAGTTTATTTATATAGCCCTTTATCACACAAAGGTCTCAAAGGGCTTCACATGCTCACAGTTTACAAATAGCAACGACACCACCTGTCAAACCACAAAAGGGCAAGGAAAAACTAAAAAAATAAAAATAAAATAAGAATCCTTGAGAAGGGGCCGCAGATGTGGTAATCCCCCTTCCAGGATGACCAGGCTGCAATGGATGCCGAATGGGCAACAATTTACATAGTTTATGATACTAAATTACTGCAATTGGCTGGCAACCAGTCCAGGGTGTCCCCCCCGCCTACTGCCCAGAGGCCAGCTGAGATAGGCGCCAGCTCCCCCCGTGACCCTTGTGAGGAATAAGTGGTCAAGAAAATGGATGGATGGATGGATGGATGGATGGATGATACTAAATTATATCAGTACTAGAATAGTGCAAAAGTCCATTGATGAAGTTGAAGCACTGCAAGAAGACGTCGTCAGGGAAGTGGGTCATCATCCAAATCCAGCCCGGACGATCGGGGCAGTTATCTCCATGGCAGCAACTTCAATGTCATAGTCTCATCACGATCAACCAGCGTAGAACCCGTAAAACAGCATCCAAACGATCACTGACACCTAACTCCCCCTCCAAGCCGCGCAGAAGGGAGGAAAAGAAAGCAGCGGCAGTCACCAGGCCCACAACATTCAGCCAAAAACAAGAGTATAAAAAAAGTGTCTTAAGACGGGATTTAAACGTTTCTACAGAGGTAGCAGCTCTGATCTCCGAGGGTAGGGCATTCCAGAGCATTGGAGCCCGGATCAAAAACGCTCTTGAACCCGCGAAACTTTTAGCTCTTGGAATCACCCATATCATTTTCCTCTCGTTTTTTATGATGAACTAAAATGTCCATAGATTTTAGTCCCGTTTCTTTACGTGAAATACAATTTCGTCTTGTCTTCTTTAGTTGGCGAAAGTGCATACTGATTTGGTCCAACTTATTGTTTATTAATGAGAGGTTCTTAGTCCAATCTAGTCTAGTTTTAGTCCGGTGAAAAATATGTTGACAAAATTATTTTTGTTTACTTTTCGTTGATGAAATTAACACTACTGGGAGGAATCAAAAACTGAATGAAGACCATAAACAAGATTCAAAATAACAAACCAAAACTGGGAGTAAAGAAGACTTGGATTGGAAGATGCAAGGGACCAGGTTAACAAGCACAGGTCGAAACAAACAAATAAACAAACAAACAAACAAAAAAACTAAAAAGCAGGACAAGACATGAAACATAAGAAAACAAGACATGAGACAAAACCAAATGCAATTCAAGTTTTTTGGAATTTGGGAGAAAACATTTGAACTGGGATCTCATGACTGTGTGGCAGACTTGTTAGCCAATTATGAAACCACCGTAGAGGAAAATGCAACCGACAATGCTTTTAATCAAATTGTCCTCAAATACACGCAGATGTGCTTTTTTGTGTGTGTGTGCAATAAGTTTCCTTTGACAAGATGAAATATAGATATTAATGAAATGCTACTCCACCATCAAATACGGAATATCAGTCAAAGTCAAATTGGCCTGGTTCGAGTGAAGTAGCAGAACAATTTCGCTGTATTTATACAACGGGTCATTGTGTTTCTGTGTGCAATTACCGTGCTTTTTTTTTTCTCTTGGTAAATCATTCACTTTTCCATGTATCTTCCCGGTTGCAGTCTATCCATTAACCCCGCTGTGACACAGACTCCCTCTCAGCCACTTCTTGCATTGTCTGCTGCAGCCGCACATTACCAACAAATGACACCAGAAGCAGCCTAATTAACCGGCTTCATGTTTTGAAGGAGAGGAAAGAGAGTGAAAAAAAACAACAAAAAAGAAAATCTAATCCGTCTAATTAGTAATGAGTTAAGATTTGCACAAAGCGTACAGATTGTTAATTAATTTCCCATGCAAGTCATTGTCAGACTGCGTTTCCAGCTGAAAATTTGTCGAAGTACCAAGGTCTGTGAGTCATCACACCCTTTTCACACTGCACTTACACAGTGCATAAAGGGTCACTCGGACTTCGACGCTCCGGTTGCCAGTGTTCCCAATATTTGTAGGAGCCTGCCAGGAAGTAATCATGGAGACTTCAGTAGAACACAACCTGACAAAGATGTATCTTTCATTGTTGCAAAAGAAAAAGCCCTGTTGCCTTTGCTCATTCTAAATCAACGGGCGGAGATGAATAACACACGTCTGTGTATAACCCCCCCGCCTCCCCCAACCCCCCCCCAAAAAAAATCACCATTCAAAAGCTTTTTTTCTCTCTTTGTGCATCGTGGTCCCCAATTTGGTTTATAACCTTTATTTATGTATTTATTTATTGTATTTTTTATTTTTTTGGGGGGGGGTCTGGTAATTTTTCATACTTTGTTTTTCATACATTTTTAGATTGTTCTCCCTTTATGTTAAATTTCTGCTATTTCATTGGCAATTTTATGGATATATGCTCATTTTCTGCCTCTATTCTTCCTTTTTTAATGGCTATTTTTTTGGACATTTTTGTCAACATTTTATGGTAGTTTTCGAGATTTCTTCTTTTGTTTTTTGACATTTTATAGTTTTTGTATGTTTTATTTTTATTTATTTTTATTTATTTTTATATATTTTTTATTTATTTTATTAATTATTAAATTATTATTAATAATAAATTTTCTGACATTTTTTGAGAATTCCCAAAATTATTTCATGGTGATTTTCTGTCCTTCTTTTGTTTTTGGACATTTTAGGTTACTTTTTGAACATTTTATTTTCTGCCTTTTTCATTCAATTGACATTTTATGGTCAATTTCTGCTTTTTCTCTTCCCTTTGGGCATTTATGGTCACTTTTAGGAAATTTTTAGGTATTGAATTTTTTTAATCTATAAATTTTAAAATCTTTAATCTTTATAATCTCTAATCTAACCTTTTTAAATGTAAATGATTAATTTGAACAATACAAATAAATATCTAAAAAAAATATACTGGTATATATTAATTCCAAATATTTTTATTTTATTATTATTATTTTTTTAGATCCATATGGAACCTCAGTAGAGGCGCTCCAGAGCCACGGGTTGCAGAGCACTGGCCTAGGTACTAGTAAAGGTCCAAACAATGTGAAAAATGTCCGTTTCTTATTAAGCCCCTCTGGGATCTTGTGTTATTCATGGGCTTTGACAATACATCTCTCAAACTAGCTTCTAATGCAAGCAGACTTGTTTCCAAAGAGTTGCGTCTCTGCGTAAACATGATTTGCTGGCGTTTCTTCATCTTTTGGCATGCCTTCCCATTCATTCACCTGTGTGGAGGATTAGCGTTGCTCAGGAGATGACGAACACACACGGTTCTACATCTTTTGTCAGAGAAAGTGTGCAAGAGCGTCGGTGAGAGTGTCCGGAGACTCTCGTGCTCGTATTAAACCGGGCGCTGGCATCAAGAGATAGCGCCTCTATCTTAATAGCGTCGCTTGCCCTGCCACTCATGCCTTCGCATGGCGGCTCTGGGCCCGTACATGTCTACCCACGATAAAGCAACTTCACACAGGACATGTGCACCCCGCTTCGGCCTCCGCTCGCTCTTCCTCTACCACGGGGAGAGGCACACAAAGTATAGATATCGGAGCTCATGCTGAGATGGAGATAACCATTCGCACCACAGGACCGCACGCTCGCAATTGTTGCATATTTGCAAAATATTGTCAACTTAAGTTGGTTTATCATCCATCTTACTTTCCTGTGTACACCGGTGCGCCATGTTCATATAGCCCTCATGCACATTAGTGTTAATCTCGTCAACAAAAACTAAACAAAACAAAAAAAATTGTCAACACACATTTTTCACCGGGCTACTACTAGACTAGACTAGATTAAAACCCTCAATAATAAACAAGAACCGTCGACTAATGAAGACGAGACAACGATGTATGTCACTTAATAAAAACTGGACTAAAATTTATGGACATTTTTAGTTCATGAACAAAAATGAAACAAAAATGATGTGATTTTGTAAAATCGTGTCTAATCTGTCAGTGTGGGACGCACACTCTTTCAAATCTGCAGTTAGCGAGTGCAACATGCAAAAATGTTCAACATTATATGCTGACAAAGGAAATATACAGGGGTAAAATGATTGTCCTGACAAAACCTAGACTAAAATGTTGACAGTTTTTGTTGACTAAAACTTGACGAATAAAATGCAAAATTTATAGTCGACTAAAAATGGACTCAATAAAAACGGGATGAGGTTGACTAACTATGATAAAAACTAACAAGCATGATTGAAACGGGACTAAAACTGAGACTAAATTTCAAAATGGTGGATAAAATTAACACTCAGGGGTATATTCACTAAAAATGCGCTCCGTCCGGTAATAGTGCAAAATATTGCACCATAACTGCACCCGCAGTCTGCGCCCAGTTACCCACCTATTCACTAAGGATATTGCTCTAATCATATACCGGCGCAAACACGCCCACAAAAATGACAGTTTGGAGCAAATTTGCACTTGATATACCACACATGGCAATGGATTTGCGCCAAGAACATTGTTGTTATAGTAACAGTTGCGAGAAAGATGACATTATCAGAAAGCAAGGTTGGACCGAGAGGAAGCGTTTAGAGCGCCATTAAGCTGTACAGAGCAGAGAGGACGACAACAATGTCATTCATTCATAAAGTACTAATTATTGGTGCGATTGTTTTTTAGAAATATATTTTCAGAGGTTGGCGTGGGCGTACAGTATGCATCTGGCACATAAGAATGATCGTAAAATGCCTCCCCACCATTGCCGATCAGCCCGGGTTACGTTATGTGTCCTAAACTAAACTCTCTCTCTGTCTTTCTCTCTCATGCACTGCTGTCATGATCCCGGGATCGAGGTTGCGGCAGTTTTATACATGCTTTCCATAACGTTATTTGCGTCACGCAAACCCGGTGTGGCTATTTGCGCTGGCGTTAGTGAATTAGACGCTGCATATCAATGAGTCTCATTTGCATTGGGGTGGGCATATTTTGCGTCAAATGTATGCAAATTACCTAATTTACATACGCGCAAATAACACCGGCGCACTGTGGCGCAATCTGGTTGGCAGAGCACTTTGTGACGTATTTCCCCATCTGCGCGTGTTTAGTGAATTAGGCGCTCCCAGATTGCTTCATTTTTACCGGTTAGCGCCGCGCAAAGGCAATGCAAACCTTTAGTGAGTAGGCCCCTTAATGTGCATACATTTTCACAGTTTGAAACTTTACATAGCATTGACAGGAATTCATGACAATTTATTGAAATAAACTAGGAATATATCAAAGGTAAATTTGAACGTACTCACTACCGTGAATGTCTACTCGTTACAAATGCAAGAAATCTTGGCATCAAAGTCACTATTTGTCTTGACTTTTCATAAAAAGTTCAAATTGCATAAAACTGCTCAATCAGTTGCCATCCAAAGTTTCCAACTGATAATATTTTCAAAATTCTCCATTGAACTTTCTGATAATCTCCCAGCCCTTTTGCAACCTTGATAATATTCCACATGTTGGAGGCTCAACTTGTGTCTACTGCATAATTGCGGGTGTTTGTGGGATTGTGTGACTGTGCTAGCGTTCGTGCGTCTTGAAGGATTGTTTACAGTCCGTCTCCCCCGTGCCCTTGCTCACAGTAGGCCCCTAATGCAGTACAGCTGTTCGGGTCCCCGTCACAGGGACGTCCTATCAACGCTTTCATTGTAGTGGACTGTGTGTGTGTGCTTTGTGTTTTTTCTCCTTTGTGTGTGTCCTCGTGGGTGTGGGTGTTTTTTGTTTTGTTTTGTTTTTTTGCACATTTATGATGTAGCAAAGCATCTTTTTGGCTTTAACACAAGGAGCTTCTTAATCAAACCTTTTGAATTGGTGTTTCAGTGCAGGTGAAGCGGTCGCTTTTTTGTCACTGTTTTCGCTTGCATCACATTAGCAAGCAAAACCTTTTTGAACTGTAAACATTTGTCGCTACTCCCAAGAATTTTGCACCAAACTTGTTATGACACAACTGCAAGAGAATCGTACAGTATATGTAGACCAAGGATGGGTAACTTCAATCCTGGAGGGGGCCACAATGCACTTCCGAACCGCATGTATGACAAATATGCTATTTTGTACATGGACAAAATACATGCACTTAATATATTTCTTTCTTTCTTTTTTTTTTTTTTTTTTTTTTTTTTTTTTTTTTTTTTAATACATTTCTCAATGTATGTATAAAAGATCCACTATTCACAGTGTGACTTTTTTTCTTTTTTTTCTTTTTAACCGGGCATAAACATTACCATTCAAGTATGACAAAATTACTGAACAGCAACCCAACATTAAGTCTCTCTCTCTCTCTCTCTCTCTCTCTCTCCCCCCCCCCTCTCTCTCTCTCCCTCTCTCTCTCTCGCTCTGTTTCTCTCTTTTTTTGTTTTCAGAACAATCAAGTCACTCAAAATGTTATTAATGATGTACTATGTCTGTCCTGCATATCATTTTCAATTTTTGCTCATGGGGCAGTAATAGACTTTGAGTAAGCGCAACTAAGCTTGTCTGCCATCTAGTGATGAATGAGGATATTACAACTTAAAACTACAGCCGATGCATATTCACCATTCACAAATTTGCACATTTGCTGATTTCCTCCAGTCTTTTTCTATCTATCGATCTATCTATCTATCTATCTATCTATCTATCTATCTATCTATCTATCTATCTATCTATCTATATTAATACTTTGGATTTTTCTGTGGGTTTTTTCCGCCGTGATTCTCCCTCATATACTCCCCATGTTTTTGTGGAAAATGTATATTCAAAATTTATTGCCATTTTTTGAATAATTTGGGGGGTTTGTATAAACAAAAAATTCTAAACATTTTTTTTTCTTTGAAAAATTATCAGTCAACCATTTACTCAGTTGCCCATCCTTGATGCAAACTCCTAAATAACTGCACATTTTAGAGGGTCCTTTTATTGTGGGCAGCCTGAGGCATAGCTTTGCAATAATCATGCTGTTGAATCAGCATCTTGCTCGGCCACACCTGTCAGGTGGCTGGATTGTCTTGGCAAAGGAGAAGTGCTCGCTAACACAGATTAAGACATATCTGTAAACAAAATTGCAAGAGAAACTGTTGACTGTTGGGTTTAGTTCAGGAAAAGTTTGAGCAAAAGCAAAAGTGTTATGTTGTTTATATTTTTACTCTGTAATATTTCAATTTGCTGCAGAAAGTTCGACCTTAGACTGAGAAATAAACAAGAATTCACCGATGCATAATAATGACAAATCTTCAAATTCTTGCCCAATGTTTCCTCTCCTAAGGTAAATTATGCTTGTGTAACACATAAATGAGGTTATCATTTGTTTTGCAGGTTTTTGCAGGGTCAAGGAGAGATGCCGTTCCCAATCAATGCACCGTTTAGTCGTGGAATGTGATTCAATTATTCAGCCCCGGAGTGTATTCTTCCCATTTGACCATGAATTAGATTAGGTAAATAGAGAAACGAATGCAACTGATTGTTGTTGACTTTGGCATTTTCATATTTGCGTGTGCAGTGGAGAGTGTCAGGCAGTCAGTTTGGAGTTCTGTGTCCTCCACTTACGGCATTTTTATGAACTGCATTCACATGGAAGGTGCTAATATTTGTGTAATGTTTTTTTTTTCTTTCTTCCTGGGTGACACATTTAATGAGTGATGGAGCATCTCTTGCGTCAACTGTGAAGTTGACTTTTAAATCACGTAGACATTGACACATATTACGTAATTAACGCTTGGTTCTTTTTCTGTCTAAAGTGGATCTTCACAAGGCTTGGAGGATATTCGGTCACACAGTTTGGACTTCAAATGGCTGCTGAATGATATCAATAGGCGCTCTGGCTTGCTTATTTTATTTTATTTTTTTCAGCCAATTCATGCACCAAAAAAAAACGGACATTTTGCTTCTTTTTCATCACCTGCAGGAACTCTTACTGGAGCTTCATTATGCAATCCAAATTTTAGAGTTCTAAAAGGGTTATTCACTGCAAGTGTACAGTGTATAAGTACAGTGACAGGACCGGCTTCCCACCCCCCGATCCACCCATTTCGTTGTGTGTGTTTAAGTATTACAGAAGTGGCAGTCTGTCAACTCCGCTTTCCTCTCCACTCCCCGGAACAATGGCTGGATTGGCCGTATGTGTGACACGCAGACCACACACCGCTAATAGTGAGTGACAGCACAAAGGGCTAAAAAGCAGCGTGCACCCCTGACACACAACATGTACAGTATGCACACCTGAGGACACAATGGGTGTGTGTTTGACTGGCGAAGGTTGCGTATTGGGTGTGTATGCGTGTGTGTGTTCATGCATGAGAGCGCCGGCATATGTTCTGTTGAAAGTGTTCAGCTGTCTGCTTGTAACCAAATCAAATGCACACGGCAGAATCAATTGGCTCATTCTGGAGGCATCAAAACAAGACAAAAAAAAAAAAGGTATAAGGACGAACGCGGGCAGCTTTTATTTCAAACTCATGTTCACGTTTGGGTGGAAAAGAAAGTACAGGCTATTCATACCATTCATAAACATGACCATGAAAATGGATGGAGGACATGTCTAAATGAATACGTAGTCGCCAAAAAGAAAAAAAAATAAATAAATCTTGCTAATGCCACACGTAAAACAATAGCTACATTCAGATTATGGGGAAGCATGCCAGGGAAATGTGTAAACATGTTTTTTCATAACCTATGAAGACAAATTAATTAATCTTTGCTTAGCTTATTTATTGAGGAATCCGTACTGTCGCCAATTAAGACTTGTAATAGCAGTATTAAAAGAAGCCGTAGAGAAAATTGAATATCCCGTTGTTTGTTAGAAAATTACATAAGAAGTCTGAGCCTTGGCTTTGGTCAAAGATACCTCATATACATTCTAGAAAATCTGGACCCGACTATCATAAGACTGCTCCCCTGGCATTTTAAAGACGATGTCAAGCACTACATAATGGTGCCCATTGTTGAACAAGCTTTCACAGCTGTCTGGTGCGAACCAGTTGATTGGCTGATGGTTCGAATGAGGACAGCAGGTATAGTAAAATAGATGGATGATTGAGTTGAGGGGTTTGTGGCCAATGCCTTTTTTTCCCTCCGTTGGCGATCAGACAGCAAAAAATTTCAAGTGCCCCAAAATACGTCACAACAAGCCATGTGACACTTTTATTGCTCACAAGAATGTAAACAGGAAGATGTTTTTTTTATTTTCTTTTTTTGCTGTACAGACTAGCCGGTGATGAGTGAATAACGCAGCACAAATAAACACATCTTTGATAGCTTTAATAATAATCTTGCAAAATCTTGGCATTATTCTCATTCACTGCTATCTGGCGTCGAAACAACACAAGATATCAAATGTTTACCTTATGCTAAGTGCAAATGTGCTCAATCAAGACTGTCATGTCTGTTTTGTCAACTATTATCCGCTTCAATGCAACCTGTAGTTATTTCACCATAAATATGTTTTATCATGACACCTCTCTTCATCCTGTTAGCCGTCGATGCTATCGCTCCTATAGCTTCTTGCACTAAAGCATCACAGAATGCAAAGAAGCTGCATTGAGTGCACCTCTCAGGTGAAAATGAGTAGTATCTACCATTAAAAGTAGTAATGGGGTTGGAGATTTGTGCCATGCGGCCAGGAAAAGAAGAGTAACATATTTTCACGACCAGTCGTAGTCTCCTAATCGAATTTGGTAGGACATAGTGTTTTGTTGTAAGCCTGTAAAGTACTGTGCCAACATAGCAGTACTCTGTCCACATCAGTAGCCACCTATTAGTATAAGACAATACCCTCAAACTATCATTTGAAGACTTGTTTCTGTTGATGAGTACCTGGTACTTCTCCAATTAAAGTAGTCATTAGAACATTGCTATTAGGAGACAGACATTGATGCCCTCTAAGCCTCCGCTTTGTCCTCTGTACCTCCAATTGTGTCTGGTCTGCTAACTTGAGGCACCAGGCAGGTGCGTAGGGGTGCAAGAGCTCAGCGAGATGAGGTGGAGCAATACCATTTAGAGATTTAAAAACAAACAAACAAATCTTAAAATGGACTCTAAATTTCATGGGCAGCCAGTGAAGAGAGGCCAGAATAGGGATTATGTGCTCCCTCTTAAGGGCACCAGTTAGGAGACGAGCAGCAGTATTTTGGACCAGCTGGAGATGCTTGAGGGAGGACTGGCTGATTCCAAGATAAAGTGCATTACAGCAATCAGGTCGAGATGTAACAAAGGCATGGATTACCGTTTCTAAGTGCTGCTGAGAGATGAAAAAATATAGATTCGACAACAGCAGCAATTTGCTGGTCCAGTTTAAATTCACTGTCCATCTTAACAGCCAGGTTTGAGATTGTTAGCCTCAGATAGTGCACCAGTCAGCAGGATGAAAAGGGCCACTGGGACCAAAGACTATAACCTCTGTTTTCTTCTTGTTGAAGTTCAAGAAATTTAAAGCCATTCAGGTTTTGATTTCCTCCAGACAGGACAAAAGTAGCCTCAATGAGAAAGTGTCCATTTTACTTCGGGACATAGATCTTACTGTCATCCGCATAGCAATGAAAAGAAATCCCATGTTTTCTTAGGATGGAGCCTAAGGCCAGTAAGTATAATGAGAACACTAGGGGGCCCCAAAATAGAACCTTGTGGAACACCATATGACAATGGGGCAGTGCGGGATTCAGAATGTTCTGTCAGCCAAATAGGATCTAAACCACTCAAGAGCACTACCAATGCCCACCTGGTGCTGTAAACGAGCCAACAGAATACAGTGTGTCAAACACCGTAGTCAGATCTAACAGAACAAGATATACATAGTCTCCAATGTCATTTGCCAGAGGGACGTCAAAACTCGTAACAGGGCTGTACTATTCGAAGAAGTGTAGAATGTGTGGTTATCCCAATTCGTATTGGACCACCAGTCGTACCCTACGTGTGGCCCCTCGCACAGTCTCTTGCTCTTAATAGTTGCGTGGGTGTCATCTGTGGTTTTATCGTTTCCTCTCAATTTGCATCCTTTAATAGTCGCTTACGTTGCAGATTGAAATCTCGCAGAGAAAGCGACAGGAAGTGAATGCGTGTTATTGACCTCACTTTGAATCCCACGTGACCTGACGACAGCGGGGTGCTTTTTTGAGCCTGTGCCCATCCAGTTTGAGCGTTTTAGTCGTCGCGGAAGGACTTGTGGTCCAAGTTGTCTCCATGATTTGTTTGTGTGAAACTCAACTGCGAGAAACTGATGAGCCCTTCGGCCAAAACGGACCCTCCAACGGCCCCGTGGATGAGAGCGAACCCGACTCTGCTGCTGGCCCTTTAAGAGCTGGATCTCACAGCCTACAGCCAGGGGAGGAGAAGAGGAGGGACAGAGGCACAGAAACAGAGAGAGAGAGAGCGTGCGAGAGAGGGAGGGTGTCCGTCTGAAAGTGTGTGAGTGGAGCGAGAGAGGAACATACACAGAAAGAGAGAGAGAGAGAGCGCATGTGAAGGATCACTCGTATCCTGTCTTGTTGTGAGGGGAGACCTACCTAACCTGGCCCAGACGAGCATTTTGTGGGACTCTTTTATGTTGTTGTTGTCGAGAGAGGCGGACCCTTACTCCAGCATGCTCACTGAGCCTGAGCTACCTCAGGAGTGTAACAGGTACGTGCCGACCCCTCACATACACACACTTGCCAGCGCATGAGTGCGATGTGGGAACGGAGCAGGACACAGATAGCGAGAGGAAAGTAGCGCAACAATAACATGACTGAAAATGTGTAAAATGCAGAATAGAAGGTGGTAGGAAGTTCTTCATAGACAAAGTGTGTTTTTGTGTGTGAGATCAACACTGAGATGTGTGTGTGTCAGCCCTCATCATCTCGCCTCCACTTTCATCACTTTATTTACATCTCACTTCCCCTGTTAGGTCAGTGTGTGCGTGTGTTTCTTGTAAAAGCTCGCCACACTTATCACAACTATTATTATTATTATTTTTTTACTTAAAAAAGTAACTTTCAACACTCTTCAGTTTATTCTCACTTTCTAATGCTGTTGTTTTCGTCTTGAATATGTTAATGTCTCTATAACGTTTAAAAGGTGCGACCCTTGCAACTTTGCCCTTTTGCCACACTGTCAACACAAAGTGCAATAATGCCTGCTGGCTGCTGCGAAGGCCAGATTATGTTATAATATTATAATACCCGGCGTTTTAATAAACACACACACACCTCTCACCCTCTCTCCCTTCTGCTCGACTTTCATTGCATGAGTAAGTCTGCGTCTGTTTTGCCTCATGAAACTAATCTTTTGTTCGCAGATAAACAGTAGTTGAGAGGAGGCGGAGGAGGAAGGGATTTTAGGGGCCCTCGAATTAAAAACACATTTAGAAGACGGTAAAAAAAAATAAAAAAATAAATAAAAATAAATGTTTTAATAATAATCAAATCCGGCCGAGTGATTGAGAGGCGGGAAAGAAAAGTAATAACAACAGCGTCAAGGAAGGAATTAAAAATTTCAAGGATTAACGTGGGAAAGCAGAATATATGGCGATAACTGCGGGGATTACAATGATTTAAGTGGGGAGCACTTCAAACTCGTCGCTTTCCAGTAATGCACTCCATCATCAGCGCCCGGCCACGTGCGTGCGTTCATATGTATGCAAAAGAGCCAGCGTGGGGGTATCTCCCACTCTGCGGGTGTGTGTGCATGCGTGCGTGTGTTTGCGTGAAGTGCCACAATCTCTGGTCGGGACTCGTCAGTGTGTGCGCACGCTCCAGCCTCGCGATGCTCTCGGTTCCTGCGTCTCTGTAAGTGGCTTCATCTTTTCATCGCACTTCCTCTTCTTTCACTTTAGCCGCTCAGTTTTTTGTTTTTGTTTTTTTTCGGCCTCTGCTTTGTTTTGTCTTTTACAAATCAAACTGGCAAATGACAACTTTGGTGTTGTACTTTTTTTTGACAAAGATTAATCTGAGGAATAGATTATTTTTTTTTTTTTTTACTTATAAACAGAAACTAAAAAGTTACCTGAACAAAAAAAAAAAAGTGATCTGATGTGGGCAAATTGATACATTCCTCTGTGATGGGAAGTAAAGTTAGAAAGGTGGAAGTCGGGGAGGGGAGGTGGGAGACGAGGGGTGACAGGAAAGTGAGAAGGGCTTAAATTTTTTGGGGGGGACAAAAAGAGGAGGGAGGGATTTTTCAATGTGGGTTGTAACACCCCTCCATTTGGGCCCTGTGTTTATTAGGGTGCGTGTGAATTTCAAGTGTCAACACACACACACGGGAATTTGGAACATTTTCCATCATTCCTTGAATGACACTTGCAATTCATAAGGCCTCCATACTAACATTTAAAGGCCCTCAAAGAGGATTTGAAAGGATTTTTTTTTTTTTTTACAATTTTTACTTGTGATTTTTGAACAATGGAAGCGTCTTACCGCTGTTTGAAAAGTTGCTCCCAGCAGTGCTTCATTTAAACGGGCAAGATTAAAAGTGGTCTGTGTGTGTGCGTGTGCAAAAGAAGTAATTGAGTATAGCGTCCGTGCTCTGCAAACTAATGCACAATTCTGCCCCTTCTTCTCCTGTGGCCCTGTCCCGGCCTCCCTCACACAACACACACACACCAACTTGGACTGGAGGCCATTGTCTGGGCCATATTGTCCGTCCCCGGAGAGTCTTGATAACCGTGTCTCCATCCGTGGAGGAGGAGGGGGAACAGAAAAAAAATAATACCACTGGAGAACACTACCCCCCACGCCTCTTTCGAACCCACCACCGAGGTGGAGTCAGCTGACCGTAGGGGGGGAATTTGGGCCTGTGTATGTTGTGCGTGGAGATGGATATGTGCGGTCATATGACACAGGGAGGGGTCACATGGTGGGAGTCAAAGTTCAGCTAAGCGAAGGGGACTCTTTCAAATCACTTTGCTTGAAATTCGCCCGCCATCCAGTTTCCCCCAATGCACACACGCTGCCCTCCAGCCTACAATAGGAGGCAGTGTTGGAGGTTTCGAGGTCCCTCCCCGAGCTCGACAATGAAGCCTCTGTCTTACCAGGTAGTGAGCGAGTGAGCAAGAGAGAGAGGGAGGAGGTCTAAAAAGTGAGGGACAAATGAAAGAGAGCAGCTGTGTGTGTGTGTGTGTGTCATTCGGAGAATGAGCTCACATGTATGTATGTGTAGTTTATAGGGGGGGGGGGGGGGGTTGACAGTGAGACAAATGTCGCGACTCCTTCATGGATTGCTTAACAAACAGCAGAGGCAGCGTAACAATGGAAAAAGTGGCTCCCTGGCTCAATAAACACCACGCCGCTCCATGTCGTGCAACCCCCCCGCAAACATCAAGACAAGAAAGGGAGTGCAAGCCTTCCGCCGGACCGGATGCACTTTTCCCTCTCTCCGTCTGTCTCCTTTCAAACAACCCCCCACCCCCACCCCCACCCCTCCTTCCCTCACACACACACATTGTCTTCCAGCCTCACTTCTTCCCTCGATATTTTCCCACGCGCTGTCTTCACTCGTCTGAACTTTCAAGTGATGCGGCAATGTCCCATTTGTTCTGAGTTTTCCGCAAACCTCATGAATGGACACGCATGCAGACACATGACTGTCCTTCCGTCCCTCTTGCGTGTGTGTGGGTGTGTGTGTGTGTGTGTGGACATTCAGTTTGCCGCGTTCCCGCCTTTTTGTGGCCTAACGGCGGGCCAGTTTCGTACCTCTCACACAGTGGACGCTTTGTGTGTGTGAGTGTGTAAGCGTTGATTTTGCTTTACGTGTTCATCCGGGGGAAAATCCAGCGTGCATTGCTAAGAGAACAAAAATGTAACAGTGCAGTTAAAAATAGTCCGACTCGGGACGCATCATAAGCTTGTATGTAGAAATAATATGATTGTTACTTGGTCAGTCTACTCTATTGCCCTTCGCTAAAAATAGATATACAATTTCCTTAGAGGGGGGTGAGGGGGGGTGAATGACCTTCTTACAAACAGCTGATTGTGTAAGGAGGTGACAGTAAGTAAGACAACACCAGGCCGTGAAGAGAGGAAGCGGGAGTGAGCTTGGGGGGTGTTTGACAGCGAGATAAAGACGTAGAGGTGGGATAAAGGGGGCATCAAGAGCAGTGGGGGGGACATTTGTTCAAACTCCCGCCTGAGGATGAAAACGTCGCAAAACGCCCCAGGCTCAAATATGCCCCTCCGAGAGTTAACTGACAAGTTCACAATCCGAAATAATAATAATAATAATAAGAAAAAAAACACTTCAGGGATTTGATTCCTCCCCCGTCGCACGCGTCCAGGATGGATTGGACGGCCTGCTCGTGTCAAAAGCAGAAATACGGCTTGGAATCTAAAGCGTACATGCACATTTCACTTTACTGCGTGCAGAATTCTCCAGAGGGGAGCTCCCACGCTCCCCCTGAAAAGGAGTTAACAAGAGCAGTTAGCGCCATGATGATGTTCGCAGCCAGCGCCGACGTGTGCGAGCGAGCGAGTGGAGAGTCCGACTCGCGTTTCTTTGCTTTACTGCGTTTGTCCCTCACTTTTCTCATACAAACATAAGCCGGGCCGCATGTATTTAAAACACGCGTGCATGCGTAAAGCCTCGCAAACGGCGTGGCGTGCCAACGCTGAGCGGGATGACTTGATTACAAGGGCCCGCCCGCCCGCCTGCCAAACCGGCCCGGAGACGGTTAACCCGCCGTCCGCGGCGATTACGCGGGCCGGTTAATGGACCACCTCGCGTCCCCGTCACGATTAGTGACTTAGCGGCAGTGGACATATGTGATATGAGAGCGACTTAACGGAGGAGCCGCTAATCATCAAAAAGCCAAGGGGGAAGTGGCGCTCTAATCTCGGCTTAGTGCTGTCACTGTGTGTGTGTGTGTGTGTGTGCGGTTTTGCCGTCATTTTGTGTAACAGAGGAGACAAACAACAGATTAGACGCTTGCTTTTTTGATTTGATTTGATGTTTAAAAATATATAACATGGGTGAGTTGTCACTTAAAATGATTGCATTTTTCTCTGAGTTGTCTGTCAAAAGTTTGGGGTCACTAACAAATGTCATTTTTTTTTCACTAAACATAAAATCCGGTCCAGCCTGTTCATGAAGTAATAAAAAAGGGATTTTCTTTGATAAATAAAGACAATTTACAATAAGTGACCAAAAACTTTTTTTTTTTTTTTTGCAATAAAGAAAACATTAAATAAATCAGAAATTCACTCAAGACCTTCTTTTTATTCGCCCTCAAATTTTATTACATAACTCGACGGTTGAGGGCAAAAAATGTACCAACTTTTAAACAGTGGTGTCCGTTAAATCATTATGTCAGGTGTGTGTGTGTGTGTGTGCGTGGGCAGAAGAGAGAAATTTGAGTTTTGCATCTTCAATTTTCACTTACATGAGTAGTCATTAAAAAAAAAAAATCATTGCAGCCTTCTACGGATAACGTGTGTGGTGGTCACGTGTGATGCATTTGACTTGTTCAGTGCAGAAATGATGCTAATATTCTCGAATTATGACTCGGCCCACGCTGAGAATTGAGAAAGCGTCATCTGTGCTAATCCTGCCGTCACTCTCGCTTTTCAAGCATCTTCCTGGAGTTGAAATGGCGTCGCCGGCATAACCTGTGTGCACGCCGTGCCCAATTGTATAGTAACGTCACTTCAAAGGCGTAAAGTGGGCGGGGGAGGGATTTTATAGGAACTGGAGCTGTGAATGGCCTCCCCTCTAAGGACGTGGTCAAAAGTTTGGAAGGAGAGAGGGTCGTCCTCGTGGTCGTAAATGTGAAATTTGTTTCGATACGTGCGATCGTATGTAAGTAAGTATGATCAATGTCGCTACTGTGCATCGAAGACTCCCAGAACACCCCCGCCAACACCCCACCCCCCTCATAGCGGAACGTGTGTGAGGTATTTCAAAGGTGACCCCGGCTGCGTGTGCGTGTGTACATAGGGTTATGATTAGGCAGAGGTGTGTGCGGGACACAAGGGGACGTGTGTGTCGGTGTGCGCGCGCAAAACAAAAGGCCTCAGTGTGAGCGAGTGAAAAGGAGGTAAAGTAAACAGGCAGTGATGAAGACAGACCTGCAGTGTTGGGGCCTCTGTTATGCGCATGCATGCTTGCATGTGTGTCTGCTCTCTCGTTTGCACAGCTGGGCCAGACACTCCACGTCGGATCTTGTGTGAATGGAGGAACACAAAAGATTTTATGGCCACATAATGACACGCAGCGTAACGTTATCTTGAAACGATTCCACTTTTAACGTTCATAATTGCACGTGTGGGTTTTAATCGGTCTTTGTCATCGACACAACTCGTTTGCAATCATTTATGGCGTCTGCTTATGCTGAGTAAGAATCACAAAGGTGGAACGAGTGCAGATAAAGAAATCTTATGGCGTGTTGACTTTCATGTATCTGCGCTGCATTGTTACACATTGGGGCTTTGTTGACATAACATTTTCCGCACTCCGGGATCCCAAAAATGTCACTTGATGACATTTTAAGAAAAGCTCAGTTGAGGTGAAGTCGCATTTTTGCAGGCCAAAGCAACAGGTGGTGATATAACCCCCCCAACGGAAGGCTATTTGAGCCAATCCGGAAGAAAGTCAATCCCAGAGAGGCACAATGGCCGCGTAGATTGCAGACAAGACACTGTTCTGAACCATGCCGTTCAAAATAAAATCTCCAAGAAACCCCATGAGCTCACCCTAATCCTCATCCGAAGGCTATTTGAGCCAAAAAGAAAAAAAAAAAAAGTAAATGCCAGAAAGGCATATTGACTGCATACATTGGAGGCAAGACAAATTGTTCTGAACTATACACTATATTAACAAAAAGTAAAAAAAAAAATATTTCTCAAAGATACCCTAGACTAATCGACCTCAACTGCGATTTTGCATTTGGGTCCAACTTGATCTTTTTTGCCCCCACTGACTTAATCTTGTTTCTGTAATGGTTTGATTCAATTTGAAATGAAGAATTGCACTGGGTCACCCATTAAGACTGCAACTGTGTAACAGAGATATACGAAAATAAAACTTTGTTGGAGAGTTTGACGTCCAAAACGATGAAATGATTGGATGACGGTGTACTTTGTATGTTGCCTTCTACTGGCAAAACAAACGGGAGGCTGAATCTTGTGGAAAGGTGTTACAGCGACGTTACGCCATTGGATTTTAGCCGCGTAACTTTCCAACCCTCCCAATGTGCTTTCCTTTCCGCCCGTGGCGGCACTGGAGATTGTTTGACTTTGGCTGTCATAAGGTAAATAAGCAATGAATTAGTAGCAGGGCTGCTCCTTCGGAGTAATGCCAGATACGCGCTCCAAAAGAAATCCAATAGTGGGTAATCAGTTTAGCGGAGACCAAACAGAGAGGAAGGCGGCTGAGGAAATTGCAGCAAGAAAGAAAGATATCAAAAGTCCGATACCTGTTGCTTATTCTGTGAGATACTCGCACACACTTGGACTTGGACACGCACGCACGCAGCCCCCTCCATCCTCGCCATGCGTTGCCTCTGGGAGACAGCCCGTTAGCTGCCTATTACCCAGGGTCATAGTCGCGGTGGCTTCAAGGCTGACAAGTGCATCTGAAAGCACTCAGCCGACGCTGAGAAGCACA
Organism: Festucalex cinctus; assembly: GCF_051991245.1. NCBI lineage: Eukaryota > Metazoa > Chordata > Actinopteri > Syngnathiformes > Syngnathidae > Festucalex > Festucalex cinctus. The sequence goes on from NC_135426.1 coordinate 6,009,057, forward strand.
TTAAATTCTATTATTGCTGCATAGTCACTGCATCCCTATTCAGCTGGAGTACACGGAGGCAAATTTACCTTGCGAGAGACAGAGTTCACCTAATAGATGTGGCTTTATATCCTTTTGCTTCTTTTCAAGGGAACAAAGCCACAGTAACAAATTGACACAGCGGGGCTCTTGTGTTGCTCGCCATTTTCCTTCAGTCTCCCTATTGTCCAGAAGGTTTTCATAAACGCATATTATTGTCAGCGTTCATACTGTTCCCTCTCTCGCCCTCTCTCCCTCTCTCTCTCCCTGTCCATTATTTTCTTCTCGTCCCCACTCTGTGAAAGCCCATTGTCAAGGCATGGTGATTTCCTGCACAATGCCAGTGCAAGCGGGCTTCATTTGCAGTAATGGCCCCGTCTTTTGGAAATGTGAACGTTGAATGGCCCCCGTGGTAAACACACTGGAAGACTTGGGAGTGTGTTTGAAGGTCCGCCAAAGAGCTGAAGGGGTTATTGTTCCGTCACCTGAATGAACGCATGGATCCGTCAAAGTGCTCGAGACAGAAGACGCTTTCATTGTCTTCATACTTGAACCTTTATGTATGTGTTTTTTTTTATTTTGTATTTAAATTGTAGCCGTTGGTCTACATACGAAATCTTCACATTGGTCATCGAAGCAGGATTTTTTTCTGGCTGGCTTTCTGTCCGGAGTGTAATGTGGAGAAAATAGTTCAAGTCAGACTGTAAACGTCCTGGAACAAACGCAGTATTGGAGGCGGATAACAAGCAGGCGCAACCAGAGTTTGAAGTTATAAACAAGTGAATAAATCTATGACCATGCTCCCTTTGTATTGAAAGCAATTGCCACGCAACTTAACGTCGGCAAGTTCTGTCAAAAAAAAAAAAAAAAAAAAACGGGAATAAATGCCAGACCTCCCTCTTCATCTATGAAACAGACTTTGGTTTTAAATCCCTGAACACTGATTCTTTGGTAAAAACTCTCCGTTAGGCTGATGATGTTTCAAAGTTGTAGATATGAAAACTGATGTTTTTGTCTTGTCATGGGTGTGTTATTTTCTCCCTTCTTGCCATTTTTGATATTGAATTTGTTCAAGATTCTGACTGGCTAAATAATGGCTTCATTGTTAGTGGTTGCTTCGAGATGCACTTCAAATGTATTTTCAGGTGGACAGATACTTGCTTTGTGCCCAGGGAAGGCACGTTAGACTTTGAAAAGTACTTGTGGAAAATGGAAGACACCACAACACCCTCAATGTCTTCATTCTTTCATATTAAATATACTGTCCAAATCCCAAATAACCCTTTTTCGTCTCTGTCGTCCTACCTTTCCTTCTCCTTGTTTTTTGGCTCCCAGGATGTCTTCCAAGCGACCAGCCTCTCCATATGGGGGGACAGATGGAGAGGTAACCATAGCAACCAGCAGACAGCGAGTGGAGGATGAGGAGAGCGAGGGACTGGGTGGCGTGATCCACCTCCCCTTGGCCTCCTACTGCAGCAAGGTGTCCCCGCGCTCACCCCCGTTTCGGACCTTGGACAGCCCCCCCAACAACACGGTAAGAACTTGTAGATGGTCCGAATTCTGGGCTAAGGCTTCCGTACAGTTTTTACAAACTTGACAAGACCTTGCAGCTGTCATCATCATCATCATCTTCCTGCCTTCACTTGGCTCTCAGCCTTTTCACGTCCGTTCCCATAAGGCGTGTTGGATTGGAAGCCACCCCCCAGGGCACACGCGAATACCACAGATCAGATTATGTACACAGTAATCCAGATGTAAGAAGGAAAATGGAGGCACTGAAGACCTTATGCACCAGGCGTACACATAATTGTCTCGCTTTATGCAATTTCCTTCTATTGGAAAATGAGGTTCAGGGCTACCGTTTGACACCGCACACTTTTTTTCGCGGCCGTGTGCGCGCCGCCACCAGCCGTCAGCCTTGAGCCCATCTGACGCGCGGTTGCGTGACTGCCAAACGTGAGCCATCGCACTGATTCACTGTGCGCAGGATGAAGTGTGACATTGGCCGGCGCTTCCGAATGTATAGCGGATGTTCGCATGAGGGTTTCATACAGTGTCATGGCTCGGTCTGAGTCACTGAATATTAGCGTAGACCAGCCAAGCCGCGCGATGATGGCGCATCTCTTCGCCCCCCTCACACACCCCTCAATTTAAAAATAGACACTTCATTTACATGTTTAATCATGCTAACATGATCAATGGGTGTCTTTGAGATAGTAGGATTCTCATAGAGATATTTGATAAAGCGTTGACCTTGTACATCCAACTTGGCTGCAATGATCAAAACTGACTTTTTTTTTTTCAATTATTTTACATTGCCTATCTAATAGACTTCATTCAAGTTTGGTTTCAATCGGACAGAATTGTTTATTTTTGAAAAATACCAGCAAGGGTTTAAATATCTAATCGTTTCTAACCAAGGTGGCTCTTACTGTGTCTTTTTAGACATAGGAGATGTATAGTTTTTTCTTGTTTTTTTTTTTTGCCAGATTTCACATTGCTTAGTGAAATTGGCTTTGGGGACTTTTTTTTTGTTTTTTGTTTTTAGACTGACCCCCAGGAAACGGCCAAAATGACTCAAATGGCCTGTGGCTTTTCAATCATGGGTTTTGACTTTTTTGTAGGTCTACTCACGGTAGTTATGTCGACCAAATTTCACTTTGTTTCATGAAACTGACTTCAGGGGCTGAATTTTTTTGTAATAAAAAAAAAAAAAAAAAAACGAAAAAAAGGGCAAGTTCAAACTAGAATGTAGTATTTCATATAGCGTTTTAGTCATAGGTTCTAGCTTTTTGTGGACCTACTCGTGACAGTCAGGTCTACCAAGTTTTAACGTTGTTAAGTAAAATTGGCTTTCTTTGACGGACACCTGCAGGAAACGGCCAAAATAACCCTAAAATGGCCACTTCAAAGCAAAATGGCAGACTTCCGGTGGCTTTCAATCATGAGTTCTCGAGATTTTTTTGTAGGTCTACTCATGGTCGATATAGCTACCCAATTATACGTCGTTGCATGGAACTAAATTCAGGGGCTGAATTGTCTTTAAAGGAAAAGGTAAATTTGTGCTTCTCAACTCAACTCAACTTTATTTATTAAGCGCTTTAAGAACAGGCATTGCCGTATACAAAGTGCCGTACAAAAACATAAATATCAGTTTTGGAGTAAAGAATAAGGTAACAAAACAAGAACAAAGCAAACATATTGAAGTGCGAATACAAGTTTTTTTTGTGTTTTTTTTTTTTTTTTTTTTTTGCTAAGTGCTACCAGATTCAGATAACATTTATTTTTTAACCAGGATGATGAATCCTGCAAAAATTGATGATTTCTTTGAGTGTGAAAAGTCCCAAAATGGAGATTTTGCTCGCAAAATGATAATTATAACTGTCATGAATGTCAAAACAGGGCATACATGAACTACACTGTATTTGTAGGAGTGTTTTTGTCTCTATTTAGAGCTGCATGCACCATTTACTGTGCGTCATAGTGTGTCCTCGCCAATAAAACACCTTTCCCCTATCTCACCCTGCACATACCTACACGCTGTAAAACAATGAAAAGATGCTTAGCAGCTATAATAGAGAGCTAATTTTGTAACTAGCCAGCTGATTAGGCAGTGGGCCCCTCCCTATTGTGGACTATGCATATGCTTGACTATAAACCAAAGTCCTGTCATCGTGAGCACGGGAGCCCAAATGAAGATAAATATTACGTTAAAACATTATTTTGTGATGTTATCTTTATAGAATGTATCTGTTTTCCCTTAATTTCTCAGCAAAAATTGACAAAATGTTGTTAAGATGCTGATCCAAATCCTGATTTTTGGTGGAGGGCTTTGCCCTCCAGGTGCCACTTGAGCATGTTTTGTGTCTAACTGCAAACAGTACTGCTTTGCTCGTTTATCTCACAGCAGAAGGGCAACAGTATTGGCATATTTTTTGCCTTCTTCTTCCCTTGTCTCCAAGAGGGTTTAGAGTGGAAATCCCTTCGTCGCTGACTGTCATCAAAACGTAGAGGGATACTACCAGAGTGTAGTGTGGATGGGTTGAGTGAGTGGGGATTGGGGAAGTGGGGGCGAGGTTCACTTTCCCTTTCAAGACAATAGGTGTAAAGTGATCCGGCGTAAAAGTGAATGGCTCTTCGGCTGTCAGTTGACTTGCAAGTGTATTGGGGGGAATCAGAGTGGGGGGAATTACAGCTTTATCTTGTCATTGTAAATTACTGACCTCTTTGTCCCTTTTGGCCTGCAGCATTGCCTACCTGCTACACGCACACAAACGCGCACACAATATAAATATACTTCACTTAACAGCATTCGGCTCATATTGAAACCTCTCGATATGAGGGCTGCTGTTTATGATAGTTTCACAATGATTTTAATTTGGCTAAAAGGCCGTTTTACTGCAAGTAAAGTTCCCAGTGTGCGCGATTGGATCTCTAAAAAGTGGTTAAATCATGAAGGTGAGCCAACACCAAATCAAATGTGGCTCAAGGTTTATTTTATTTTAGTGTTTATCTTTTCGGGGGGCATGCAAATGAGGTAAAGACAAGCATCCTGGCACACTAATTGTTTCACAAACACAAATCTATAAACATATTTTCTCCTTTTTTTATGTTTAATTTTCAAGGGTGCCACTGTGTATTGGTGTTATGTACAATGGGACAGACCAAACAGCGGTTTATTTCACATGCCAGCGACACGCTAATAAATCAACACTGTGGCGCTGAAATATGCAGGAGGAATATTCTGGAATATGTTGAAAACAGCCTCCTTTCAGGCTTCCACCTGTACATCTTAATAACATCTTAATGACATCACAAGGGCTCAGATAACCAATCACAGCTCACCTGTTTTTAGATTTGGTCATGGGACATTCACGAGCTGAGTTGTGATTGGTTCCCTGAGCCCTTGTGATGTCATTTTCAGTCGACATCAAGTTGCAAAATGTGTTTTTAAAGGTACTATTTGTACATGAAAAATAATGAAAGTATCAAATTAATTATAGACAAAATATTAACATTTTATTGCTATAATGGGCTAAATAAGTGAAGTATCCCTTTAATAGGATCCTACATGTTCAACAAATTGGTGCAAAATGAAAACATCTAAATATAGGATTATCTGCAGTGAGTTTACATTGCAATCCCACCTAGAGTAGATCTGGATCAAATTTGGTTTACCATAGTTCAATTGTAAATCACTGGAAAATGCACACAAACATGCACTAAGGTATTACGTTTTTTGAGTCACCTATGCATCTTAAAATCTACTATGTCCTTTCAACAAATTGCAACCTGATACAATGATTTCAAAGTGTCTGAACCCGGGATTACATGTCGGTGTGTTCACACTGCAGCTAAATCTAGATGAGATCCAGATTTAATCTGGTGCAATTCTCCACTTTGCGGATTACGAATCACATTTAAGAATTGACAGAGCAAACCGATGCAGTTTATCGACCAGCTCATCCCAGTTTGAGTTTGAGGACCTCCAAGTCAAAACCGACAGTGTCTGTGTTGAGCCGTGGCATGTAAAGAGATTTGTGTGTGTGTGTGTTTGGCTGGTTGCGAGTGTGTCATGGAGATTGGCAGCTCTGGCGTGGAGCTAAGTCTTTACCTCCCTGCAGGAGCGATCAGTGACATTCTCGTATGTGTGCGTGTATTTTAGTCGAGCAGCTGTTTCCAGCTCTTCCCACTGTCACATTGTCCGCGTCTTGATCCACGGCGACGCGCCAAGCATCAAATATTGTTTCTTCGCACCGTGCACCTTGCACAGCCCGAGACATGTCAAGCACAAGCATAGAAAAAGACAGAGAGAGAGTGTGTGTGTGTATGTTTGTTAGGCCTGACTGGCTCAGGGGGGGGAAATGTAACATTTGGATTCTTTCTTCTCCTGGCACGAGTTAAGTGTTTTTAAAGCAGATGAGCTTTAGACAAAAGTTGCCTAATTCGGTTCCATTGCAGAGGCAGTAAAGGGATAAAGCCGAGTGAGGCGCAATTTTTACTTTGTTCCAGTCATTTAGAAGAGAATTGACATCTGCAAACTAAAGGCAGAACCGCCCACACGACCAGGCTGTCGCAGCCAGCGTAAAACGTGTATGCGCAGGCGCACACCTGCGGGCTATCTGGGTGTCAAACAAAATGGCACAACTTGTTCACTGGCGAGGAGGAGAGGGCACGAGTGTGGTGAAAAGGGGAATAAATGCATGCTGATGAGGAAAAAAGTTGTACAAATCGCGTTAGCCGAGGCGGCAGCGGCGGCGGCGCACCTGACTGACACCGCTTTGGAACATCTCCCTCGTTCCTCTGTCTTGGATGCAAATGGCAAGGCTACAAAAATGTCACTTGCGTGGATTATCTGCTCCATTTCTGTAGCCTTTGGGATGAGGCTGTCTGACTTCACACATGTAATGCAATGGACCCTAATGGTGGGGGTCTTTGAAGGGGGGGGGGGGGGGCTCCCTGCTAATTCGCCGCCATTGGGAAATGACCTTCGTTGTTGAACGAGATGACATCTCCGGCGGATTCCCGAAACCCCCCCCCCCGACTGCGCCGCCACCGCACACTTCTCTCATTCTTGATTGTTTTGTTTGCGCGACATCTTTCTCGAAAGAAAGTGTGTGTCTGTTTTAAGTAGGCGCTGGATTAGATAAATGGGATGTGACAGGTGTGACCGCTGCCTTCAAGATGCCTCCTTTCCTCCCTCCCCGCTCGCTTGCTCTGTCAACTCGCTCATTTCCTCTAATAACATCACCTCTCTCACTCTCTTTACCCCCCTCCTTCTCCCCTTCCCTCAATTTTTTTTTTTTTTTAACCAGCCTGCCTCCGCCTCCTTTCATTTGCATGCCGTGTGCTCACGATGATGCAACTCGTAATCACAGAGACGCTCGTTTTGAAGTTTGAATTACCCTAATCTGGAACAGGAGAGGGTGGAAGTAAGCTCGAAAGGAAGGATGCAACCAAGAAGAAGAAGTAACTTTTTTTCTCCACTACGACAGTGCTTCTCAATTATTATTTTTTTCGTTACACGCCCCCAGGAAAATATTTCGCACCCACCCAAGCGCTCCGCCGCTATAAATAGTATCATTTGTCTCTAAAATTGGTTTAAGTACAAAGGAGCTAATACTGCTTGTGCAATCTCGGACGATGAGCGCGCCACTGCCACCTACTGTAGTGAATGTGCAATTACACTTAATTAAAAATGCACTGTGAAATCCCGTTTCCATGCAAATACAGAACGGAAAGTCTTCCAAAAAGTCCCTTTTTGGTCAAATGAAATGCAATTTGTGTGAGGGTAAATGGTCAAAATAAGTGTAAAACTCAACCATGTGGACATGGCCTTGGTTAGGCAGGAAGGTAAAAAAAAAAAAAAAGATTTCAGAGATATTGCACTTTGCTTATGTGGCATCAAGCTGCCTTCCAACTTGTGCATGCCTATCACTGGTTGGAACATGAAGTTACAGAGTAACCATGTCATGCTCAGTGCACAATGCATGTGCAGGAATGCTGGCAGAATGAATGAATTATTGAGCGTGCTGACTTATTCAGCGTGTGAAAACACCGGATCGAAGAGAGATAAAGTGAGAGAGTCGGTCAAGTGTGGGGGAATTCCAAGTGCCTGTCCCCGTCGTGTCAATATGAAAATGCGACGTCTGAGGAGTTATTTCCTATTTACTGAGCATTTTATTTGGCATGTTATGCGTTATCTGCTTCATCCTGATGACTTTTGATGTGGACTGTGATCTGAATATCAGGTTTCCCCTTTCTAGGCTGCACGTTACTCATTGGCAAATGTTCTCCACCCAAATATACATTCATGACAACAACAAAGCCACGTCTCCATCACGTGCACAGACGGCCGCAAACGTATAATCACATGTAGACAAACTGTATGTGTGCCGCGGGTTCTGAGGTGGCGTTTGCTGCCCTGCGCCCAGATTAGCCAAAGATTAACTCGGTGGACCATTGACCCCTCTTCTGTATGCAAAGGGCTGAGCCGACAGACTGGCGAGTGGATTGACTGACTGACTGACTCACTTGGTTTCTGGAGTCTTAACCTCCCCGTAATGATCCCATCACATTTTACTTTCATTTCTCACTTTAATTAAACTTGATGGTGACAACACAATTAGGCTCATATAAATCATAAACACAACAGGAAAGCATGCAAGAAATCCAAGCATCCGCGCAGTCATTTTCCATAACGTGTGCCTTACTGGCAAAATTCTGTAAATTTGCAAATGTGTACATTTTTTTTTGCGGGTTGTTCGACACTCGAATGCATCCCTGCTTTGCTGCAGCGCAGAATCGGTCCCTCTCAGTGTCACTGTTAATTGGGCTGAGAAGGTATTAAGTCAATCTTCCAAACAAATGCCACCTCGATTGGATTGAAGGCTCGACTGTACTCACCATTCAAGCTGTTCTGGTGACGCCTCGCGACCTCGCTCGCCGCTAAAACTTAATAAATGAATCCAGGCTTTAATTTAGAGCTCGTTCCACTCGGTTTCGAGGCTAAGTAAAGACGGTAGGGTAGTTAGTCGCGACGACAGCTTGGCGTCAAGAACAGAGCTTTACCGTTGGCTCCATATATGATATTTTGTAGCTGTCATGCCAGTTGTTCACTCTTTTGTGATTTGAGTCCTTACATAAATTTACAGCTTGACAAAGTTCCAAATCTTTGCTTCACACCATTAACAGCCTTGCAAGACAAAAGTAGCGGCGCTGAAACTCGGCCTTACGAGTTGTGTACGGTAACATTGGACGCCGCTCAAAGCCCAGCAGTGGAAGGCTTTGTAAAGAAGCGGTAGCGTGCGTCCGAGAGCAGATCTTTTTTGTTTGTTTGTTTCATGTGCTCGTTCTGTCAAGTACCTCCAAGTCAGTCAAAAGCAGATTCCAGGAAGAAGTGTGCCCTAACTTAAGAAAACTGGCAAGGGATGAAAGTGGAAATTCCGTGCCATGTTGAGAAAAGGCGAGAATAAAGAGAGCAAGATGAGGAGATAAGAATGGTGATCACGAGTGGCCATGCCAGCTCCTCCCAAGCCTCTTTATTTGGAGGTAATTCATGAAGCTAATGACTATTTTCCTCTCGCTTCCCTTCCAGGATCTGGACGGCTCCAAGAGGAACTCCCTTAGCCCTTACCCCCTGCACAATGCTACCTCACCAGGCAAAGACGAAGGCGGCACCGGGGGTCGGCCGTGCAGCGACGGAGGCTCGGCCACGCTGGGAACCCCGGAGAGACGCAAAGGGAGCCTGGCGGACGTCGTGGACACACTGAAACAACGTAAGATGGAGGAGCTGATCAAGAATGAACCAGAAGGTCAGTCTGAATTTCTCTTTCTCACTCTTGGCCTTCCTGTTGTGAAACCACACATGAACAGCAGCTCTTTGTTGTTGTTTTTTTTTCCCCCACCACACACACAGACAGCATCAACTATATGGGCCCATTGTCCGCCAAGCTCTGCATATTTATCACAACCTGACAAATGAGAGCCGCGTGTGAAAAGCCTCCTGATGCACCCTCCACTTGCTTTTTTGCCTCTTGTGTGTCATCTCGCTATCTTTGTAACCTTGGCTACGGAACCGGCTACCCTGTTTACCAATGACAGGCAGCCAATGAAAGACGCTTCATCGCTGAGCATCTGAAAAGAAGTCTTGGCTTTTGACAGTCGGAATGGACAG